>NC_045757.1:12110586-12410586 GCF_009193385.2 Nasonia vitripennis
AACTCGACCTGCAACCTAAGGAAGTGCAATAAACCTAGTCTATTGAATGCAATACATGAAAGGCGTCACAATTCTCCGAACTCTCAATCCGCCCTCTCGCAACTCCCGCTTTTAATCGTAAGCAACTAATTAAATATTCCTAGACTCTCGCACTTGGAGCCGGCAATAAGTGCAGGGATGAAGAGAACGAGAGTCGCGGACAAGTTCGACGCGAAATGAGAGACGGAGGAGAAAGAGCCGGGCGCAAGAAAGGGTAATGGAGAACCGGGCTTTTCAAACAACGTATTCGCACGGGCACACCTATACAGGTACACGTTCTTGTGTACTACGTACACGCACACTGAGTAGAAACTGCACCGCCCATTGCGAAGCGAGACGTCCGCTTGTGTGTGTGTGTGAGAGAGAGAGAGAGAGAGAGAGAGAGAGAGAGGAGAGAGAGTGAGGGACGATAACAATAGGGTTGTTTTTACGACCTACGCTTTATGCCCGGCGCTGCTGCTCTCTTTCGGACCTTGGCGCTGTATGCGTATACACAAGCGTTCTCTCTCGCTCTCTCATCTCTTTACATATCAGCCGTTACGCAGCCGCTATAATCGTTTTCCAAATCCATCCACCGTTCGTTCCACTTTCTTTCCTCGTTCGTTTTCTTCTTCTCCTACCTCTGCGTCTTTTTTTCCTTATCTTTTTTCATTAAAAAATATACAGCGTATGCGAGCTTCCTTCTCGCTTTTAATATCCGCACGCCGGGTGACGCTCTGGTTCGTATGTCTTCCTGTAGGTGGCTCTAGGGTTTTACATCCTTTTTTGTTGCGGAGGTTGTTGTTGGCACGACGCTGTGTGTTTCTTCATTTCGCGTAGGGAAATGCGCAGCGAAATTACTTTTGGAAATTAAAGAACGTATAGTGCGCGCTATACGGCTGCTGCTGGCAGCTGGGGATAGCGGATCAGCGTTTGTTCTCGTGTGCGGTTCGCGAGGTAGATTTTTCCGCTGAGATTATTAAACAGCGGGAGAGAATAATTTTTTGAATTTCGTTTTTACGATTCAGTTTTTATATTACAAGCGCGTGTCATCTTTTTTAGGTTGGGTATACTTGTGCTTCAGGCGAAGCTTTCAGTGGATTAAAAATCGATACACGCGCAACCCCAACAACATTCTCGCGTGGTAATATGTTCTCTCGGCGAAACCGACGATGCACCGTATACACTAAATCTTAACAAATCGCCCCCGAAACATTCAATTACTCATCGAGATCCCATCGAAAACGCATCTCCAGCAGGGACATATGTTATCTCATATTTATAAAACTGTGTCCCTCCCTCTTTTCTGCAAATCGCGACACGCATTCCACGGCGGCACCCCCGGACAAAGGTCCGTTCTTTCACACACCTGCCCCCCCCCCCCTCTCGCTCTCTCTCTCTTGCACGCATCCCCTTCACTCTTCTATATCCACTGTGAAGATACACACGCGTATAACACCAGTACGCACGTCTCTTCCGCGTCCTCGCCCTTCTGCGCCCGAATTAATAAACGCCGGGAGCTTTCGAATTATAAAATACGTATATCGCCGAGGGCCGGTTCATATATATAACGGGCGTTAATCATCCGTGGATCCCAGGCTGCTCGCGCTCGGTTGGCCAGCGAGCGCCGTGCCGTTGTGTACTTGTTTACACACACACATACAATCACGCATCTTTTTCGCCGTACGACCCTATCTCTCGCTCCTCTGCTCGTCGTCCGTCTGCTCTCCTATGCGTAACTACCCTAACGCTTCGCGCTGTCTATTTTCGGCTACTATATGTACCCTGTATATCGTATACGTATAGCTAGTGGACCAGCAGACGCGCCAGATGCTGTCCGGCGGGGGCTTTTGTGCCCGGCGTGTGTAATTCTTCAGAGCCGGTGCCGCCGGTCGCTTTTGTTTCGGGATTCTTTGTGGATTCTGTGCCATTTTTTTTCTCCCACCCGCCCCCCTCCGTCCTCCTCTCTTTCGACTCAGCTGCGTTACATCGGCAGGTCCTACTGCTGCTGGATTACTCTGCGCTACAACGGGCAATTGGATTATATACGCGCCTTTTACACGGGATATCGTATACGTAATCTAGTGGCACTTTTTTTCGACCTCTCTGCTGATATAAAGCGCAGCCTGTGCAGGCATCAGCTGCCCAGAGATATGCGCGTGTAACGGAATATGGGATTTGCGGACGTCGAATTTATCGCGTGCTTTTAATTTTGACGAAGACCCTCTCTCTCTCTCTCTCCCTCTCGCACGACGTCGACTGGCAGATTCATTTGACACTTTTTAAGCCCTGGATCGCTCTCGACGTGCCGTTTGACGAGCATTATACAGTCCGGGGGCTCTTAGCGCTTTACGTGAATTTTGCGTTTTGTGCAGTGAGTGAGAGAGAGAGAGAGAGAGAGAGAGAGAGAGAGAGAGAGAGAGAGAGAGCTGGAGCTTGATTTATCGGCTGCCTGATGTATAATCTAGATTTTTTCTTCACGGTAATTTCGCGATGGATTGATCGGATTCTTTGCAAGGAAACTGACCCGAGAACGTCTATTCGCTTCCCTAAACGTCATAGAAAAAAAAGCGTAAATCCAAGCTTCAACTAGGAAAAGTGGCACATAGAGAACCGTCAGCCGTCGCGAATTTCCGGAAAATCGGTTCGCGACCAATCAATCAAGAGAGGTCGAAAATTTTTATTGACACACGCATGGCGGAAAAAAATCGCTCACCCGAATATCAATATAACAAAATAGAGCGAGGCACGCGCGGCTATAGTCGTCTTGTATATATATTCCTCTCTCGTGACGTCTGTCGTACAGCAACCGGTCTCGCCTAATCCCCAACGGGGACGTATCGATCTTCCTCGTCGAAATCGGCCGAAGCGTAATCATACTGCTCGTACGTGCGATCCGCGCTTGATTTTTTTGTCTACGTGCGATAAAAATCATAGGTGTAACGTGTACCTTATTGTGCACGTATATGTAGAGAGAAAAAAATAGCTGCAACCGTTGAAGGGTCGTCATTAGCTCTTCAAAAACGATCAGTGTCAGTGAGAGAATAAGAGAGATCCCTCGCTCTCACATACACTTTTCCACACACTATATATTATGCGAGTCTACCTACCTACCGCCGGGTTTTACGACCTGGGAAGTCGACGACTGCACACACAGAGGCAGCCACCCGTCGCTTCCTTTGACGCGCGCCGACAGACATTGTTTTCGGAGCGGGATAGGGACGATGGGTTATTTGTAAATACGTCGGGAGATTAAGTGCCATCGATACGTGTTGCCGCCGCAACTTTCTCTATGGGGATGTTGTCTGCGCGCCTTTGCTGCTGTTTACGATAGAGAAAGAGCCTTTTGTGTGAGCCGGGGAGTTTTTTAAGGATATAGGGATGGACTCGCATTGTTTGAAATGGGTTGCGATAGATGCACGTTTGCCAATCTTTAACAACGTGTGTTTTTAATTTTTATTTTTTTTTCTGCAGGGGAAAGCTTGCTGTTACGATCGATAGCTCGTTATATGTTTACTGAATTCAGTTCAACACTCAGCAAAAGCGTTCCATTTATGTATATAAATAATACGCATAATAGAACATAATGTACATGACAGGCACTTCATTCGTGATGTTGATGATCCGATTTATGCAGCTTATGCACACTCTCGCTCTCTATTCAAAATTTTAAAATTTCTGTCTCTGCAATTTTGCTCTGTTGAATCCGCTTTTCATTTCGAGCGTATAATGCATTGCGAGTATATTTTTCCAAATTAATTGCATCAGCGATCCGACGTTTTTCCCAGAAAACGAATTTCATTTTTCGAATCCGCAGAACGCGCCGCCGACAAAAGCTCTTTTTGCAGTTGAGAAAACAAATTAATCTTTCCTCCTACTCATACACGGAAATAATGAAATTTCTACTCTCAGCGTACAAACTACATTTATCAAGCGGAAAACGTAAAAAGGCGGGAACCGCGCGCGCTCTCAACGGCGAGCTGCTTTTTGAGCTTTGCTTCAGCGATAGCGATATCCTATTTAACTTTTCTTTTCGCCAAGCGTAATTCTGCTGTCCTTTCTTTGTAAATAAACAAACGGTGCTCTCATATATCTATCTCTCGGAACGGATACGCTCGCTGTATTAAATCTTCCAAAGCTCGTCGTTGCTGAAGAATTAAACATTCCTCTCGCGCAAAATTTAATCTACAAAAACAACACATCTCTCCGCCGCGCGTCGTCGTGCGCAACAACGGCGAATTAATCATCCCCGCCGACTCCTCGCGCGCATCACGAATTTCCCACTTTTCAGCGGAGTGTGCAGGGCTTCATTCATCACTGGCTCCGCTTCTCGCGAGAAAAGAAGGAGAAGGAGGAATACAAGTCCGCGCAGCAGCTCGTTGTGGATTCCGAGCGTCGCGCAGGACGTCCTCATTGCCGGCCGGCCGAAGTGTCGCGCGCGCGATACGAAATAGCGTCGACGGCGACGACGGCCTTGTGTGTACGTGGGTGTGTGTGGTAGAGGCGACGGCGGATAAGCCCCGGTGTGAGGACAGCCGAGGAATGTTGCAGCAGCAGCAGTAAGAGAGGCAGAGAGAGAGAGAGAGAGAGAGAGAGAGAGAGAGAGAGAGAGAGAGAGAGAGAGAGCAACCCCCGACGGAAGCCCGGGCGAGAGAGGCGTTATATGGATATCGCGGCGCGCCGGAGTGAGACCTACCGGCGCCTGCAATGAAGGTGTATGCGGGCGAGGAGATGAAAGGATTTAGGACAGCGTGATGGGTTTTTCGAATCTGTTTGCTACTTTTCGGCGGTCGGCTGTAAAATTTTCGTTTTACCTACATTTCCCTGGGATTAACGATTTTGTATTTTATGTTGTCATTGCTTACGCTATGCATGCTGTGTAGCTTGCTTTGCTATAGACGTGTAGAGTATTTTTGTTTGGAGAACACTGTGTGGAAGCTAAAAATAATTTTTGTTTGAATATTCGATTGCTGGAAAGCAAAGCTAAGGTATAGCACGCAGGTGGAAATATAGATTATATTTAACTTTGTTGGCACAAAGTCGCATTCTTTTCCCGTCGAATGTATAAACAAGCGAAGTGAGCTTCTTTTTAATATTCATACGCGTCGTTGCCAATACACAGTGTATACAGGCTATAGCAGAAGTACGCGCGCCCGATATTTGTATGTACATAAAAGAAGCAACAGCGATTACGAGCGCGCATAAGTACTCCAAGGTAATCCGCAACTATAGTACCGATGAAAATGGCCGTGGAATTATGCCTGACCAATTTCGATCTGACAGTTGTTGTAGTAAGTGGCTTAGTTTTATATACAAGTATAAAAGAATCTTTATTTTCTTGTGATCGTATACCAAGAAAAATGTGTAGATTATAGTTTAACTCAGCGCTGCATTTAACAAGGCAATTAAAACACGAGAGCTCATCGATCTTCCAATCTCAAAAATCCAAGACCAAATCGACGTCGATAATTCGCCGTCGAGATTGCGTGCATAACGGACCGGAAACGGATACGTCTCTTCTACACAGCTCGAACGGCGCGAAGTGTCATCGCGCCGTGTGTGCACTTTCCGACCGATCAATTTCACCTGACTGACTTATCCCAACACACACGCTCACACACATACACATCGTCGCCCCGAAGAACTCGATATGGGAGGCAACGTTTGCCGTGTGTCGTGTCGCGCATAAATTAAAACGCGCCTACGCTAGGGCCATCCATCAATTTCGTCGTCGTCCGGCATATATAGAGGCGTTGTCGCACGGGATATACACTTCGTCGTGCTTTCGCTGGGTATACTCTTTGTGGGTTAAGAGTGAGCCGTCCACCGCAGCAGGAGAGAAAGAGAAAGAGCAAGAAAAAAGGAAGGAGAGGACGGCCGCCGAACTATCTTTTAATTTATCTGGCGCTTTATCTCGGCAATTACGAGGCCGAGCAGCTTCGGGCGTGTTGGAGAATTATTTAATGAGCGATCAGTTCGTCCGTGAAATTTCAGAAATGTCGTGTACTGGAAAGTCTCTTTCTATACTTACACCCTTTTTTGTTCTTTCGAAGAGAGTTAGCTCTCGTGTATTATTGGATCGAGGAGGAGATCATTATCGAGGCAGTTAAGAAGAAAAACAAGCGCGAGATCGTTAAGTGTATACTGTTGGCTGTCGAGTCGACGAATTTTTCGCCGAGATAGCATCGTGGCCGCACAATTATAGCAGACTCGTCGATCGATAGCCGCATTAGGGAAATACTTATTCACTAAGCGATATTCCACTGAATAAGATTATCGGCTGATCTCTTATCGATGCCGAGAGAGGGACACGAAGGATCTTTCCTTCGAGCAGACCATTGAATTCATGCGCGGACGAACGAAAACGACGCCACTTTTTATACGCAAACAGGAATACTCGGTCTTTAATCATCCGCACGCACGACCTGTTTTATTGTTTGTTTTTTCGTAATCTTCAATCCCATTAATGTATCCCGCGCTGTAAATACAGATAAAATACCCGTTGGGCGGAAATTCGAAGAAAAAATCGCTCACAGTCACGCGCAAATGACCGCATCTCGTCTAACTTTAGCGCTGCGCTGATGATTTATTCGGTCGGGTACTAATGGCTTAGCCGCTAGTTAATTGAATTCAAATCTCGTACGACTATTTTCATGCGCACCGCGAGTTTGTTGTGCGAGAGGGACGTGGACGAGTTCTATTTATACTGAAAATTGTGTGTGCATACTTTTCGAAGCAAGCATATTCGCGCGTGCATACTGTATAAACCGATTTTATGCGTATTACGCATGGTCTGTATTTGCATGTTTTATATTTAAATTATTCGTTTATTACATAACGGAAAATAACAACTATAATCCACTGCGTTATGAATAATTCCTCGATTTACGCATTGTGCATTATTATCAAAATTCGGCTTATAGATTTAATTCAAACAGTACGCGTCGAATAAATCGCACACAATTTTAATCAACATTTGATCGATCCAATACAATCATATATCGACCAAAAGATTTTTTAATATCTAATCTTTGTAAATAATATAATGCGCGGCTTCTACGTTATTCAGATGATTTATATTTTGCTATATGTAAATTCGAAGAATTAACGTAGTTCTGGCAATCGAGATAATAGAATCGTTTAATTATAGCGTCAAACGCACCGTATAGTCGAATAATTCAGCTAATCAATAATAATTGATGATTCCAAATTAACATTAAAGCTATAATAAAAGCCCTCATACAGCGCCAGTCGTTCATGATTATATACCTATATAAAAAAGTTATGATCGGATGAAGTGAAGCCAAGAATGCGTCAATATGATTGGCTCATGTATTACGCATGCGTCAAAAGTATCGTTAGAATTTTTTGATTTGTTTTTGACTTCTAAAATTGATTCTAATATTAAAAAAATACTATAATACATATCAAATTATAATTTGTGTATTTATAATATTCTATATTGTAAATATTACTATTGTTACAAAAAGAAACATGATGTGAACGTTGACACGAACTGAGTTGAGACATACTTAACCTTAAAATTTTAAAACGAAGTTGGCGACGAAACCGCGGCAATTTTGCAATTTATATGAGCGCGAAATAAATCATATATTGTAAAGTTTGATATATTTCCGTGATAGAAAACAAATATTAAAAATATCAATCAAGCATTTATATTTCATTTAATAAGTTAATGAATTAATAGTCTACTACAGTGCGCGCAGCGCACTGCGCCAAGTCTAGTATTATAAAAAGTACATATGTACCTAAATATTGAATTAGCAGTCCGTTTGATTGAATTCGTAATTCAATTAATTACCTTTCTCGCATATATTTGCGTCATAAAATGTTGCCTGCTCCGCAAACGACTAAATCAAATTAGTCGCAGTACAGAGCTAATGAAACATAACATCTACTTGAGCGTTAGCTTCATTTTCAAAATCTAGTTCTAGTTGCAGCTGAATCAAGAGCATAAACGCTTCATGAATTTTTACCGAAAGTTTCCTCTGCCTATAACCAAGTGTGTGTGTGTGTATGTATATATATAAGTACTTTCACATCGACGATAGCAAGAGACCCGCGTATTCGAGTTTTTCAGTCAAACGTATGCCACTTGACTTTGCTGCTGCTTTCGACGTCGTCGAAACTTGCCTGAGTTGTTTGTGTGTGTGATCTATGCACATGTATGTATTATACGTTCAGAGGAAGGGAGAAAAAGAGAGTTGAGAGAGAGAGAGAGAGAGAGAGAGAGAGACTCAAAAAGAGAGGAAAAACGTCTCCTTTGACGGATTAGTAGCGGGCGAACTTTATATTGAAACGAAAAAAAAATTAAGTGCGTATCTCAAGAGCGAATGAACAGAATTTCTTACAAGCTGTACGCCTTCAACCTCTTTTCGAGCCATTTTCCAGCTCCCTTCAATTCAGAAGACGGAGCCGTATTTGCTTGCCGACGTTTCGTGATGCTGCCTCTTTGCTGATGAGCTGAAATTGAAAATTAATGAAGCCCTTGTAATGAGGGAAAAATATTGTAAATTATAAGGACACGTTGACTTTTTATGACGTAGACTGACGTAAAGACCTTTCAGTCCTTGTATAGGGGAGCTTTTTTCTACATCAAGTTTGACGGGTATTAAACATGAAAATTATAACAGCCGATGAGAAGCACAGCAAAATATTAACTTGACTGTGCGACACCTATCGAAACACGATATATGCGTCAAAATACCCGCACACAATTTTTATTCATCCGTAGATGCGCACATTCTTGTACAGAGCAATAAACGAACAATAAAATTTATTGTAAGGACAATGCATTATATCAAAACCTGTTGTCAGAAGCAGAAGTATATTTCTGTCTCACACCGCGGCAATTGGATCCTACGGGCATCATTCAGAGAAATATTTGACCTTCGTTGAGCCGGAATTATTCATTCAATGAATCATTCATTAAGTCTCTATTCAATGAATTTTATTGTAGTATTCAATACCTCGGACCGTCCAAATGGCTCGCAACAGTTTATTGTCGGCTCCATCACGACGACTGAAAGACGCTGCGTTTAAGCTTTATTAAAATTACAATAATATTTTTATTCACACTTGACGTTGACATTTCGGACAGACAAATTGAAGCATTATGGCTATTCTTGGTAGATTCGAGTTCGCGCGCAAAACCTACCTTTGTGGTTTCATTATAAAACTATACTAAATAAATTTATATTCTCGTCTTGATACTAAAAGAACTTTTTTTTGTTTTACAGGTCAGTTGCAGTATTTTTATATTTACTTTGCATGCTCCAATCCAAAAGGTATGTTACATAAAACCATCTAATTATTTTCTACCAAAACGTCTCACAGGAAGAAAAAGCGACAACAATTGAATCGCAACCTCAATACCCCCCGCAAATTAGCCAAACAAAGCGTTTCCGCCAAGCATAGCAGCCTCTCTCTCTCTCACTCTCTCTCTCTCTCTCGCTGTCTCTCTCTCTCTCTCTCTCTCGCTGTCTCTCTCTCTCTCTCTCTCTCTCTCTCTCTCTCTCTCTCTGAATCTACATAAAACTTCATCCTCAACCACATACACAGGCAAAAACAAGGCCGATAAGCTTCCGATAATCATTATACCCTAGCCCCTGTGCAACCGCAAAGCCAACGATCGAATTAACCAAACCGGCCACGCAAAACAATATCACTCTCGCGTAAAAAATCATCGCGGAGATAAGCTCAGAGCAACGAATGACCTAGTGGAGGAACTTTCGACGGGGCGATTTTTCAGTGGCGCCGCACGCAAACAAAGCTCGATGAAAAATTCAGCCGCGCGATAACTGGCTCGCTGCATTTTTCATGCTTTCCTTATCCGTCCTGGCTCTGCGCCTTGTATCCGGTTGTGTATGCGCTGCGGCTATATAATACGGGAGAATTCTGAGAGTCTGGTACAACGAGGCCCTCGTTTAACTCTCCCGAGAATGATAGGGATTGTTCTTTCCGCTCTTGTCTTTCGCACATCCGAAGCCGGTTGGGTGTTTTCGTTGAGGATACGAGCTTTTTTGGTAGGAAATGCGCTGGATTCCGGCTGCTTGATTCATTTTATGGATTAAGTTAAAATCTGAAAAATTGAAGTTTGAAATTATTTCCTCGTTACCTTTTGTTGTGAAAATGTTACACTCTCCAATACTTTAGAGCTCAAAACATACAAAATATTTCACGAACATTATTTTCCACAAAAAAAAAATTTAATTGAAAGCGGATTCTCGAAGCAGTCATTTGCGTGAGTGCCATGGAAAAGTTATTAATTAAAAAGGATATAGTCCTTTGTTATAGATGAAAAATGCGCTCAAGCCAGCAGCACGGGCTATTTTTTTGTAAATCGTATTCCAATAACAATTCGAACGCACATTTTTACCCTAGAGATTGAATAAAATAATTAAGCTGAAAATAAACGGTTTAAAAAAAACATTTTAATATTTACATTTTCGCACTTTGTTTTTATTCACGATTGCTTTAAAAATACTATTGGAATTTCGCCGATTTAAATGTGTAATAACAGTATTTTAAGTCTTTAGCGGCATAATATCACCTTCAAACAAAATGTATTTGAAAATTGTGTGCGTTTTAATGCAGTCTTCTCTCTCCCACCTCTCTTCTCTCTCATTCTCTGGAGTAAAACCAGGACGAAATAAATTGAATCAGAATCTTTCTCTCTCGCTCTTTTTTACTCTTTACGATTCTGTATCTCCTTTGGCTCATCGTCTGTCCTTTGAAATCCTCTAGGGTAGAATTTTTCCGTTCGGTATGGGATTTTATCATTGTTATATTTTTTTTTAGGCTTTTCGCTGCGTCGAGAAATATGCCGGCGAAGATAATCAGGGATTTCACAAAGGCTCAATTTACGGTACGTGTTCTCTCTCGGGATCCTCTGTCTGTCCGAAACATTCGCACCATAATCCTTCCATAAATATCCAACATTTTTGCGGGGAACGGTCGGCTAATAAAATCCCGGCGAGTGGGAAAAAGAATGTACTCGATTTTATTATAATTAGCAGCGCACTTTAGATTAAATTTCAGCGCTTTTTGCAAAGCATTTGACTTTAAACGAGAAAAAGAGTCCCGGAAAACGGGCTAGATAACAAACATCGGCTGCACTCCAGTTAATTAAAAACCGCATTATTATCTTCCGTACGCGAGAATCGACGGAAAACCGCGCGTGGCAGTCGTTTTAAATACAAGCCCATGAACAATAGCGCGAAAAAAGAGTCCGAATAAAAAAAAATACGTACACACACCTGTGCATCCTCTGCGCCCAGTGAGCGGTAATAAATCCATAGAAGCGCGCGGCCAGAGAAATTAATCGTAATTTTCGCGCACTGCAGCATCATATCCGCGCGCGCACACACAATAATGTCCCCGTTACATCGCAATAAACAGCGCTGCTGTGGAAAAATAATCATTGTCCGACGCCTGGTACACAGCTATATACTCGTATAGTTGTTGTTGCGCAGAGAGTGAGTGCGCGCGTCGAATGTTGTCGAGAGAGAGTAGACCCGTGCTGAACTATTGGACGGAAAAAATTCTACACGGAAGTGCAATATCCAGGACGAAACAATATTTTCGATGCTTCTGCCCTTTTCATGCACTGGGATTCGTTATTTCTATTGATGCGATGATCCGTCGTTAAAAGTATCAACATTGTTTGGTTAAATTGTTTAAGTCATTCGAGAAAAGTAATTTATGGCGATCAAAGTCACGCCCCAAAGTTAATTCTCGAGAAAACATTATCTCTGCGGAGTCCGTAAAAAGAGGGAGAAAGAAAAATAATGCACTGTCATAACGGCAGCACTATTTTTAACCGCGACGTACGACGGCAGTCTCTGCGAAAAATGCAGCGAGCTGCACTGACTGCAGCAGCATATAGAAAAGACGCGAGAAAGTGGAAAAAAGCGGAAAAGAGGTAGAGCGCAGCCGCTCGGCGCCGGAGATTTTCCGGTTGACGTGCATCGATCGAAGGTGAAAACGCTTCTTCAACTTCCTCGCCTCCCGGCGGCGGCACCGCTTGTTTCATTAGCGATTTCTCTTTATCCTTCTTTCCGCTGGCGTCGCGAGATTTGCCGTGTGCCGCTTCGTTTAAGAGCGAGAGAAGAAACTCTATGTGTATGTGTGTACTGGCGCACAGGTTGTCTAGTCAGCTGAATCTTGTCGACGATAATTCCAGGCTCGCGAACAATGACTGTATCCTTCTTCCCCGCCACGGTAGCGCGCGCGACGCTTGTGTGTGTGGATAGCGAAAAAAGAACGATGTTTTCTTCCTGCGGCTATTGTTTCCCCTTACGAGCGACCCTATTGCACTCGAAGAATAAGCTCATCCTTATTGCTTTGCTGTATCACTCGCGCGGCTGCCGTTGCTGTTCTCGCGATATTTTTTCTTTTCCCTCCACTTTCGCTGCTGTTGCTGTTTCAGCATCCCTGACTACTTTCTACTACCATCCACCCTTTTTAGTAGTAGCTTTAGCTTTCCGCCATCGCGCAAGAGGCTAAAACTTTCGTACTTTACGATTTCTCCCCTTTTTTTTATTTTCTTTTTTCCTGTGCGTGCCGTCGTCCCCACCGCCGCTGTATGCAGTGTTTTCTTCGCCCTCTGTATAGACATTAGCTACTTGGGTTCATTCTTTTAAAAATATTTGCGTTGATGGCACGGTTTATTTTTCATTGTTCTTGTAACGTCTCTCTGTCGATCCTTGTTACACTGATGGTATAGTAAAAATATTGCAAATTCGTAAGTAGACGTCTGGGTATACGCTGAATAAAGATGGACTATCCGATTTATAGAAAACCCTTAAGTATAATCCATCCATTACCACTTCCAGCCACCGATCCAATTAAAAAATTCCGACTTTCCGGTTCCCGACATCAAAAAGACATCTCCCAACACTCACCAAGCTCCGCCACTCCACCACCAAGAATCTCAAATCCCTCGCATCTAGTCAAGGCTCGTATAAGTTCAAGGGACATTTAAAGCACGGAAAAACTCTCTCAAACGATCCCCCCTCTCTCTCTATCTCCTGCTGCCCACCCTCGTCGCGCGTCGTCCATCCTTTCGGGCCGAAGTGCCTTTTGACCCCGATCGGGAATCGATACACACGTTATGTGCTGCCATATACCACACTACCATACTAGTGAGAGAGAGAGCTTCATCCGCAGCAGCCATTCAGAGCCACCCACACGGGTGGAGCAGCTCGTCGGAGCTGCTGCGCGACACGAACGTCGAGCCAGAGCACGGGGCTAATTGGCGAACGGCTCATTAGCGGTTCCGCGTCGCCTGCGGAGCCACTTCGGATTCGGCGGATAATGAATGACTGGCCGGATTATCCCCGAACGGCGTGTGACGCGCGCGACTGCGACGAACGAACGGACGAACGAACGCGAACGAGAGAAGGGCCGAGATTTTCGAAATCGCATCATTCACCTGCGGCTATGACGCCTGCTGTAATCATTAATTATTCCGGCTGATGTGGAAATTCGCTTTCTCGTGGTTACGGTTACGGCTGGTTCCCTGCCGTTGCCGCTGCTGCCTGGTGCCGGGGAAATCTGGCTAGTCCTCTGCGGTTTTCGATGCTTCTTCTTTTCGTGGTTGATCGAGAGGGATTTAGCCCGGGATGTAGAGGCGTTTCTGCTTGGTCTTTTCTACCAATTGTCTTCTATGAACTATAAATACGTGTAGAAATTTGGTAGTATCTTTTTACTAAATTAGTCTTTATCTTCAGCATAAAATGGTTAATCCGTTTTTGAGAATATAATTCGGTAGTCAATTTTGCAGGCTTTCTAAAAATAAAAGAAAAGCGATGGTAGTGCCCATTGAAAAACTCAGAGTACGAACCGCCACAAATAAAATTTGTCTGGTAAGTAAATTCGGCGTCGATACTCCACCGCGATTAGTTTATCGGGAGTCAAAGGCAAACAGAAGTGGCTGTTAAAATTGGATAGATCCGGAGATAGAAGCTTGTCCTATTAAATATGCACGATTTGAGGTGAATATAAAACACCAAGGGTCGTCTCTCTTCGTTTTACGCCTAGCTGGTGTCGCATCCGTGCGCGTCGAACGCGAGTTCGCAAGAAAGAGTGTGGGCAATTTTTTAAAATACGATATAGAATCAAAAATAAAAATTCTAACAATCGTCAGAAACTCGGAAAATATTTAAGTTTTGATTCGTGGTTGTAACGTCGCATGCGGAATAATACGTGACACATTCAGTGGTAACACGACCATTTCGTACAGCATAATGATAATTAGCTTTTAGCTACGTGTCACTTGACACTCTCGGTACAAAGGTCCAAGTGAGAAAAAGAGAGAGGGCGAGAATTTCACAGGCATTTATGGGATCAGTGAGAAAGACGGCGTAGAAGAGCGAGCACAAGAAGTTCGAGAACAGCTTGCTTTACTTTACGGGGATTTCGGTCGCGTTATACGCGTGTTCATGTCGCTTCCAGGTTCAGGCTCGCGTTTTTGCCTCTTTTACATTCCCCGTCTCTAGCTCTGGCTTACTTTTGTCGCCGGCTCGGCGTCTCCAGTCGCTTGGATTCGGATGCGTGCGCAGCCAAAGGAAAAAGGAATCGCGAATTTTATTTTCCGACCCTCTGATTTCATTACTAATTAATCGTCGGAATTTTTCTCTTCAAAGCGTCGCTCCAGCCACCCTTGGCGAGGATTTGTTTCTCCTTTTTTATTACAGCATTCACGGGGCTTTGAACCTTTCAATATGTTTCGCGTGTTCGAAAAAACCGCGCGCGCGTTTCATTCACGAGGCAATTCTTCTTTGCGGTGCAATCGCAATTTGAAAATTTATATCCGAAAGGAGGAACTAACTCGATTATATTTGAAAATTTCCGATAGAAGAGAGACTCTGGAGCTCGCGCTACATTATGCGCTTCGTCGAATAAAATATGAGTCGACACCGGAGTTGATCAGGAAAAGTAAAGAAAAGAGAGCAGCGAAAAACGTGTTACTCACAGCCCCACTGAATATTTGAGTACCGAAAATGTCCGGACGACGCTTGGAGAGAGACCCACCGCTCGCCACGACTGCATCAAAACACCGATGACGCAATAAAAAAACCTGATTATGCACTTTCTAATTTGATAACAACCGCAAATAAATTATTCAGCAGCCAGTCTCGTCAAGCTGGCCCGCATAAATAATCAATCGCGGCGTCGCAGAGCAGGCAAGCACAACCTGCAGCCCCTCGAAAATTTGAGTTTAAAAGCGGATTAGCTGCAGCTCGGCGCGACTCTGAAGCGCGTAAGGAAAATGCCTTGCGCACTACCACCGCCGTCGGCGTAGAGAGAGAGAGAGAGAGAGAGAGAGAGAGAGAGAGAGGGGTGGATGGAAGATAATAACATAACCTAGAAACTCGGCAAATGAAATTTCGGTGGCGGCTGCAGCAGCGAGGCCGGTATTGCGGCAGAGGCTGCGGCACTGCGTTCTCTCTCTCTCTCTCTCTCTCTCTCTCTCTCTCTCTCTCTCTCTCTCACTCTCGGGCTGTACTGGAAATAGCTGAATTTCAAATGTGTAATCTGTTTTTGGCCGCGGCACCTAATGATGAATATTAAAAGTCTGTGTCAGACGGAATAATAAAAGAATACGGGTGGCGATGTCGAGCACAAAGGAACGACGAGTTTGTATGTTTAACAATGAGTCGCAGGAGAACGGTGTGCAAAGTTGGACGCAATGCAAGTTATTTTCGGTTAAAATTTAATTTTTGAGGTTATGTTGATTCCCTTCGCAGCCGTTCATCTACGCAGGAATGTGTGAACTCTCAGACCAGTATCGAACAAATAACCCGCGCACTCAGTCGATCTTTCGCAAGTTCGCTGGCCCACATTAAGCCCCAAACAGATCGTGTATAATCATAGGGAAACTTGCAGTCCGCACGAGTCCTGCTGAAATATTCAAACAAACCGCAAAACACTGCAGCGCAGCAGCCTTCCCCTCCGGTAAAACGCGGCTGCGCGAACTCGCTTCGGTCAAACCCTGGGAGAGCCCTTAAGCGAACTATATACGATCATTTGGCGCTCCTGGTATACACTGCCTTATTCTCTTCCTCTCGCGTGCGCGCACGCATTCTCTCCCCGCACATCCGAAATTCGGAAGAGCGAGAGTGTACGAGGTAACGTGCTCCGGAGCTCCGGGCCAAGTTCTCGCTCCGGCACCTGCGCGCACTTTCCGCGCTGCCGGCCACTGGGCATTAAGGATCGTTTACGGCTGTTTGCCTAATTTAAATATTCAGCGCGCCGGGACGCGTAATTTAGCGACTCTGCGTCAGACCGCGGCTCGTTAGGGTGGCGCCACCATCGTTGAGCGCCAGGTGCGCAGTGTCTTGCGCTGCGGCTGACGAACTGGAGAAAAATGGCTCGCGGCAGTAATACCGACGAAATTGAAAAGACACCGCTCTGGTGCCGGCCTACACGCTGCTTTTGAAGAAAGTCCGGGGAAATTAATTTAACTTGCTGTAATCTGACGCGCGTTACACACGCACCTCTTGTTATTTCACACCCGAGTCGCTTTACGCAAATTAGGTTATTAATATGCAGCCGCTGCAGGGCCGCGCGCTCTTCTTTTGATTTCTCTTTTTCTCTCTCTTTCTCTCTCTCTCTCTCTCTCTCTCTCTTCCGCGAACGCGCGCGCTCGTGATAAAAAAGATTTATGCGTTGCGAAAGTTTTAACAATGATTAATGCCCGATGTTATTACGCGGAGCGCGCGAATTCTCGGACTGCGGCTCTCGCATCGCGTGAATTATAGCATTGAAAACCCTGGCAGATAATATTGTTAAACCATTAAGAATCGTTCGATACGCCGTGTAATGCAATCGCTGCATTTTGCCAAGTGCAAAAATGTACGCGTGCGCGTGGAGATGCATCTTTTAAATAAACTGATGTGCGAAGGCTAATATTTTCTGAGCCGAGTACTTATCGATGATAAAGCGCCTTCGCCGACGAATATGTGAACAGGATATTTGGCTACTTTGATCGAGTGCCTGACGTGTGCCAGATATTTTCACTGCTCCACCCGTGTAATACCCGGAGAAACGGTTCAACTATAGAAGAAGCCCACTGCATGCATTTATCTTCTTCATCTATCTTAAAAACCCCCTCGCATGATGAAACGGTCCATTTCATCCACTCGCTGCTGCTCTCCAAACAAATATAAATGTATATCTACACGTATGCAGAGGAAAAGCTCCCGGAGAAAAACATACAACCGCGAGTCTGACTAATTTGAAAAACTCTTAGTTTAATTTTACTCGCGCACACCGAGAGTGGACTTTGATTCATACAATATATCTATTTTCCAAGCACGAGGGATGAAAACTCCAGTAAAGCAGCTGTACATCGATATTTCAAAGCTAAATTGATAGAGCGACTTAAGTTTACGATGAATCTTCGCCTAGCGAAGTTGGCGCATCGATAACGTGTCAAAAAGTACACCCTTGAGTAGCATCGCGTGCGCTCCCTGGAGTTACGTATCTGATTGACGGCCTTTTTCAGTAATGCACGCCTCACCCATTGTGTGCGCGTGCGGCTTCTTTGTTTCGTGATTCTTCCGTTCATTGTATTAAATTCTCCGTAGTATATAGGCTGTACGTCTTTCACCTGTCATAACATTATATCGGCTCTAGGTATATCAAGTTTGATTTTTTTATTTAGGAACCTCTATTATTCGTTTCAGCGAAGACGGTTGATCGGGGAATGAAAGACCGGAGCTTCGAGGTAGCGCAAGAAAGCGCTAAAGAGAATCGGTTGGTAAACTAGAATTTGAACTAGGCGGCTTCGCTCGCCATTAGGTTTCCTCCTAAATACTTGATGCCGCCAGCCGCCTCACCGACTCCGCGAAGCAGCGCCAGCACTTACCGAGCACTTTCGCTAAGCAGTACAAAGCACAAAGCCCGTTGCCGACGCCCAGCTATGGAAAATTAGCAATATGTATTCGAAACTGTTTAATATTGCAAGATCATTGGGGAGGCAGGCATCATGTGTGTCAGGATAGTAAATTCGCTCATCTTGTGCACAGTTTTATCGATCAATTGACCGGGGATAATGTTCTCAATGTTTATCATGCATCGACAGACGACAATCCGATTTGAAGCTCTCTATATCCTTCCTCTTGACACATATTACGTAGCTTTAATGCACCGATATTTTCGTCAAATTGAACATAACCGAAACTGAAATATACAGAGACTGTACATCCTGACATTCCCTAATCCGACCTACAATCGGGAGCCATTTGCAGCATCGTTTCACACGTCAGATTTTTTTCCAACTTCGGCCAACGCTATTCTAAATCGGCAGTAGCTCCGGACTCTCTCTCTCTCTCTCTCTCTCTCTCTCTCTCTCTCTCTCTTTGCAATATCATGCAACTCCACATCAGCAGCAGCAGTAGCAGAACACAGCGAATCGAGCTAGCCCACCACCACCCCCTTATCAAGCATCAGCCATCGGACACCGACCACAAGCGCGAACTCTCTCTCTCTCTCTCTCTCTCTCTCTCTCTCTCTCTCTCTCTCTCTCTCTGAGCTAACCCTTTCTCGCGTATCCGCAACGTCAAGCCCAAAATCAAAATCCTAAATCAGACTCAGCAGATTTCGACTGGGCAAGCACTACCAGCAGCAGCAGCGGTGGCAAGACAAAAGGGGGATGCAGCTCTAGCGTATTTGCTGGAGGATACGCGACTGGCAAATACAGTGGCTATGGCGCGTGTGTGCTTTCGGGCGATACATCACCGGCGGAACACGTCCAGAGTCATAACGTGACGGCTCGGCGCTGCTGCCAGGGCACATCAGTCATTTAGCCGCAAATGGAATCGGCTCTCTCTCTCTCTCTCTCTCAGTGTTGACCGCAACGCTGCGCTGATGGTCGTGCAAACGTAGAGCGGATAATACGCGAGGAGGCTGAAAAACAATTTGCGAGGGGGAGCCAACGAGCTTTTCGGGACGGCGTGTCGTAGAGTCTGTGTAGTCCAATGTCTAGTCCACTGCTCGATCAATGGCAGCGGAGATAGTCTACTGGAAGGTGTTTAGAAGGGTGGGCGTATTATACGTACTGCTACGTCGCACGTTGTTGCAGCTCCATATGGCACATAGTCCAACTGAACAATCGCGTTACTTCTGCATTAGACGGGAGAAGATGTTGTTGCGTGGTGTTAGGCAGGGAGCATCTGCTCATATAGCTTGTAGTTTATGTTCGGTGTGATATCGAAATAATGCACCCTATCTACATGGGCTCGACTCGTTTGATCTGCACGTATTAGAGGATCCCCTCTCGTATTACATACTGCCATTCCCTTTGCAATCTACTTCTTTCGAGGACAAGAAATTGCGAATTTAAAGTTTTTGCAGAAAAAGCGAGTCCTTCATACTAGCCTTCTCAAGTTTCCGCAAAATCAAAATCGTGCTATATTGTTCCCACAAACTCAGGGAACAACGTGCCAGCAACAGCAGCAGCGCAGCAAAATCCGGAAAACGCAAAGCCAACACGGGCAGTGGTGGCGGCATCACCTCCAGAACTCTGCCAGCCGAGAGCGACAAATACCACTGGCCTACATAATTCGGCCGCAGCCCGAAAATCCCAACTATAAAAGCCCTCCTAATTGGAAAGCATCGAAAAGCAATGAAAGAAAAACTCGATCCAAATGGCGCCCGCAAAAACCTCTCTCTTTGCATCCATAAACAAAGGCCTCCTCTCTCTCTCTCTCTCTCTCTCTCTCTGTCTCTCTCTCTCTCTCTCTCTCTCTCTCTCTCTCTCTCTCTCTCTCTCTCTCAGCACTACACGCGGCTGCACAGGCGCAAGCGAGAGAGGGACGGAAAATGAGTGTGCGCTGGCCGGCTAGTTTGGATAAGCTCGTTTTCACTGACCGCAAGCGCTCTTTCCTCTCTGACTCCCCCCCCCCCGTCTTTCTCTCTCTCTCTCTCTCTCTCTCTCTCTCTCTCTCTCTCTAGTGCTTGCGCGCGCGCGATATTTCCATGCCGCGCGCATTTGAATATTGGTTAGCGGAGGCTGCCACAGCGCATCACCGCGAGATTACTCCATTATACTCCATAGACAATGGAAACCGCTTATGTGCCCGTAAATGGCTTCGACTCCCTCACTCAGGCCGTATACGCGTGTGCGCGCGCGGTGCAACGTGGCAGTAGCTATACAGCAACTCGACCTCCTCTCCGTACGCCGTTACCCCCTTATGTTCCTTTCGACTCTATGATATTCCAGCCGACGCTGACGCCTGCTATACCTTCCATGCAGACTATATACATACGCCATCTCGCTCCCTTCCCTCTCACTTTATATCTATTTCTCTCTAACGTTGGCGCCCGCGCGCGTTTTCTGGATGTTGGCAGGCTCTTTCGCGGCGAGGGTAATTTTCAATATGGAAGGGTTTGTTAGACTAGAACGAATTTATCGGGGGGTGGCTGCATATATAGACGAGTCAAAGAGTCTATCTATATTCTTTTTCACGCAGATGCAGGACACTTTCAAAGAAAAGTTGAGAAAGTTATACCACTTGGGCGCCAAATTCGAATGACATAAAACTGCGACAACAATATGAAACTCAGAAGAAATCGAGAACAATTAAAGTTCTACACTAAAGCGCAGCATAAGGGGGTATAATTGCAGCCTCGGAATAAATGATCATCGCGAGCTTTTAATTTCAAACTCGAGCGCAGTGGCCCGCCGACATTAATACTTCCGAAAATATAATAATACCGTCGCGCGTCTCGCAGCACCCGCCTTGTCGGCGTTTGTCGCGGGCTTTATATTCCTTATTCCAGCGTGTCTTTTTGTCTCTCTCTCTCTCTCTCTCTCTCTCTCTCTCTTTCTCTCTCTCTCTCTCCCTCTGCCATCAGAGCAACGTATACGCGGGTGGTGCACCTACAGTATATACCTATACTCCTCTGCACTTAATACCACTCAGTTTCTCTTGTTCTCTCTCTCTCTCTCTCTCCCTCTCTCTCTCTCTCTCTCTCTCTCTCTCTCTCTCTCTCTCGAGGTGGCTCCTTTTTCACTACCCGCCTTCCCTGCGTTTCGCGTCATTCATTGTGTGCGCGCGCGTCCTGTGTTTCTACACGCGGACGAGCCGATTTGTTATACGTATTATGTGCTTCCGGCTGAGCTGCTCTCGTGTAAGTATTTTTTTGGTGTTTGCTCTTTCTCCGTGTAAACAGTCCGCTATTGGCTGCGAACTTTGGAAATTATGATCGCGTAACTCGATACAGGCGCGGAGTTCGGTGTGTCCGTTGAGTTTGGCCAGGAGGTGTCGGACTCGTGCATTAAATTGTCCGAGAGAATTTGGCTCTGCGAGGTCTTGCTCTGGACCTGGCGGATATCGCTTACTCGCGGCGTCTCGAGTAGTGTTGCTGATGCGAGGGGAGGATGTGTCCTTTGTCATTCTGGCCAGGTGCAGTCTGATTGTGCTAATGTGAGAATTACGCTGCGAGGTAACGCCATACGGCTGTCTCTGAATGAATGTATCCGTCCAGTTTATCGGCGCTGAGCCGTAATTACCATTCTTGAATAAAACTTCGCTGTAAAGCACCGATTACGAAAAAACACTCTCTGATCGCAGTGAGCTTAGTCCATCACAAAAATGGTTTTCATCAGCTCAATCCTCTCCTCCAAGTTCCTCCATAAAGCAAACACAACAGCAGCTGCAGCGCCGGCGACGAAGTACTTGCTCGAGCGAACCGATTAAAAACTTTGCCTCGCTCGCAATCCCGATAATGAAATCAAGCAATAATACACGAGTGCTCGCAACTTTCTTTCGGCGCGCGGTACGAAGGACAGCGCGAGCGGGCGTCATACTGTATACCGATCGACTCTGTTTTCGCACTCTCGAGTCATTTAATTACTTTCCCGCGGGACCGGCTAGTTTTATTCCTTAATCGCTCCATTATGCTCGGCCAGACAATAGGGTCCGACAGTAAATGGCTGCTACCGCCGCGCGCGCGTCCCTTTTCCTCCTCTCGGCGACGGATCAATGCAGGCCAGCGAGTTCGGCAAGTCGTCTGGTTCGCCTCTTCTTCTTCTTCAATTTTTCCGAGAGCCAGCTACCCTGGATGTATAATAGTCTCGGATCGACTTGAAGAAAGGGAGCTGAGTTGGGATGGGACGTTAATAAGTTCGCCGGCTGGAGTATTGCGATGATGAAGGACTGCTGTTGTAGTCGGTATTTTAAACTGAATTTTGACTGTCGGCCAAGTTGCCCCAGTCGCTCAGCGAAACTTCGTATATACGGCCCGGCGTTTAATTCGGGGTGTTTATTGCGGCATACATTACGAGGATGATCGAGTGTGCGATCCAAGAGTGGGATATATATATATATATATATATATATATATATATATATATATATACCTGGTAGAAATGTCAACGGTTCAATGGCTTAGCAATGGCTTAATTAACCAATAACGCCAATAAACCGCTTAGCAAACCGCTAAATAACCGCTTACTGTAATAGAAGCTTATGCACAGCTCCTTGCAGTTAATTTGCTTAAATTCAGTTTACTAGCCAGACGTATACAATTGTCGGGTTAAAACTTTTATTAATAAATATGAATTTACCTATATGGTTGAGTATAATTGAAAAAAGGTTAGGAAATGCAAAGGACATGTAACAATTTGTAGATAATATATTTAAGTTGTATCTAGATAGGTTAAGAGGTTAGGATAATCACCAGCTAAATGAATCAATTTAATTTTATTAATATTTCAATTTTTTACATATAATATAGTCCTATTCTACTATCTGAACAAGGTTTGTATGATACGCATGCACTGCACTTCATTTCACTTGACCGTACCAAGTCAACTGTTATTTCATAATGTCATGCTGTCTGATTCAATAAGATAAATAAAAATTGTTTGTATTAGCAAACTAAATAGTTCAAAATGCCTTATTCAATAAGACTAAACTAAAAAAGAACCCATTCAAACATTCATTGTGGTTTTGAGTACATAAGATAAGAATTTCACATTTTTCTTGTCATCAGTGATTTTTGATCATAATCTCAAATCAGTCAATTAAAGTAATAATACAATAAAGATTGCTTGAACTTATTAATCAGCTCTTGGCATTTTCAAAAAGAGTGCACATCAATAATCTTTATTGTGTTATTACTTTAATTGACTGATTTTGTGAAATTCTTATCTTATGTACTCCAAACCACAATGAATATTTGAATGGGTTCTTTTTTAGTTTAGTCTTGTTGAACAAGGCATTTTGCACTATTGAGTTTGCTAATACAAATAATTTCTATTTATTTTATTTGATCAGACAGCATGACATTATGAAATAACAGTTCATGACTTGGTACGGTTGAGTGAAAAAAAGTGCAGTGCATGCGTATCATACAAACCTTGTTCAGATAGTAGAATAGGACTATATTATATGTAAAAAATTGAAATATTAATAAAATTAAATTGATTCATTTAGCTGGTGGTTATCCTAACCTCGTAACATCAAATTAGCCTCCGGCAGACATCTTGGAAACTTAGCGGTTCCTAAGCCACATTTTTTGTTAAATTTTAGCTTGGCAACCGTTAAAACAGTTAGCTAAGTCTAAAGGTCTTAGCAAATTCGAACCGTTAATTTTCTACCAGGGATATATATATATATATATATATATATATATATTTCTACAAGATCCGCTTTTACGTTGTCCTCCCATCTACGTCTAGGTCTACCTAGAGGTCGCGTTACCATCGGCCTGCCCTTCATGACACGCGCTGCCGTACAGTCGTCTCCCATTCTCGCTACGTGCCCTGCCCATCCCAATCTGCGCGATTTTATTATTCTGTTAATATTTGGTGACGCGTACAGATTGTGTAACTCATCATTGTGTAGTCTCCTCCATTCCCCGGTTTCCTCATATTTCTTCGGCCCGTATATTTTTCGCAAGACTTTATTTTCAAATACCCTAAAACAGTTGTCCGCCTGCTTAGTGAGAGCCCACGTTTCGCACCCGTACAGAACCACCGGCAGTATTATTGTCCTGTATATTCTTATTTTAACATTTTTAGACAACAGCCTCGACTTAAGTAAATTACTCACGGCGTAGAAGCAAGCATTACCGGAATGGAGTCTCTTATTTATTTCGACATTAATCTCGTTTCTATCATTTACGGTCGTACCCAGATACCTGAATTCGCTAACCTTTTCAAAAGTAAAATTCCCAACTCTGAGATCTTCCTCCCCTCTGCAGATCCCTAGCTTATCCACAATCATGTACTTTGTTTTTGATTTACTCACTTCTAACCCTGTATACTCCACCACTTTTATGAGGATTTCCGCGTTTCTTGATACCGTTTCCCTACAATCCCCCAGTATATCCAAATCATCTGCGTAGCCTAGTATCTGCGTTGTTCCATTAAGCGTTGCGCCCATCTGGCTAACCTGCATTTTTCTAACTGCATACTCTAACGTTAAGTTGAACAGCACCGTAGAGAGCCCATTCCCTTGTTTTAAACCATCGCGTATCATGAAGGGTTCTGATACATTACCGCCTACTCGGACCTTTCCCGTGCTTCCGTTCAGACATATTTGAATTAATCTCACGAGTTTTTTTGGTACACTGAGAAGTACTAGAATTTGATACATTTTGCTTCGCTTAATAGAGTCGTACGCTTTTTTAAAATCTATAAATAGTTGGTGTATGGTTTTGCAAAATTCCCACTTTTTCTCTAACTGTCTTATGGTAAACATTTGATCGCTCGTCGATCTGTTGCGCCGAAATCCGCACTGATAATCTCCTACTATATCTTCCGCGAATGGAGTGAGTCTAGCTTGTATTACGTTTGACAGAACTTTGTAGCACGTTGCTAAAAGTGAAATACCCCTATAGTTATTGCAGTCTGTCTTATCCGCCTTTTTAAAAATCGGTATAATGATAGATTCCTTCCAATTTTCGGGTATTGTTTCATTTTTCCAGATGGCATATACTAGTTTATAGATTTTGAAACTGAGCTCGACGCCCCCATATTTGAGTAACTCAGCTGGTATAGAGTCATTTCCCGCGGCTTTGTTGTTTTTTAGTTTTTTAATCGCGGCCTCTACTTCTTAGTAGCTCGGTTCCTCCACGTGGGGTTCAGCAGTGTCAATTTCGTCCCCTAATTCTTCGCTATTTTCGTGCACGTTTAATAATTTATCGAAATAATTTTTCCACAGCGACAGTAATTCGTTGTCATTTGTTACGAGGTCCCCGTTTTCATCCTTCATCAATTGCGCTCTACTCCTAAAACCCTTTCTGATGGCGTTAATCCTTCTGTACATTTCGCGGGGGTTATTTTCCTTACTGTTAGTTTCTATTCTCCTAATAAGATTCTTTTGATACTCCCGCTTCTTATTTCTGTAGATCGCGCTCGTCCGTTTCCTTACGTTAGAATACTCTTCTACGGTCCTATCGCTTCTATTTTGTAAGCTATCTAATTTAGCCTTTTTGCGCCTTTCAAACCAGAGTTCGCACTCTTCGCCAAACCATGGTTTGCTCTTTGGCTTTTTCTTTTTACCCAGTACTTTGTTCGCGGCCTCTTTTACCGTTTTTTCGATGTCCCCCCATAAGCTATTCGGTTCGTCATTCCCCTCCGGCGATGTGTTTGCTTCAAGTGCCTGAAACCTGTTATTAATTTCTATCTGGTACCTAATTCGCTCTGTTCTATCTCGTAGTTTCTCAATATCGAAGCTTTCTACCTTGTTTGCTCGCTTACTATTTTGATTCGCTACTAGTCTAGCTCTTAATTTGGCTACTACTAGGAAGTGGTCCGAGTCGCTATCTGCCCCTCTGTAAGCCCTTACGTCAAGAACATTAATATGACGTCTTTTTTCAATGAGGAAATTATCAATTTGGTTCTGTGTGGCCCCGTCCGGCGATGTCCACGTTGCCTTCTGTATGTTCTTGTGCTTAAAACACGTAGTTTTGATTATAAGATCTTTTGCCGCCGCGAAATTTATGACCCTAATACCGTTATCATTGCTGGCTTCGTGCAGGCTTTCCTTACCTATAGTAGGCCTAACCATTTCCTCCCTACCTATTTTAGCATTGAAATCGCCTAATACTATTCTTGTGTCGTAAGACGCGAACTGGTCGATTACTTGCTCTAAAGTTTCGTAATAGAGATCCTTAGCTTCTTCTTCTTTGTCCTCCGTAGGACAGTGTACATTAATAAATACATATCTATACCATTCACCTTCGATAATGATGTACGAGAGCCTATCATTGACGGATTTGAAACTTTTAACCGAATGTATGATGCTTTTGCTTACGAGAAATCCGGTGCCTAGAGATCCCGCACTCCCGGCCCCATACAGGTATGTGAAGTTACCCGATGCTAGTACTCCGCCATCTGGCCACCGCGATTCCTGTATTGCTACCAAATCTAGATTGTACCTATCAGCTTCCTTTACGAGTTCTTTAAGCGCACCTGCTCTGTATAGACTGCGAACATTCCAAGTTCCGACCCTTAAGTCCCTTTTGGTTCGGATTTGATTTTTTTGAGCCATGATGTTATGTTAAACCCGCGCGCTTCGGATCCTGTTCCGATCGCAGGTGAGTCCACCGTTCTAGAGGTGATAACCCCCATACCTCTCTAGAACTAAGTATGAGAACTTTCCGACTTTGACGAGGACAGTGTCAATTCGTCGTCAGACACACTACGGTTTCATTCTCGCATCCTAACGCCCCTGCAAGGCAGCGCGCCTTCGCTGGCATCGTTACCGCGTAAGACCAGGTGACGAATTATTCTACACATCCCCTTTCGGGGCAGTTGTCATCGCTCCCGCATCCTCCTCGGCAGCAGGATTTTGGCCCATTTTTGTAATGTGTGATGAAAGAGATAGATTGAGAGATAAGAGATAATGTGAAGTGTTTTTGTTGTTGTGGTGCTTGCGTAGTGTTTCTAGATGAATGCGTTCGACAGTGTGGGCTCATCACACCCACGCCTGTTCCTATCGGCTGTCCGTGGCTGCTTATTCAATTTATTCGCAGCTAACCTCTTTCTCAGGGGCTGTTCCTCTATCCGCAACCTAAGGACACGCTGTGTAGTGGTGATAGGCACCCACCCGTCCGATCTGGACGACAACGCCCAAGACCCGCTTAGGGTAGCGGCATTGTAACAGGTTACTTTTTATACTATCGGTAAAAATTCATGAAAGCCTCGCCGGGCAGTCATAAAAGCAACCGAACCGGGATGTCGTGCGGGGCAGGGCGCCAAATAAAAATTCATGGCTAAACAAATACCGCGCCCGCAATGAAAACAACAGAAGAGAAAAATACCCGCCTCGCGCGTATAACGATCGAGACGCTTTGCTGATGCTATACGCCTATCGCTTGGTCGTTATACATGTCGCGTGAAAATTGAATCCTACCCTTAACCCGGTTTTTTCTGCGTCGTTTTGGTGCATATTTAATCGCGGGTTCCAAAATCGAACGCTTGCTGCAGCCTCACGTACATACTTCTCGGTCTGGTTAAAGTGTAAATAGGAAAAGACCCTGTCGGAGGTTTATATTTCAATGATCGAGGGGTCAAGTGTATAGGAGCTCCTCGACTGGTGAAAATTATCGGGGGAGGAGGAGGTTCGCGGCTTTTTAGGGACGGTTTATGCCGGCTGAATTTTTAAGAGCTGGCCCGAAGAGTTTATGGAGGTGTGGAATACTTGAGCTGTATGTATTAGAGTGGTCGCAAAAGTTTTTGACGAGCTCACTTATGCCCTGAAATTTTTAGGAGAGTTGCGGATATGCTCGACGGTGCTGCTGCTTTCGGGAAATATTTTTGAGTTTTGTTGAGTACGAATCTGGTGGGCATATGCATTACTTAAAGCGACAAAGAAGGGATATGCTCTCGTCGGAAAAGTACACTAGTCCTGGTAGACAGTCGCAACTCTGCAGTCGGTCGCGGCGGCGGGACGATAGAAGCGCGATATTTCCGATATTCCGCAGAGTAGGTCACAAACAAAAGTACCGAGCGATAATAAGAAACGTCCGATCGAAGAGCGAGAGAGAGAGAGAGAGAGAGAGAGAGAGAGAGAGAGAGAGAGAGAGAGAGAGGGAGAGGAACGACTCGACGAGTCGCACAATTCATAATTGCAAAGTCGCTCGGCGAACTCGTTAAGTCCTGCCCCTTATATCTTTGACGAGCTCTCTCTCTCTCTCTCTCTCTCTCTCTCTCTCTCTCTCTCTCTCTCTCTCGCAAATGTTGGATAGATAGAGAAAAGTTCGAAACTCATGTTAAATTCATTAAACGATTTCTTACGCGCCGTGGTGTCATTCTTTTTTCGGGGGAATTTTCATCGTGATTTCTTCTGGAGGGAAATTTTCAAGCGATTTTTTCCCCGACGCGCGGTTGATTGAATATTTTTTACAGAACATCGAACTGTTAGTCGTATTTTCCAATAAGTATTTCGACGAAATTCGCTTGGGATTTTCACAAATTTTTCCCGGAATATATATAAAATTATAAGCTCGACGCGAGCGAAATGATTTTGTCGAACGAACATGTTGGGAAAAAATTTACACTGAAAATCGTTTTCAGCGAAATTAATTACACGAAACCATACTTCCGCTGCGAGAGCATCGATTGTTCGCGTTAATTAATTCTCCCGAATTTTCGAATTTTCTCCCCGTCAGAGCACCAGCGGCGGCGGCAGCAGTCCATCGGGAAAACAAACGGGCGATTCGACATTTCCGGCGATCCGAGCTTATCATTTTTTAATGAGAAATATTTGCACGCGCTAATTAACGCTTCCGCCCATCGCACATATCGTCCCTCTCTCGTTACATTTTCCGCCTCGACAATGCACAAATAATTCATCACGTCCCCTTCGAAAACACGAAGTGTCTCTATTACATTCCGCATATACGATGACCGACAATCCAAACATGTACGAATAAAAAAAGCACTTGAAATCACTCGGAAGTGAGAAGAAGAAAAACGCTCCTCGCTGAAGTGGAGGAGGAGAAGGAGAATGACGACACAACGACGAAGAAGCCTGCACGGCGGCAGCGACGCAAAGTTCGGAGTGAGAGTGGCGCTACTGCTGCTGTTGGGCCGTCTCCCTCTGGAATATTAATATGACGCGAAATATTATAAGCCGCGACAGCCGACGCCCTGGGAATACTAAATATGATCCGGCGAGGACGCGCGCGGCCCCTGGAGGTGCCGAGCGAGCAGCACCGTTTTGGTCGTCGAGCTCGCGGCTGCAGCAGTAGAGACGACGCCGACTCTTCGATGCTAATTTATGGAAAAACGTGAGCGGAGCTTTTTTTCAAATTGTTTCGAGGCGCGCGATTTTTTCATCTTGTAACGCTGGATCTGCGAGTTCTTCTCGAAAGTGACCCATGAATCGACCGGAGAGTGTCGGAGCAACGATAGTATTCGCGTTGAGATATCGATCACACCGGAAAAACACTACTGCGCAGCTCCAGCGCGCGAAATCCGGATAAGCAGCTTTCTTCGTCTTAGCCTCGCGCCGAGTTTGAATTCAGATGCACTCGTAGAGTGAGAGCATATTTATGGGATATTTTCTTGCGATCAACCGATGAGAATGTCGAACAGAGCCGCGACTACCAAGACACCGAGAAGAGAAGGAGAGGGGATAAGGGAGGGAGAGACGTGGCTGCTCCCTTATCTCGCAATCCGTGAATTCCTCGACTACTGCTGCTGCTGCTGCATTTCCCGTGGGATCCTTAAGTAAACAAAAATATATATGCGTGGATACGTACGCGTACGTGTTCCCGTTCCGTCATTCTCTTTGAATCGCGAATGCCGGGGCGGGTTTTATCTCCAGGATAGAAATTCGCTTTTTCTCCGCGCGCGCGCTGCTCACTGGTCCAGAAAAAGGAGGACTTCTCTCTCTCTCTCTCTCTCTCTTTCTCTCTCTCTTCTCTGGCTCATCTGTCTCTCGCCCTCCGCCGGAGGAGCCGAGCCGGCGCGAAAGAGAGAGAAGAGACGTTTACAAGATTCACAGAATTCCCTCAGACTTTTATTGAATTTTAAATCCTTCGATGTTTTGCGAGTTTTATGCCGCCGCCACCGCGCTGCTTCTTTTCAGGAACCACCGGTAGGAGCGCTTCGTCTTCTGCGCGCGTTGTTTTTCGAATTTGCGCGTACTTGCTTCTCTCTCGGGGTATAGATGCGGCCATGGCTTTTTCGCACTAGAGCGCGCTGCTCTGTGGAAAGCTCGCGATTGGTTCGGCTCTGAGTTCGGCGTTCTTTGAGCGCGTGCATCGGAAAAAGTTCTTTTGAATATATAATACAGTTGAGAGCATGTCTATGCTGTTAGCTCAGAGTACATTGCAATCGTATACCTTGATCAACCATTTATTTTGAATACGAAGAGAAAAATTTCTTTTCAATCGTGACTTTCGTACAAACCACTAATAACTCCTCCTCACGCCGGGGCGGTGTACAGCAACGCGCTAGCCGTAGAGCGAATAGCGCAGCAACTCGGGCAATTGGTGCAGTTTACACTGATTAAAAAGTACGGCCGCGCTCGCACGAGACCTGCAGCCTGCAATCGTCCTCCTCCTACCCTCCGACGTTCTCCCGCTGCTTCTATACAACGTAGCTGTACAGCAGCAGCAGCAGCAGCGCGTAAGCTCGTAACTCGAATTATCGAGGTGTTTCCTACTCTCGGGGAGAAAAGCCGCGCAGTAGGTGAATCGTTCTTGCGATAACGTTCGCCTCCCCATATATACGTGTCTGTACGTATGTCCAGAGCCGGCAACGTTTTATTGGACAAGCCAGAGCGACTTAACAGCTCGTTTTCTTTGATCCCCGATGTAAAAGTCTCTTTATACCCAATACTGCCTCTTGCTAGACACGTGTAGTATACAGTCTACAGCCGTCGTATGTGCCAGGCTTTACGCGGCGTATTGAATAATCTTGACGCGTCTGTATACCTATAACATAGCCCGGCACTGCATTCTCATCGCCGGGAGCTTGTTTTCTTGACCTGAAAACTTATTTTACGACCAGCCGCGTATACAGCTGTATATGTAGCCAGATATGCGAGGGCTTAGCGTATGCTGGTCGGACGATCTATGAGAGATAGAGGAGGCGAGCGCGATTTGCATGGATATGTGTCGCGGCGGCGGCCGTTTTGCTCGCTGAATCTCGATGCGCGCACTTTTATCCCGTTCGCTTTTTCCGCAACACACACCTCGCTACAGTCGGTCTCTTAAAAATTCACGCTTCGACGAATTTCTAATTTCTTTCAATCCGCCCCGGCGAATTAATAAAACTTGAGCAGGGAGCGAGACTCTCGAGCGGCACTGCAGCAGCCTTGTGACACGGGGCCGGGAAAAAAAACCAAGATAAAATGCCACGCGGGCAATCGGAACCCCTGCAAAAATTTAATTAAAAACTTATAACTCCCCGGCAAATCTCGAAAAGGCGCGGCGCGTAATTGCGATACAGTGGGAGAAAGCCGCTCCGAACTTTCCGACGCTGTACTGCTAATTGCCCGCGTCCACTCGTCGGCCAATGACAAAAAGCGAGATGAGGGAGGGGGTGGCTTGAGAAATCGCCACAACTGTTTATTAGCACGCGAAGCCCTTTGCGTGTATTTTCTGTACGATGTATGTGTATATGTATAGCGCAGGCAGGGGTAATTAAAAATTTTCAAACTGCGCGTAATCGATGCAGAGAGAGAGAGAGAGAGAGAGAGAGAGAGAGAGAGAGAGAGAGAGAGAGTGAGAGAGAGAGAGAGAGACGGAGAGAGAGAGAGAGAGTTTGCAGGCAAATTATCGCGACAGTGGCGGAGAGCTGCTTCCTAAAACTAATTACGCCGCAAAACTGTCTTAATTAAAAATGTGTCTGTCGCGTGAGCGAGCGGAGACTTGACGTTGCTGTATCCGACTCTTATCTGGTCTATTATCCTCTGTCAGGAAAATGGGTTATAGATAAAAAAGTGGACGGGCTTTTTGTTTATCGGAGGTATGTGTTGTGTTTTATTTTCGAAAGTGTAACTGTCGCTTCGGCTTCTCGAGGCTGTCTGCAGGATAAACTTTTCGAGTTACATATTTATTTCCCTTATAATAAACGTTAATAATTTTTCTTTATACCATTTCCTATGTACAGGTAATTTTATTTACCTGTATAGGATGCCTTCTAAAGGCATTGTAAGTGGTTTGATAAATAAATAAATAAATTTCGTAAATCTTTGCAAGTTTCTTCATTTTTCGGACTCTCCTGCTGAAAAATCACACTTTCTAACATAAAAATTGAGCTCAATATATAAAACAGGCCGCAATATCAGGCATCACTTCACTCCTCTTTCCAGCTCGATCCAGTTCGCCATATTTTTCTCGCTCGCGCTTATATATTATTTACGCGGCTCTCCATCGCGTGCATCCCTCGGTTTATTCGTGTATGTGTGTGTGTATAGGTTCACGCTGGTGTGTAGGAGGGCGGCGACACCCTTATTACCTCCGAGTCGAGCATAAGCGTGCGCCATGAATATTATGTCATTATGCAATCTTGACGAACGCGCAAAGCCGTGCGACCAGCCAACCTTATACAGCTTTAACTTCGACCCCGTCTGGTTTGCGTCGTTTACCTCCGTTGCCGTCTATATATAGGTACACATCGACGAGGCTTTAAGAAATAACCTTTGGATTTGTTGTGCACGCAGTGATGGTAGTGCAAAATGTGTTTCTTTTTTGACGTTGTTATACCGTTGATTTGTTTTGGATGCAATCCATCCGCTGCTTTTTTTTTGAAGGTCTTTGTTTAAATTTCAGCAAATATGCTGAAATTCTATGCTGGTATTTTTTAATGAACTTTATTCTCCTGTCGGACTGGATGAATTTTATTTCATTTGATAAATCTTGAATTAGCGTGTGTGTATGTACATTTTGCAAAAAAAAAAAAAAAATGCTGAACCCACATCAGTCGAATTACTCTGCCGTGGTGCTTTTCCCGTTATTATTTTTCAACAAGCTCTGCACTATTTGCTAATCCAGCATATACAGCATTAAATTTCCAGCGGCGAGCGATGTATGCATACGTAGTATACGTTTCGTGCCGGTGATTCTTCCTTTTATTCACTTTAACAATGGAATTTCACGGGCAAAAATATATTGATTCACTTCGATGAAACGTGAAGAGCGACTCGTTGAAAACAAATGACGTTTTTGAAAGCTCGCGGCGCCATACGCTCTCGAAATAGGCGAAATTTAGCAGCGCTTTAATCCCGACCGGTCGCCGAGCACTTATTCGACTAAAGCTCGAGAGATTGCGCGATTCAGGTGGTTTTCGTGCGTCGAATCATGTTTGCAAGTGCATCAAATTTAACCAGTGCCTTTTTTGGGACAACGTGTTGACTATCATGTCGCTAACGATGAAATATGCTTTGCAGATCGCAACTGATTTTCAGCGGTATAATTGACTCGATATATATATATATATATATATATATATATATATATATATATATATATATACACCACACACACCCACACACACACACACACATTTCACTTGACATCAATTTTATGTTTAATTCGAAATTCCGCGTGAAAATACTTGCTTTCGTAATGAAATACGATAGAAATGTGCGTGCACGCAGATTATTATCTGACAACCGTGGTCAGAATGCACGGAATGAAATGATTAAAATTGCTCAACGGATTAACAACATTTTATATACGTACCATGTATTTTCATCCAGATTTCATTTTAATTTCGTTCAATTCCTGCGAAGCATTTTCACCGACGCGTTATTCCTGTAGCTATATTTTTCTTATCGAGGCTTCCAATATCCGTGATATGCCGCATACGCGAACAATCATACGGGTAATAATTTATTCAAAGAACTAGCCTGCAATATATCGCGTTCAGACTAATCCTGACAAAAAAATTATTTCTAAAGTCGAATAACGAAACTCGCGGCGTTTCAACAACTCAATTCCTGCATCCAATACACGCGACTCGCCTCGCCCATTCGACTATAATAACAACCGGCGAGCCCACGACCGCACACCTAGAGCAAAGATCTCGGCGTTGGCTCGGTGTTTCCGGTCTGCGCGAGCGCCACGTCATTATTTGCGCCCTAAATGCCGCTGCAGGTGTCGCTGCACGCGAAAACGCAGAAATTCTTTTTCTCCCGAGCGCGATAAGTGGCGCTTATTATCACTCTCTCGCGATTTTTTTGCTTTCCCGACTCGACATTATTGCGCACTAGTGGCTCGAGCTTTGATACTTTTATTCTATATCGACTGGTGTATAATTTCTTCGAAGTCCTACAGTCGAATGATAGCTTTTCCAGAATTTTATAAAAACTTAGAAAAAAAAGAAAAAAATCCACATCAAATACAATATACTTCGCGCCATGTTTTCTTACGCTATACAACTCGCAGAGTATTTTTATCAGTGAGTTCTAGCAGTACGAAGCAGCATTTTCAATCTATTGAATAAAATGGAAAAGATAAAAGCAACAAAAATTCACTCAACGACAAGCTGACAATTTTCTCCCACACGGCAGTAGTACTCCCCAGCTTCTCCGCTTCCAGCGTGACGTTTGAGGTTTTCCTCCGTCTATGTCGAGGGAGTCGCAGGTGGCAGATAGCGCGCGCGCAGATTTGCCTCTCTTTCCAAGACAGCGACCGCAGCTAAGGGAGCGAACCGCCTGCCGTTGACGCATAAACCAGAAATCGCTGGCTCTCTCCCTCTCCGTGTCTATTTCTCCCTTTCTCGAACTCACCGTGTCGGCGTGTACTTATACGTGTGTGTGTATAAACTGGCTGCGCGAAACAAATTGTTTGCGTTCACCGTTTACTCCGCTGATTGCTCCAACTTTGATTCTGTGGGAGCTTTGCTGATTAGAAATTATCGAACGTTGCCGCACACGCTGCTGGTGACTGCGCCTGTTTGTTTGTTCTTCTGAGCTAATGGGGCTTGAATAGTTTGTTCCGAGAGTCAAAAGCGGCGAACGGAGCTGCGAGCGAAATGCGCATAATTTACAAAACTGCATTGTTGCGTGCCCGCGTACATAGTCGTTTGGTATAATTGAAAGGGAAGTCGGATATAAACGAACAACGCGATTCAATTAACGGACTCGAGTACTACGGCTCTCGCCTGGGTCCATTTCAATTCCGACTTCTCGCGAGCCAATCAGCCGAAACCGCGATTACCGCAATCGAAAAAAAGAACCAAGAGGAAAGAGAACGCAAAGAACCCCCCCCCCCCCCTGGAGCGACTGATCATCCCGGCGTTTACACGCTACACCTAACTCGAATAATCTCTCTCTCTCTCCCTCCATACCACCGGTAGGTAAAGCGGCCGCTTTCGCGCTCCAGCGGTAGCGGCGAAGACACACAGCATCTGGCCTCGACAGGTGTATATAGGTAGAGAGCGAGCGAGAGAGCTGCTATAGAGTTCTGTGCTACAGCAGCGGCGGCACGTCGTCGTCCGGCTACACGTCGGCTGCAGCCCGATATCGCGCATCGCCGATCGAATCGCTCGTGCATGCATACTTCGCCCCGGCTAATTTCGAGCCGTTCTCTGTGCGGTGTACCTGCGCCTGCCACGTGCCGCCGAAGGCCAGGAATCGCTGCCGACTGACGAATCGGATAATCGAGTTTAAGGGACTCTCTGCATCGGGAGCGAGGATAAGCGTTTTTCCTTTTTTTTCGACCTCGTCTCGCGCTGCCTCAATTCGAGAGCGGCTAATCATTGGCATAGTGTACGTACCAATCTGCCCGCAGCGCAAACACGCCGGTGGACCAAATAAAAGTAGTCGCGCGGGGGTTCGGGAAAAAAGCCATCCGTTTCGGTCACAAATCATTCGGGAAGCGTGGCAAAATATCATAAACTATAGCTGCCGCCCTCGGCTGCATGAGAGCTAGAGAGATCGGGCAAACAAACACGCGCGTGTACGACTCGGCCGCAGAAAACGATTAACGCGGCAATATTTCGCTGTAAGAGGGACAGTGCGTACACGTATACGTACGCGCACCTATACATGCAAGTTTGCGCGGAAAGTGAGCATCGCAGACCTCAAATCCGACCGAGGGTGCGGGATTTCTATAAAGCCGGGGGAAAGAGAGAGAGGGAGAGGGAGAGAGAGAGAGTCGAAGATATAGGGGAGTTGGCTCGCGTGTTAATCCAGGCATTACGAGCCTATGCTGTACACTACTGTGTCGGAGAGTCTGTGTGTGTTCTCTGTCTCTCTCTCTCTCTCTCTCTCTCTCTCTCTCTCTCTCTCTCTCTCTCTCTCTCTCTCTCTCTCTCTCTCTCTCTATGTTGGTCCGACTTCGGGGGTTCCATGGGATATCCGCGAGAGCATAACGCGTTACGAGAAACTGACGGAGGGTTACGAATGGTGGGTTTGTATCGGATGAATAGAGGAGTCAGGATGTGGGTGAACGAGTTTGTTTATTTGTGTGTGCTGTTATTGCTTCTTCGTGTGTTTTCAATGCCAAGTTACTATTGTTAGAAGTGACTATGTACATAATAGGGGTAACATCGATTTATTAAGAAGTGTGTCTGAAGAAATACCTAAATATGCAGTACAAATATTTCACTTTAAACTTTCCGCAATACCGTGCGGGTTTAAAGAATCAATACTTCTCAGAAAATTAATAAATCTCTCGTGTGATACGTCATTTCAGGTAACTAATGACCCTGCTGAATTACGGCCGACACCGTCAATAAAAAAAAAGCTATCGACATAAGCACTCTAAATCAATTTCTCACAAAACCAAAATCAAGACGTAATCCCGCTGAAAAAAAAGAAACAGCCATAAATCTCCCTCGACACCTCGAAATCATCACTCGTGCATAATTCACACATCATCGCACGCTTTCCTCGTTAGCTTTCAAATCCCTGCGTAAACTAAAAATCCTCGTCCCCAAAACGCACATCGCGAAGAAGCATCTTTCGAGGAGCGACGTACATACACACGCACAGCATCATCTCGCGCGCAGAAAACGTCGTAATAAATGACGCTCCGAAAATTCATTTCCACGATGCGAGCTCGAAAAAAGGAGCGAACGCGAGAAGGGAACAAAGCCGAAAGCGAGACCATTAGATTTATATTCAGGATCATCACGGACAAAGAGCGCGAACCCTCGCACACGTGTAATACAATTGGATGGCCTGTATGCGTGTGTGTGTGTCTTCGTTGCGCCCCTTCGGTTTAAAGCAGGCTATTACGCAGCGTAGAAATATACACGAGGATTTCGGGGCGAGTCGTATAACAGAATTCTCGACGGTGTCGGATGAATGCTGGAAAGAAAGAAGCCAGAAGAGGGTCGAGGTGTTATTGAGCCGATTAGGCGTGGAGAAGTAGTTTCGAGGAGTGTTATAGTGCCGCTGCCGAAAATTTTCGACGCAATTCTACAACGTTTCGGTTTCGACTCGGTTTTGTAAGTTATGCGCGTAATATACGTCGTCGATTGGAATCCGCCTCGTGCACTTTTGAGAATTTCGATTTTCTCTTCAGTATAACGCCGTTGTTGGTGGCACAAGTTCTGTTTTTGTGGATTTTATTGTGAATCGAATTTCGTTAGTACACCCGAGAGCTCTAGCTGACGAGTTAGTTGTCGAATGCCGGATGAAATTAATTGTTCGTTCGAATCCCCAACATTCCTCGCGCATAGCGAAGGCCCGGCAAAAGCCAGCGTAAAAAGAATTAACGCGCGATTTTTATGAGATTCCGTATGCACTCTCGGCTGGCGCAATCGCGCGCGACACTTTTGTGTTTGCGCGGGCGGACGAGAGAGAGAGAGAGAGAGAGAGAGAGAGAGAGAGAGAGAGAGAGAGAGAGGGAGAAAGAGAAAGAGAAGCAGCGCATCTTTGATATTCCTTGTGTACACACGCGGCGGCGCGTAGCGACGTCGACGCGGAGGAGGAAGAGCTCAAATAAATTAAACAATCGAAACCTTTTAGCGGAATTGAATTCTCGCAATGAAAACAGAGTCAGCGCGCGCAAAGCCCGTCTATAAGCGAGAGGAGAGGGATGGAAAAAAGGAGTGTCTTGGCGCGTCCCGTCATTTCTTCTCTTTCTCTCTCTCTTTCGGCATTTTTCCTCTTTCTCTCCGCCGCTGCCTTTTCCGGAACTCGCGCCAAGAAAATCAACGATTTCGCCCTTCCGACTTTCGTGCTGCTGCCTCCGTTTTTCTCGGCAAATATCTCCTTGCCTTTTCCTTTTTCTCTACCTCTCCCTCTCCCTCTCTCTACGCGACGCGAGTCTTTGTAAAACACGGCTACGCGACTATAAACTTTGCTCACGGCGAGATTATTGCATTAATTTTTTCTCCGCTGTTTCTCTTCTCTCGGTCTATTTACTCTCGCGCGCACGGTGCTTCATACTTTTATTTGCATTGTTGAAACAATCACCATAGCTGGTCGTCTGAGAGGAAAAGTTTCGTCCCTCTATACTATACGCACGCCATAGTCTGCGGATTTGCGTTTAATATAACACGAATGAGAGAAGATGAAACTCGATTTTTCGCTCATCTTAGAGGGATAAATTACTTTCGCATTTTGACGCGATCATGCGAACCAGCTTTTTAAAGCGCCGAGAACGTGTACTCCGATTTCTTATAAATTTTAAATACCCGATCGTAGCAGCAGCAGCGATTCTCTCGCGCGGACTTTCTTTATCTTCTTTGTTCACAGTGACGGCTTCGCTTCGTGGAGCGAGCTTCTCATTTATCGATTCGTCGGCAGCTGCAGCTTGGATATTCTCATTACTGCGCGCCGTCTTTACACAGCATTTATACTGATATAGTCATTACGCAATATAATCGATGCACGCTCGCTTTATTACGTAATTTTCTATCGCGTTGGATTGATAGCTTTGCCTAGTCCGTATACACGCTATTTCCTCTTATATAGAAGAGTCTATAATTGAGACTTTAATTACACACCGCAATTCTTTCAAAATTCATATCATAACCTTCGTCACGCTGAACGTCGATAACGCCAGTGTCAATAGCTCGCCGTCGGCCTTAATCCTCGCAAGCATATCCAAATCTCGCCGAACACTTGGACTCTATCATTCTCGACTCCCAGACTCCCTATTAAATTCATCTCACAAAACCAGAAATCCCCCTGGCCATCACCTTCCCCTCTCTCTCTCTCTCTCTCTCTCTCTCTCTCTCTCTCTCTCTCTCTCTCTCTCTCACTTATATGCAGCCACCTAGCTCTTGGTCCCATTCCATCAGTCAACTGTCGCCTGGCTTCCATCGGCTCTCTCTCTCTCTCTCTCTCTCTCTCTCCCGAGCAAATATTTGCTCTGCGGCGTTGACTCGCGCGTGCGAAAGGTCGAAAAGCTCGAGAATCGTAGGCGCGCGCGCGCGCGCGCGAGAGAGAGAGAGAGAGAGAGAGAGAGAGAGAGAGAGAGAGAGAGAGAGAGAGAGAGATAGAGAGAAATTGGCTGCCGCGCCGATCGTGTCGGGGAAAAAAGTCGAGTATAGGTAGAGGAGAAGCTGGTGGTGGTATGGCTGGATGTGAGAAATTACTGCTGCATGGGAAAAAGAGAGGAGGGTGGCGAGGAAGGCGAATTGGCAAATGCACTGCTTTAGGGACTCGCGCGAGTCTTTTGGAAGCATCGAGCATGAGAGATATCACCGAGAGAGCGAGTAGGGTGTTCGATTAGGGTGATTACCAGAGATGAGCTGGCCCGAGGGAATCGGAAGAATAATTTATGTGAGATGCGCACAGTGAATTTTTTCATGCGTTCAGTTGTTGACTTCTTTCAAGAAAATATACTCGCGCTGCAGCGGCTGTACACTCCTACAGCGATGAAAAAAAGAGAAAACACCCGCACGAGATCGCGAACACGAGCGTAAAGCATTCTCAAAAATTCGAGAGCAACAGCTTATGCAAACCCGCGGATCCCGCCATAAATATCCAGCACCCTCGCAGCGCAAACACGCGCGCACGCACATCGGAGCCGGCAGGGAGCAGCCCCCTAAAACCCCCAGCGCACGCTATCACTCGGAACATATTCTCCGCGATTTAGAGTCGCGGCCGCCGCGCGCGTATACCCACCCACCCACGCACGTACTAGAAAGAGAGAGAGAGAGAGAGAGAGAGAGAGAGAGAGAGAGAGAGAGAGAGAACCGGCCAGGACAAACATACTGACGGCGAAAGAGCGCGCACGAGAAGAAGAAGGAGAAGCGGCGTTATAGAAAAAGGGGATGGCGAGTTGCCTCCTGCGTACGAGAGAAAGAGGTATGGAGCGAAGCGCCGGGTCTGGAATTCGCAAGAAGCATACATACACAGGGGTTGGTACGGCAGCAGCAGCAGCTCTCCGAGTGTATGGCGCCAGCCGATAACGGTAATCCAATTTTTCGGAATAATATTTGTCTTGAAGATCGACGACGACCGGCGGCGGCGGCAGCGTCTTGGCGTTTCTCCTTCTATCTGACACCTTATGCGAGCATCCTCGCGCGCGGAGATGGCTGACCTTTCTTCGGGGCTGGGATTCTGCGAGTGAGAGAGAGGACGTTATTTTTTGGCGGCGACGACGACGCTTCTTCCCCGATAGAGACGTATTACGTGCGCGTCGGGAGAGCGAATAATGCCGGTTTTTCATTTTTCCCGAGGATTTATGTGCGCCGGAGGGAGAAAGCCTCGATTTGCCGAGAGTTATCGCGATGAATCGTGACGTGTTTGTTTTGCGCGCGGGCGATATCCTTCTCTCTCTCTCCCCCCCCCCCTTTCTCTCTCCGCGAAGACGCCAGAGCGAATTTTCGCGAGCAGGGAGTCGTATGAACTGCAATAACAATGGCTCGCCGTTTAAAATTCAATTAAGCTCGCGCGAGCATAAGGTCCCGCGCGCGAATTTCCATCCTATCCCAAAGTCTATTCTGGTCATTCGACGACGTTTCTTCCCTCCTCCCCCAAGACACTTCAATAACCATAACGATTTCCCAAAGAAGAAGGAGAAGCTGGGAGCAGCAGCGCAATTTTCAATTCTACTCCTTTATCCCGTTCCGGCACTCCTCCTCCCGTATTCATTGTCCTAGTATCTCTCTCGGTAGAGAGCAGTAGCGGTAGTCTCTCGCTCTCGGCTCTTATCGCTTCCGCAGTTTGGCTTGACCGAGGATCGAAGACTCTCGTCCCCCAGCCCTCCCTCCCTTTCTTAGTCTCTCTCTCTCTCTCTTTCTCTCTCTCTCTCTCTCTCTCTCTCTCTCTCTCTGCGGCAGGATTCGCCGCTTCGCATTAGAATCAAGAGAGAGAGAGAGAGAGAGAGAGAGAGAGAGAGAGAGAGAGAGAGGAGTAGAGCCTCGTGGATGGACAGACAGATAGGGAAGCGGATGAGCGCGCGGCAGCAGAATAGTATAGTACAGAGAGATAGCTGCGACCCGGGAGAGAGTGGGACGTGTATAAACGTATATAGAGTGAGAGAGGGAGAACGGAACAGCGCGCAACGACGGCCGAAGAGTTAATAAAGAAGGATTAGGGAGTGCCAGGGTAAATGATATCACGTGAGAATATAATTAACGTGATTGGTTGTACACCCGGGGATTGTTTGTTTTATGCGGCTCGGGGATGATAGTCTCCGCGGCCGTTTGTGGCTTGTAAGCACCACGGCTGAATGCGATGTAATCATGCCGTGTGTGCAGTCTGCTGAGAGCCTCGACATTTCAATAATGCAACGCCCTCGTGTGGTGGCTAATATACTTTCCTTGAAATCGTACAGAGGCTCGTTGAAACGTAAACTCGAAAATTCGAACGCCCACTCTTAATCCCGAAAAACAGATCGGCAAGTTCGCCGAAGCACGAGCGCTAGCAAAGAAGTCAGCAGCAAAGCATCCTCAAGTGCGCCGATAAAGAGGTACGTAAAGCATCCCGAAACTCTCCGGAAAACGGGGGCTCTTCTCGCAGGAAGTAAGACGGAAAATTAGAAGAAGAGCAAGCTGACTTACCTCCCTCCGGCCCCTTGGGTTGCCCCGCGAGCCAGCGGCAGCAAAGAACAGACCGAGACCACCGCGGTGGCGGCCAGGCATATTGGAGGGGGTGGTTAGGCTGCTATCGGCGCACACGCACGCATATATATATATATATATATATATATATATATATATATATATAGAGAGAGAGAGAGAGAGAGAGAGAGAGAGAGAGAGAGAGAGAGAGAGAGATAGAGAGAGAGAGAGAGAGAGATAGAGAGAGAGAGATAGAGAGAGAGAGAGAGAGAGAGAGAGAGAATACCCGCGGGAATGGGTTTGCTTTCAGGCCACGGCAACGCGAATGGAATTTCGATGAAGCGGTGCCGTGGTGCTGCTGCTGCCCAGCCGGATGAGGGCATCACGTCCGAGCGGAGAGTTTGCCTTGGCCGCAGACGCAGAAGGAGGAGAGGCGGAGTCTGTGCGGATCTCGTGCGCCACCTCGGTCCAGGAGTTGGGCGCCAGATGCGCCGCTGTTACCGCCGCTGCTGCTGCTGATACGATGCGGTGGGTGGCGACAGCGGCTGAGCGAGAAGGGACACGCGAAATTTTGAGGAGAGACAGAGCCGTAAGGTAGAGCTCTCTCACTCGCGAACTATGCGATGTGGCTCAGTAGGAAGGTCGTCCTGGCATTGATTTTTGAGCTCGGGTTCGAGGGCAAAACAGCTGAAACGAGTTTGTCGGAGTGGGCTTTTACCTATCCGGTGTGCAAATAATGTAGCATCGTGTACTTTTGACGATTGTTGTCGCGTACGTTCGTGGACATAAATGCGTTGTTGTTGCTGCACAAAATGAAATTGCGAATTGCGATCCATTAAGATGAGTAACGCTGCAGTGTTAGTTCAAAAGAACAACGAACTTTTTTTTCGACCAACGCTGTGTATTCTCGCCGATTGAAAAATATAACTCTCGACAGAGTCGCCCGGAAAATAAACGCATAACATCTTCTATATCAACGGAAGAATCAAATATGTCATTAGCGTAAGTAAATGCTCGTACGCGTGCTGCAGTTCCGTGAAATTCGAAAATCCACAGACGCGAGTGTAACCCCTCTCTCCATTAGGAAAATTATGTTTGCTTATGGAAAATACGTATCTCCGCACGTATAACCCGAATCTATTTCCAACTCGGTCGATCCCTCTCCATGCCATTCATTACATCCCGCTCTCTCTCTCGCGCGCCAATAAATACGCGTATAAAAAGCCGCGCGCGGCCTCCTCTCCAGCAGCCTCCTCACCCCCAGTATCTCATCCATCTGCATAAAGCGCGTATTATCGGCCGCAGAGCTCTCCTCCCATATAGCAATAAAAATGCGCGCCCGGCTTATCCCCGAGATACTCTCCGGCAGTGCGTATACGCGCGTGTGTAATATATGCACTGGGCTTTAGCCGCAGCGACGATCGTCGCTGACAAATTGTGGCTACAATTCCACGGCGCGGACAGTATCGTTCCGTAGGAGATAGAGACGGCTTATCTTTAGGATCATTAGCCTCGAGAGAAGGAAGGCGAAGAAAAAGAAGAAGAAGAAAGCAGAAGAGAGAGGGGAGTTACGGGCGATTTTTCCGGTCGCGCCCGGGGAAATCAGACGCTGACGAATCGGCGGAACGGCTTTATCGTCCGTATAACTAACTGCGGGGATTTTACGTATTGCCCGGAAGAGCTGCCAGCGTCACGCTGTTTCTCGCTCTCTTATACTCGATCCGCGCGTCTGTTTGTACGTGCGCGTGGACGCGAGCCGCGCGAACAAGAGGGACGACTATAGCTAGAAACGAATTGCGCGAAAGATAAAGGGTCCGAGGAGCCACTCCAACCGGGTGCTGGAGAATTTTTGAGACTGCGCGCACGTGTGTGTGTGTGTGTATATATATATATATATATATATATATACACACACGCGGGGGAGGCGGCAGTAAAATCCGCTGCGAGGGAAAAAAGTGGGAGGCAATAAAAGAAAAAGAGAGAGGGGGGGAAAGCTTCTCACCAACGAGCCTTAAGCGATCTAACTTTCGGAATAAAATTACAGTTGGGGAAAATTCGTCAACCGATAGGGCGATGCCGACTGCGAGTGAGAAAGAGAGAGGAGCCAAGTTTTTGAAGAAATTTGCATACACGGAAGAGCCGGGACCGAGGGGCTGTATAACCGTCGCAAGGTGGGAGCAGAGAGGACCACAAATTCACGAGAACGAGAGCGAGCGATTTCGCGCGAGTCGCAGATAATCGAAAAGATTCTTCTTCTTCTTCGTCTTTTAACGTCGTCAATCGTCGTTGCTGCGAGAGATGCTCGAGAGACGAACGGCCGAGGCGTGCCAGGACTATTGATGATTATTATGCGCTCTGCGTCCGGGATATAATGAAGGAAGCGCGAGCGAGTGTTTATCTGGAACGGAATTTAAACTCGGGGAGGTTCGTCGTCATCGTTATGCATCGGATATAAGCCGTTACGGATGTGAAAAATCGTCGCATTTTCGATATGAAAATAGCAGTGTATGTTTCCAAAAATCCTATATCTGCCCACATTATTCATCAGCTAGAGTCGCGCCGAGAGCGCGTTTATTAATAGAATGAGAGCTGAATCAGCACTATTCTATACTGCGTTTGGAATCGTTCGACGTTGATTACACCCGAGGCACTGAATGCATTATACAAATCATAGTCTCTCTGATATAGCCGAATATGTACACCTACATCGAATGCATTCGAGTACCCTGTATTGATTATCTCGATTATCTTTTTGTACTGAATAAATTTTCGATCGCGAACGCTTGAAAAGCATACCCCCCTCGACCACAAAGACGAACGGGACGTTAAAACGGTAGTAAAAGAGGCAGCGCTGGCGCGAAGAAAAGAAGTCATTAGCGAGAGGGGCTACTATACCACCCTGCCAACAGCGAAAATAATTTAAAACTCGGCGGGGGAGAGAGAGAGTGCGCCAAGTCGTAACAATAACCGCTCTGCACTTCCGTGCTCGACCGAACTCGCGAACTTCCGCTCGAACGATTAATTAATAAAAAGGCGGTTATCGAAAAATTAAAGGCCCCTCTCGCGATTGAATCGGCGCACTTTTATACGCGGAATAGATATTATACTCGTTAGAGAATGCGTGATAGTTTAATTTCCGTGGAAAAGTTTTGAGGCTGAGAAAAAAAAGATTTTAAGCTCTGATCAAGGAAAAAAAACGTCACTGAGAAATCGTCATGACCAACTCACCAGTAGAAGTATAAGCTGGTGCAGCCTCTTGACGCCGGCGCTTAATGAAATATAGAGATTCTCGGGGCTCGTCCTTGTGTCCCGGGTTAAGAAAGCATCAAAAGCATCGCCGGGGGGATGTTGTACGAGCAATATCTGAAATCCTTTCCTCCTTCCCCTCCTTCTCCTCGGATCCCGCCGATCCAATATTTGCGGTTGAGATGAAGATCAACCGTCTCTCTCCGACCTCTCTCGGCGCTGCTCCTTGTCCCCTTTCTGCTCTTCCCCATTTATACATATACATCGCACAGTCACGTTGCGCACACACATCGACGCTAGAGGGCGCTCATCTACTTAGCCGCTCTGTCGCGAGAAGCGTTTACACTTTTCATGGGAGCTGTGTGTAGCCGAGATATCTTCCCTTACCTGCTGCTGCTTCTTCTTCTTTTTTTTCTTTCGCTTCTTCTTTTTCTCGGCTATACTTGTACTTGCACCTATCGGCAAACGCGAGGCGCGTTGAGGTTATGTACACGCTACTTCCTCTCGAGGCTCGGAGTTTCGGAAGTTGTTACAAACGGTTATGACGCGTATCGATCAGGCCACGTAGACGGGGGCTGCAGCGGAAGATGTCGGACGAATGTGAGAGAGTGAGAGGGAAAATTGGAGTACACACGCGCGAGCGCCAGAGGTGAGTAAAGGTAAAATCGAGCGAGCGAGCTTCTTGGCGAAGAATTTCTTTTTCGACTCTACGGGATGTTTGATGTCGGAGCCGTAGACCAACTTTACGCGAGTGCTTGACTGATTTTCGCGTCGTGAACTTCGGCATAATTAATCCTTTGAGAGGCTCCATGTTGCGATTGAAAATTGAATGTGGAAAAGATGTTAATTAACGATTCGAAAACGCTAAAGTTAAAATACGAGCATGGGTAGCCATTACGGTCAATTTTCTCCGAAGTGCGCAGCAGAGAAAATGTCACCGCAAACAGAGGGATATCATTGGCGGCTTCTTCGCGGAAGGAGAATTAAAACAAAGTGGAAGTCAATAGAGCTAAATTCGTTCCCGTGAATTCACTCGCGGCAAAGTGGCCAATGCTCTTTGGCTTCTGCCGGCACTTATAAAAATGCTGTTTTTTTTCCTCAAATGCGTGGCGTAATACTCGTTTGGTGGCGATCGATCGATGCGGACGTGTTCGACTAATGCAAATGTAAAAGCTTGCTCTTTTTCGAGTTTTACCGCCGGTGATGTAGTACAAAGTGAAAGAGGAAATATCATTTTTTAATAATGTCGGGCGCTTTGCGAATCGTCGATTGAATATTAATTAATACAACGCGAAATGAAAATATTCCATATAAAATTTTACATTCATCGTATTACGCTTGCACAAGAAATCTTCAGAAAGCGCAATGCAATCATCGGGGCCGTATAATCAAATAATGTAAAATGTCGGCATCGATTATGCTAATCTTAATTATTAGCATAATTAGCGCTAATAATTATTGACAGTGGAATTCGACGAACGTACTACAGCGTCCCATGAATATTCACCAGGAACCAGTAGAATTAATAACGACAACAGAGAGAGAGAGAGAGAGAGAGAGAGAGAGAGAGAGAGAGAGAGAGAGAGAGAGAGAGAGGACATTCTATAAATTATTACAACGATAATCCCCCTCTCCATTTTCCAGATTCACGCGTGTAACGCACTACGCGCGCGGCTAAACGCCGAAATCTCCCGGCGAATCTAGAGCAGAGAGCCGTCGCTCGAATTAACGCTTCAGAAAGCAATTCGACCTCCTTCCGCGAGTTATCACTCACAGCTATACGGCAACAATAACACTGGAATCGCACAAAGAAAACCGTGTCATCCTTTCACGCGGCTCCTGATCCTTCCGCGTCCACGCCCTGTGGCAAAAGGGTGAAAGCCTCGCTCGCCGTGTACCTACACAGATATACACACGCACAAAGACAGCCGGAGCGCGTGCAGTTCTCGCGCGGACCTTCGACCCTCCTTCGTCACGCAGAGACTCGAGTCGCCTCGAGCGCGGCGGTAATTACGAATTGATTCTCGCTTCGTTATCGTTGCGTAACTTGTCCGACCCTCGGCAGTACACGAGGGGGGAGATTTTTCGGGGTTACTTAAAAGGCGATTCGTCAACATCAAAGCTCGACAAGTCCTTTTTTTCGGCTGATTATTATGCGAGGGTGTTTCACGGGCTCGAAGAGGGAGAGAGAGAGAGAGAGAGAGAGAGAGAGAGGATGTTTGGAGGTGGAAAATCGCGCTGATCTGGAGGGATGCTTTTATTAGGGGAGGATTGACGCCTGCCTCGTTTTAGACTGTTTGATTTGCATTAAGCTTATTAGGCCGTCAATTATGTACATCGTTTCGCTTTTGTTCGGAGCGCCCTCTTCGCCGATTATTTACCGGCCGGTCTCAATGAATCTTCGTTAATTCTGATGCGTGCGTGCGGCCCTGAAATTTAATGCAGCTGTGATCGATCGCCGGGAAAACTTCGGAGGTGAAAATAATATAAAAGATCTCTCGTGAGGCTGCGTCGCTTGCACTCGGCGAGAGGAGAGTTATCGATTCGAGAGTTCTTGTGACACATAAAATAAGGTCCCGACCCCCATCTCCTCTCAACAATTATTCCCCACAATCCGATCTAATGCCTCTCCTCGTTTAATACCTCGTTAGTACGCGCGAGCGCTGCAAAAAGAAGAGGAGATAAAGAAGAAGAAGCTCGAAAGAGGTGACGAGCAGCAGCAGCAGCAGCAGGAGAAGAAAGCTTAACTTATATATCGTCCCATTGTTCCGGCAATCAAAACATTTGTTTTTTGCGCTGGGCTCTCTACTTCGTATTTCAGGTCAGCGCCTAGAAAGAGTGTCATTATGAAATTCGCCTCATTACGACCGCGAAGGGATTTCTCGGCGAGGTTGAGGAGGAAAAAAAATGAAAATCGCCGCCTGCATCCATTTTTATTATCCGCTAGAGGAGCGATAGAGTATAGAGCGAAGAGCTTTTGTGTAGTATAGTCGGCAGCGGGTCTCTAATGTCATCGATAATGACCGGGGGGGGGGGGGTGGACTGATGAGGAAAGGAATACTAAGCCGTGGACTGGAGACAATCGTCCGCTTCAAAAGGCGAATATAGGCGCGCGGGAGTGTATGCGGGACTGTATATATAGAAGCTAGGCACTGCTGACATAGGGTCGATCTGCCTTTTGTTCCATGGCGTATTCCCTCCCTCTTTCTCTCTATGAATGTGAGTGTGTGCGAGTGCGTGCGAGAGGGAGTCCCCCGGTATCTATTCTCTATACCTCTTTTTTCATTTTCCCTTCCGCTGCTTCCTAGCGCGGACGTAGACCGAGCGGCCGCCTGGAGTTTGTTTCGCCGCGAGTACGTTCTATATTGTGGATATCCGCATCGAAGTTTTTTTTTTTTAAATAACGTTTCAACGTTATTTCAAACATTTTCTTTTGCCGTATAAAAATTAGTACATTTTTTTATCACCTTTATTCTGTACACAGTAGTTGCATTATAGATATACACACATCTATTCATGGAATTTAATTTTTCCACATGGGAAATTTCAATTTTAAATTCTGAACTACTAATACGTACCATAATGGGTACACGCGCTCTCGTTTCACATCAGCTGTTCCATGCACGTCTAATGAAAAAATATCTGAATTTTAATGAGTACAAACGATGATTAAAGCAGGAATTTCAGGAAAAAATGTCAGTCTCACAAAGTATCCAACTTTTTGCATAAGCAGCACAATAACAACCCCCGCAGCTGTCCATCTCATCTCGTAACTTCATCCTCCTTCCGGCCGACGCATCAGCCCCAGCAAGCTCCATTCTTCCTTCCTTCCTCCAGAAAATAGCCTCGCGAGAGTTAATGGTCTCGTTTATTATTTCTCGCCGGGCGTCGTCGCGGTCTCTCTCCTCTCCTTTCATCCTCTCTGCCCTCCGCCGGTCCTAACCCTGCTTCCGTATGCACACACGTGGTCGGCACATCAGCGGAGAGACGTTGTTTGTCCTTTAAGAGAAAGACGTCGTCTTTCGCGCTGAGAGAAAAGACGCCGGCCAGACTATTTTGCCGACTCTTTCAGCGGAGCATCCTTTCACTCGCTGAGCTTCGGCATTTTTTCGGTTCCGCACTTTGTTTTGCCTTAATGATTTAAGGGACGGCGGCGCTACAGTACTGTGTATACACGCATTCGCGGACGCTCAGCGCTGCAGGTATGAAAGGTTCGCGACATCTTTTCACGCTAGTCTTTTAAAATCCCGTATGCGAATTTATTTGCGGGACTCGCTGTCAGGCTTCTCTTTTGTGTAGCGTGTAATCGCCTGTCTTCGTTTTTTTTCCCCCAGAAGGCAAAGATCGAGCGGATATGCGCTTTCGCTTGATTTACGAAGCAGGTGTAATCAGAAGGTACGCAGATACAGAGTAACGGACAAAGTTGCGAGCCGTGCTGAACTCCTCGAAGAAACGTGCGGAGGGGGAGAAGACGTGTAGGTTCTTCTGTGCGCGAGGCCAACGGTACACGGGGGAGCGATGTGGTTAACATCACGTAGTTGTGGTCCGAAAGCTGCGTCTTTTTTATCTACCTCCCTCTCGATCCGTCGAGATCTGGTATCCATTAGCCGGATACTTTGCACCGCGCCTGAGTCTCGAGGAGAAAATTTTGCCCGCTGGGATGGAAACTTTGACGTTGAGCTTATTAACCAGCCAATATCCAGTTATTGTTAATCTTGCGCTTAACCGAGAAAAGAAAGAAGTTAATTCGACGCAAGTCTTTCCTCCGTTGAAACGACAGGGATCGAAGACTGGGTGAAAGGATTCCAAGTTGGATTTGCAGATTTTTTTCTCGAGCAAATTACAGATGGCAGTGCATCACGTTATGAAATCCGGAAAGGTAGTGAATAAAGGGAAAACCTGAGGATAAAAAATAGCTTTTGTACACCCCTGGTCGTATAAATATTTACGCGATGGACCATCAGAGCGTAAAGGGAGAAGACACTGTATCGAATAACAAGACGGCGAGCAGTAAAACAAGCAAGTAAGCACCGGCATCCCAAAGTTCAAGGTCTCGATGAAGACATCAAAAGCCAGCGAAGCGCGTAATCGGCACACTTCCAACCTCTTGCTTCTCGATACACACACACTCTAAACTATATACGCACATCCCGGTATATCGTGTTGCAGATATATATGGGGTCGTATAACGTCATAACCAATGCGAGGGCATCCCTTCCGCTGGAATTACGACAAACGCACTGGAAACTTGGTAAAAATGGGGAAAGTCACGCCGTGTACCAAGGACCTATCGCTAAATCTTTCGGGCTCGAGATACTTTTCCCCGGAGTTTACGGCTCGCCGCGGGGTGAACCGTTCGAGTGAATAAAATGGAGGCGAACTCTGGCGATGCGAAATTTTTCCACTGCACTGGATGATTTACAGTGGGAATATGGCTGCTTGCTTACTCGTAAGGTGAAATGTCCATTTCTTATTAAAATTCGGCATAAGTGGAGTCATTAATCTGCCGCGCGCTCGCGCCTTGAAAAAAAGTTGACACCTCTACTTCGTCAAATTGCATATTCACTCGACGGTGGTGGCGGCGGCGGCACACACAGGTAAACGAAACAGGTCCTCCCGGACATTTTCACGATAATAGAGGCGAGAGCCCCCCAAGAAGCTCGAGCGAGGTGAAAGATGAGGCCGCGGGGTGGAGCTCCACGTACACACACACACACACACACTCACGCTCGCGTGTGGCTATAGGTATATAAAATATGATGCTTTTAAGGCCGTAAGCTCCCGAAGCTTTTGAATTTCGCCGCTCGAAGAGAGATCGAAGCCCTTCTCTCTTATATACAGCCGCGAAATCAAACTCTCGCGCGCGATTCAATATGCAAATATCTCTTCCAAGCAGAAGAAGAGCGAAGAACGAGAGCCGAGGAAAGAAAGAATGCCGGATAAAAAGGGGAGGGAATAATTTAGACGACGTTGATGAGAGACACAGGCTGCTTCTCTGCGCGCTGCTGGCCCTAGCCCGATGAAGGAAGAGAAAAAAAGGAAAAGCGCGCAAGGTGGAAGTTGAAGGAAGCGACGGCGCAGCCGGCAATCTATATAGCCGGAGCGCGGAGAATAATTTTATCGCGCTATTTTCATTATTCAGGGCGTTAAAGGTAAAGGATGATGGGTGTGTTATTAAATTGCTCCGGAACGCAGCCGGCTTTATTTATAGTCCCTTTTCCCTCTCCGCGGGAGAGCGAGAGCACCAAGTGTATAATTGGCACTCGGTCTGCTGGCTCCTCCGTCGCTACTGTCTTTCTTCCTTCTCTTATCTTCTCTCCTCTCTTCTTTTTCAGCCGGGCTCATGCCATACTTTTTTCGGTGTCTTTCCTACCTGGGCTTAATTAATAACGATTGCAAGGGGCTAAAGTCTCGCGGTACCTATATGTCAGCACATGTGTGTATACGTTGCGGTACTTGATCGCCGCGCAGTAACATTCTTTACACGTCGCTCGACGTCAATTATAATTGAATCGAGAATCGCGATGTGTTTCAGTTAACGGAAGCAAAATTAAAGCTAGAAAACTAAATTCTTTTTTTTCTGATTGCAGGTGAGAATCCGGAACAAAACTTCCATTATACGCATTGCATTAATGGCAGTGGCTTAACTGTGTGAGTACCGAAAAAATTATTTTATATAACACTCAGCCATCAAAGTTCTCGTCGCCACCGGGACGGAACAAAGGAAGCTCACCGCGAAAACCGCGCTTTTTCAGATTTCATTTCACAGTTTTTGGTCGCGACTATAAATAAGACGCACATACACACACCCACATGCATACGCAGATACGTAGCCTCTCTCTCTCTCTCTGTCTCTCTGTATCTCTGTCTGTCTCTCTCTCTCTCTATCTCTCTCTCTCTATCTCTCTCTCTCTCTCTATCTCTCTCTCTCTCTCTCTCTCTGAAGAGCTTTGTGAGGACGCGCGGAGCCGAAAATTCAATCAAGTTCGAGCTCGCGCGCGTCACGGCCGCAAAAGAGCTGTCGAAAATCCTGTGTGTACAGCTTGCACCGGAGACAAAACAGTATTGGGGTCGTGTTTAATTGAGCCCGGTCTTGACGAGTTGAATAAATTTCGCTCGCCGGCCTCGTAGACGAGATGAGGAGAGCTGATGGCGTGGGCTCTGTATTCTTCGCCCTTTTTTAAACTCTTGATGGATTCTTTTGCCGCGTATGCGTACATAGTTCAGAACTTATCGATTCTCTTGAAGCGCCTAGAATAATCTTTGAATCTGAAAATAGCTCGACGCGCATTACGCTCCTACGACTGCTCTGTTGTTCCTGTTAATAGTCCCTGCCCGCAATAACAATATTGACTCATCGCGTGAAATCCGAAAACGAGTTTGTTCGAACAGTCGCATTTGCATCCACCTCTCTCCGACTGGATTTTTCACTGTTTTTCAAGCGTCTGCCGCATCGGGCTTTAAAATCTTGCGGAAAATGACGACCCCATCCAGCGCGTCGGGGTAAAAACATCGTCAAATCGGCTTTCGCGCTGCCGGGGCTGGAGTAGTAGTGGCCGGGCCGATGTAACGCCCGCTCGCAAATTAAGCTTAATCCTGATGTAAATCCCTGATCCGCCTAGCAAAACAAACACGCCGTGCAAATTAGATGCGCCGTTACCGGCGGCGGTGTAAAAAGAGCGGGAAAATTCAAATTCGCACGTGGGAGGGAGGAGGGGGAGTGTTGCGAGGACGCATAATGCGATTATACGCTAGGCGCCGAGGTAGGGACTATTTTTTCTACCAAATTTATGCCATCAGAGAGCTGAGGCTAGCACAATATTTTCTCAGCGCAGTATAGTCGAGAGGGGCTGCGCTCCGATATTATCGACTGCTCTGCTCTTTTCTCGTCTCTCCCTCCCCTCGTATTTAAGTACCCTCTAGGACTTTCTCTTTCTTCGGCCTTCCGATCTCTCCTCGTCGTCTTTTTCTCTCTCTCTCTCTCTCTCTCTCTCTCTCTGTCTCTCTCTCTCTCTCTCTCTCTCCATTCCGTCGCGGCTTTTCTCACTGCAGCTTCCTTTTTTCAGCTCCGACGAGACTTGGCTCGCTACTGCTGTACGTAGCCCGCGCCGGAAAGAAAAGTTTCATCGGGGTAAAAGTATATCTTCGGGCTGCTGCGCGCTCAAAGGCGAACCGCGCCGCTGAATTCTCTCCTTTGGCCGCATTGAAAAAGTTCGTCCGACGAAGCGAAGCTCGATCTTCCGTCTTTCTACGCGGGTGGGAAGGATTTTGAGCGGCCGTCGGAGGTGAAAAACGCGAACGCGCGGGCTGGAGTGCGTGAGTTCGAGGACGTAATGGAACGTGATTTATACCTAACGCGGAATTTCACTATACGGAGTTTTGGCGAGTGATAGGTCACTCGCTTGCTGCGATATCTATAGCAAGGGCGAAAACACGTCGAAAATTCGATCAACGCTCTAGTAATGGTATTCGATGGAGTAATTCGATGAAGTGAGACGGTAATATTGATGCTAACTTTGTAAAGCGTGCAGTGCCATGGATATCCGTTTATGGTTTTCTGCACACCTTAGTTCTAATTTTGAATACCAAAGTTTTGATCGGGTTATCGGCGCATTATAGGTCATTGAATAATTGATGATTTAGAGACTACTTTCTAAAATATTGTGAAGAGCTAAAACCCGTAGTGAATCCAAACTAAAGTCAGGCCGAACGAGCCACGAAAAATTATCATTGCACCGCAATAACGCACGAGCTGGAGAAAAACATCTTCCCCCTATGCGAAGCTACTTGGCTACGCTGTTCATTTAATTTAATTTGCCGGGCAATAAAAGCCTAGGCCAGGAAAACAAAAAGTAACAGCCGGCCGCGCATAAAAGCACCGGCCGAACGGCCGTCAAGGCAAATTCCCGGTCCTCTCTCTCTCTCTCTCTCTCTCTCTCTCTCTCTCCCAAGACACTAACCAGATCTAAACAGCCCTTTATCCTCGCAAGTAGCCTCTAAACTGGCATCTCTCTCTCTCTCTTTCCTCTTCTAGCGCCCACGCATATACATCAGCCAGCGGTCCGCACGCTTATGCTAACCCGAAACCCTCGCAACGAAACGACCTCTTTTACGAACAATTCATTCCGCCTAGTCCCACGGACTTCACGTTCGCTTTACATTCGAATAAATCCCTCGATCCTCTGCCCCCCCTGCGCTGCCACTGCTGCCGCTGCTACTGTTTCTCTCTGTCTGGCTCGGCACTGTGCGCGCCTCGTAATCGCACCGGCGGCTACAAACGCGTAGTACGGCTCGCAACGTGGACCGAACGATGCTGCTGCTACTATACTCGTTGTTTTTTTCCAGAGCGTACACATGGTTTGTCGAATCTCGGCGGCTCTTATTTTTTCGCCACGCTTTATTCGAGTCCGTTCGTACGCGCTGCTGCGATTCCGCGCCTCTGCAGCGGACCGAAAATGCGAAGGCATTGCCGTTGCGTCATTTTGATTAGCGAGCCGCTTAGGCGGGAAATTCGAATTAGTTTTATTTCTTCGCTACAGCAGAATTGTTCAACAATTATTTATCCATAGATGCATCTGTACCTGTCTCCCATTCCGTGCACAGGCTGGCTCATAGATTATGCGGCGCCCCCCGACAATCGCCGTGGCAGAGCCGCCTGCGCTACTCCTAACCAAGATAAATTCGAGCGATTAAGAACGAGAGGCTGCTGCGCAACTACGGGCAGCAGAGGCAGCCGAAGAGAGACGCTGATATGAACGGATAGAGGAGGAGAGAGGAAGCTCGGTAGACAGCGTGGCGAGTATAGGTGCGTGCTGTGCAACGGAGAGAAAAACGCACAGAGGGGGATTGTAGGGGCTGCTGAGTCAAAGAGGAAACCGAAGCGCTGAAGAGAAACGAATTGCAAGATGAATTTATAAATGCTTTTTCGGTACGCGAGTATTTTCGGAGGTCTATTTCGGAGAAAACTGAGGCGATTGCAAGACGATTAAACTGATGGGAGCTTAGTGGACTAATGACAATTACGAGATTTAATTTGGCGAGACAACGGAATACTTTTGGAAAGCTCAATAGAGAAGATCGAATCGACAGTTTCGATCTTTTATTGACGGTTGGATGTTATAAAAAGATTATCCGGGGAGATCGTCGGAATTTCATTGTCAATCAAGCTCAAGTAAAAGTTGGATTTCAAATCGGGCAGGGCAATATCGTTGATTATCGACAGATATTGCGAAACATAATTCATGATATCGATTTCAAAAAAGAAACTCGTTTCTTCGATGAATTGAATGTTCACTCAAGACACCTCCGACTGCTCCCTTTCTATTCTTACAAGACCTAATAAAAAAGGCGATCGCGCGCGTCGATCAATTCCGAAAATTTGGCCAACTGCTGTCCTTAAAAAGACAAATGTGCCGGCCGAAGCAAGGGGCTGTAGAGATCTCGAGCGGGGAACAAGGGAATGAAGAGAAACGTAAGAGTCGTTAAGAGAGAGAGAGAGAGAGAGAGAGAGAGAGAGAGAGAGAGAGAGAGAGAGAGAGAGAGAGAGAGAGAGAGAGAGAGAGAGAGAGAGAGAGAGAGAGAGAGAGAGGAATCCCGAGAAAGAACAAAGTCGGAAAGACACGATTGTGTAAGGCTGCGCGGGAGGGGATAGTCAGAGGGAAATATAGCGCTCGAGGGTCGAACCAAAGAATTACAGAGTCGTAAAAGGAAAGATAGTAGCTAGAGGAGAGAACAGGTATAGGTCGATACATCCGCATCCCGCGCACGCGCTCTTATTTATATTTAGAGTAAGCCAGCTGTATGTTATACATTCGATGCTGCATTTCGTTATACCTATACCTATACGCACGTCGACTTGATGCGGATTAAGCTCTCGAGGTATGACTCTTAAACGTGATTGCGATTCACAAAGCTGACGCTTAGAGGAGAGAGGTGGACTAAAAGAGACACGGCTGCATTAGTTATTACCGCGGGAGGAGAGCTGCAGCTTGCATGTCAAGGAGATGCCCGAGACCAAGGGAGCTTTCGAGTATTTGAACAAGAATGAGCGCGCAGGAGGAAGACTCTCGTGTAAATCGCGGCCTCGGGTTCACGAAGACGGCTTTATTCTCTGCGGTTTATTGAGAAATGAAATTTTTACTCGATTGCACGCGATATTTTCCTAGCTCTTATACTTCAACATACGACATATATCGTACAGCCGGCTGCGGATACGTCTAATAATAACGGCTAATTATTCGCCGGCCGATCGATAGAACAACTGCCGTAAGCAAACTCATAAATCGAAGCCTCTGATACGACGATGCAGTGAGTAGGTGCACATTTTCTGACATAATTATTTCATCAGCTTCAAAACAATTGCAGTAACGTGATATCTCAATTTTCGGCGGTAAATTCAAATCTCGATCCGACACGCCTGGCAGAAATTAGAGTTTAATCGTCATCTCGTTGCTCGAATTACCCCATAATAAACAGCCATTCAGCCCGTGCAAAATTCATTTGCGAGACGACGACGCGAGCAGGAGCTGCTGCGCGTACTTTTTGCCTCGGGGCTGCCGTGCATTTCCAATAATAGAGTGAAAGAGCAGTAGCAGGAGCAGCGGCTAATGAAAATGCATCAGGGGCTCCGGAGTATTTTCTAATGTGCGCCACCCCGCGAGGAGAACAAACGCACTTGAATTCTCCCTCTTTCAAATACACTTATCTAGATGAATTTCGACAGTTTCCTGCGATAAATAGAGAGCTGCCGCGCAGTGCATCAATAGGCGAAAGGACGAGTGTAGCGCGCAGAGGAAAACGTCGGGCGAAAAGATATATAAAGAGAAAGAGAGAGGGAGGTTCAAGCAGCGCGAGATAGCTGGAGCGAAGGCACCAGCTGTTGCTACTTGCGCTTGCAAAGTAACCGACTTATATTTCTCGAGATTGAATTTCTCGCTGATGATGAAAATTTTTGGCGCGGAAATTAAGCCTTCTTATCGTCCGTCTGTGTTTTTATGTCAGAGCATCGACAAATAAAAAAAAAGGAATCGAACGGCGAATATTCTATCCACACGGCCTCCGATAAATAATATCCGAGTCGCGCGTCCAATTAATAAATCCGAAATCGATTGAATTTCGCACTCGTACATACGCGCCCCCTTCGCGAATTCGAACCGTGGCAGTTTATCTCGCCGGCGCAGCAGCGGCGGCATCCCAATAAACATTCATCAAAAGCAGCGGCAGGCGCTTTAGTGCATTAAATTCAGCCTACTCAACGAAACAACAACAACAACAACAACAACAAACGATACGCACACACACGTATACACCTTGCGCAAACTGGGCCACTTTCCTGGCCGGCCCGAGGACTATAACTCACTCGATGCGCGACGGTGCATTCGCGAATGGTATACGGCAGCAGTGGAGAAGCTCAGACCGTACAGTCGGACGAAAATGTGGAGCGTACGCGCGTGCAAGGCGCGTGTACACGTCCTGGTGCGCGGACGAGGGACGACGAGTAAGCAGAAGCCAGCGATGCGTGCTCGGGCTGCTCTGCGTCCGGCTTCCTCCCTACCTCTCTCTCTCTCTCTCTCTCTCTCTCTCTCTCTCTCTCTCTCTCTCTCTCTCTCTCTCTCTCTCTCTCTCTCTCTCTCTCTGTACTGGGTCAAAACTTCAAAGGATACGAAAGATCGTGGCTGGCTTTTAGTGATATTTGTTTCTCGCGGAAACTTTTGACTTTTGAGCCAACCGACTTCTTTTCTTCATGCGCGCTGGCGGCCTTTCGAATTTCGATTAGCCGAACATTTGCAGAAAGTAGATAGGGCTCGGGACTGTTCAGACGCTTCGAGTATTTCCCTTTTCTCTATATACAGGTAAAAGATACCTGTATATAGAGTATTGAAAAACATTTCCTATTGTAGCGAGTCACCCATCGCGTTTCCAACCGCACGGAACGATCCATGCATCCGCAGCGCCAACCTCGGCTCTCCGATCGGAAGAAGCCTTCCCCAGCGCAAATAAAATATTCAGACACCGAGGAGCCGGGCGTTTGTTCGAGGCGTTCGCTTCTCGCAGCAAAGGGACAGCACAGCAGCAGTAGCGCAGTGTGTACCGCTGCGCGTCATTCCTCCAGGGACGCGCGTAACTACGTGTGGGGGCTGAAGGCGACAGCAAGGATGCTGCAGCTGCATAAGGCTGCTGTACGTGTGCGCACCTGCCACAGGTACACAGGGATAGTGAGCGAACGTAAGCCTCGCAGCTTTTCGCGTTGCTTATGAATGAGCTCCGTGTGAGGATTTGATTATGTTTTCCGAGAGAAGCTTTCCTCTCTACGGCTTTTCTTATTCGGTGTTAGCCGGCGACTGGCTGATCTTTTGGAGCTGCTTTATACCGACGTTTGACCTTTGGCCGAAGTGAAAGAATTTTTCATTTCGTCAGCAGCAGCGGTACTACGTCCAAGAGTTTCCGTTCTTGGTTTATTGATCCGCGGTGTTGCTGCTATTTTCAGCAACATTATACATTATGCAGGCGCCGGTCGTTTAATTTCCGACTAAATAATTACATTACGTTAATCAAGACTAGAGTAGACTCTCTGGCATGAGAAGAAGCTCCGCTTATTTCTCTCATACACTCCACATCCACGATATCATATTTTTTTCCAGAAGCACACGGTATCTCATCCACGATAATGTGATTGCACAATTTCATTACTTTGATCACATTAAATCTCCGGTTCGTTATCCCAGTGGATGTATGTATAGACATTTTCGCTCTCAGGCGTAAGTCTTATCGGAACGACACGTGACTGCTAATTACGTACACACAGAGAGCCCCCGAAGCACGTGACTCTGGCAAGATCCGCGTCACGCATCTCGTCACAGCGCAGCAGAATGATCATAATAACACAACGACTCGTTTCCCTTGTAGCTGCAGAAGCCCAAAGCCGTCTCGTGAATATAAGCGCACCTCGAACACCAACGGCAAACCGCAGCGATAAAGAACTACGCGCCGAGGCATAGATTAGCCTGAACATAAACGCGATTAACGAGCCACTTCGACGAGGCAAAAAGCCGCAGAACATCGGCGCCAACAACAGCAGCAACGCCGCAATCGAATTGCGTTCGTTCCGTTCGTCCGTAATAATCGACTCTGCGGCTCGCCGATTCTTTATCTGGTACGCGTGTACGTGTGCATTTCTCCCTCCCTCCCTCCCCCCCCCTCTCTCTCTCTCTCTCTCTCTCTCTCTCTCTCTACATATACCGCGGCGGTAGGTAATAACGGCCCGTAATTCGTCGGCCGGTTTAACGGACCAGAAGGGCAATAACAAGGAAATGAGCGGGCCCTAGCTTCCGGCGCCATGCAGCGAATTTGGTTTTGCGCGAACAACTTGCGGCTGGGCGTGTGTATTTTACCGAATTATCTCTCTCTCTCTCTCTCTCTCTCTCTCTCTCTCTCTCTCTCTCTCTCTCTCTCTCCCCCCTTGCTGCTAGCTGTACCTACTGCCGAAGAGAGAGAGGGAGCGAGAGCAAGCTCCGCGGAAATTTGATTTTCGGATAATGAGATAGAAATGCTAGCAGCGTATGTTGACTTACGCGGTTGGTTTAATTATACGCGCGCTTTTTTCGCCTCCCCACGAGGAGAGAGAGAGAGAGAGAGAGAGAGAGAGAGAGAGAGAGAGAGAGAGAGAGAGAGAGAGAGAGAGAGAGCTGTTCGGTTTACGGCATCACGATGTTGTTTCAAGGGATATGCGAAAAATTTCGCTGGTTCGCGTAATATGCGCGAGAGCTGTAATTCGTGTGTTTTTCCGAGGGATTGTTTGCGCTTTTTCAAAAGTTTCGGCACGACCACTATTCGCGCGCATTGTTGGCGAAGCGGCGATTAACGAGATTTATTTCATTATTAGCGGAAAATCGCGCGTAACGAAGTTATTCTTGCGGAAAATCAGCTGCGTTTGTTCAACATGCAATAATCCCTGCCGAGAGATTACTCTAAGCCTCTTACAGCGCAGAGTGCAAATAATTAACAAAACACCTCGTGCGCCTAGTCTCGCGTCGTTATGTTATATTGTGTACACGTCAAAAGTCTAGCTCTATCTCTAACTCTCTCTATGCGCCGGTGCATTCATCCCAAAATACGTTCGTATCTGTCCCTTTCTCTCTTCGACGCATCGTGCAGCCCACTTTAGCAGCAGATGCCATCAGAGGAGCTAATCGAATCGGCCAACTTCGCGACGCTAATAGAAAATTGAATTGCGCTCAAAGTCACCACGCGCGTCCCGAAAATCGGCGTAACAGCGGGCGATAATTCGGTCAGCTCCGGACGATAATCATCGCGTTTTCCTCCTCGCCGCGTATAGCTCTCTCTCCCTCGCGAAACAAGCCGAGATACACCCATACACACACAGCTGTACGCGCATATAGCCCGAGGATACCTTAATTAGCCGTGCGCCTGTCGCGCAGTTGTACCGCCAGGCCGGGGCTTTGTCTCGCGCTCTACTTTTGAGAGGTAATTAATAGCCGAGCTCTTGTTCCCTCCCAATTAATTCATATTTTTCGGAGGGTGGGAGGCTGCCGCTGAATTTCGTGGTTCGCCGGGAATATGAGGTTGTTGTTGTTCTCGGTACTGCTGCTGCTGTGTGTTGCGCGTTGCGTGAGACATGCTACGTACGCGCGCGTTCTCTCTTTCTCTGTGTTTGCCGGATTATCAGCTCTACTGTGCAGATGGCTTTTTTTGGGCAGGTTGTGCGTGCTGCGCTTGAATTTAAGAGCTGTTCGGAGCCTATATTTTATTAGCCTGCTGTATTATGGAAATGGGTTTTAAATATTTCTTTTCGGCCGACTCTTTGATAAGGAGCGCTAGTCTTGCTATAAATATTCTTCTTATCGTCGAAAGTATGCGTAAATTTAATTAAACGATGGAATGATTAACGTCGAGGATTTTAATACGATAATGCACGTAATTCATCGGTGTATTCCAAGGAATTCAATTATTCGTATAAACTTTCTCGTTATATACAACTGGTTGTATTATAATTTAAATTATATTGAAAAACTTGGCAATTTGGCTGCAAAAATTCATCGTTGAAACATTGGACGTTGAAAAAATCCCAAATAGGACATAAAAAAAAGGAACAGGGCGAATACGTTAAACACGTTTCCAAAGCACTTTGTTCCCGAATAAAATTAGAGCAATTGAATTAAGGAAATCCCGGGCAGCAACGTTAATTCCCTCGCGATTTTAAATTACGAAATTACCAAAGGAGCCGGAACAGAGCTATGTGCCGTACTGCGAAGCAGCAAGAGAGCAATTCTTTTTGGCACTATCTTACATGCGGCGGATACTCTCTCTCGGCACGCTTCGCGAAACGCGTTAGCGAAACGAGATAATAAAATGGCAATTTGAGGGCCCGATGTCATTAAACCTGTATTCCGAGAGGAGAAATTATAATGCCGCGCCTCGAGCGAGTAATGCTCGTTTTATGCTAACTACGCGAGGCCGAGTGTTTTCCTCCGCCTAAAGAATAATTTCATCGAACAGAAGTCATCTTCGAGTGTAGCGTGTATCGTTACAATGTCGTAGATGAGTCGCGTTCGTGTTCAGCCGAAATCAATTCTCCATAGGTACAACATAACGAGGTAAATGATACCCAAACAAGATAATTCAATAAATCGAACCCCTGGCATCATCTCTCGGCCGCCGAGAGCGAAATAAAAACGCTCCCGCGAGCCGCACGCGACATCGATCCGTGAGCGCGCACGGCCCCACAGCTCTCTCTCTCTCTCTCTCTCTCTCTCTCTCTCTCTCTCTCTCTCTCTCTCTCTCTCTCTCTCTCTGTCTCCCTAAAAATTTGAAAGTCTAAAGAGCTTGCAAGTGCTTAAAAATTTCGCAGACTCCATCTCCCCGGGATTAAATCCGGCTCTCCGCGCACTCTTCCCTTTCCGAGGAAAAGAAAAAAAATATAAGAAAAAAGCGGAAAAAAGCGCTTCCCGGGGGCACTGACAAATCCGCGCCGCGATAATGAGATAGGCGAAGCTATACTACAGAGGTAATCCCCGCGCGCAAAAAGCTACGCCGATAAATCGCCCCGAGATTCCGCGCTGCAGGTATGCATGTGCGAGACAATGGGAGAAACGCGAGAGAGCGCGCTTGTGCGTGCCTCGAGCGACTAATTGTTCGCTGCGGCCCTGCGCTGCTGTGTACGTGTATACGCGAGCGCGTTATGCATTTTCGATGAATGGCCGATGTTTGCCGTTCCGCCTGGTATAATAATGCTCGATGTGTGTACAGATACATCGCACGACTGAAGTTTCAGGGAGGGGAGAGCGTTTTTTTCTCTCTCTCCCCTCTCTCCTTTCGCGTGGAATTAAAGGCGGAAACAAATTACGATATACAACGCAAGCGCGCAAGTGCGTCGCGAAAAATCGTAAACAGTTTAATTAACCCGAATAAAAGCAGCGTCGCTCGTCTGCTGCTGCGGGATGAACGAAAAAACTCCTAAATATAACAATTTAATTTGGCAGGAACGCGCGTAAATTGCGTTTTCGTAATTTAGGAGCGCGGGAGAGAGAAAAGCGGGAGACAGGATACAACCACGGTGTAAAATCGTGCTTTGAAAAGTAGTACGCCCGATGTTTGGCGAGCGTTGAACATATTTTTCCGGGCCACGCGACGTGTACGCGCCGATTCGTTAAACCACTTCCCTCATTATCAGCTTTTTTTTTAATTATTTCGGGTTTATCGCGGAGTACGTAGGCCGGGAAAAGCGTCTGAATAATCGAAATGGCCGGACCACTCTCCACTCACGTCTGGTAGACATTTGCTGCGTTGAATTTTTAAGGCTACTAAGATGATGGTTTTCCGGAATAGATGAGGAATTAATGCTGCAGAAAAGTGGAGCACTAACCGATGCAAAAAAAACCACTACGCGCCAAAATACAGCTCTCGAATAATTAAATTACCCGCAGCAGAGAAGCATTTTGATACAAAATCACACTACACGTCCTTAACCTTTGAACTGCCCAAGCGCACGCACTGCAGTCCCTCCCCCGCCCTCTCTCGCACAAAACCGCTCTGAAATCCCCTATAAAAGCGCACACAGCGAGAGAAAACAGCGCAGGAATCTTAACGCTCAGCTCGCGGTGCACCGTTCGAATAATCGAAATTGTCAGCGCCACTGCGGTATTCAGCTCTTCACCGCTTGCGATTCCGCGCAGTAATTACCAGCCCATCGAATCTCGCGACTCTCACCGCATCGATTATTATCATCGCCAGCTCGCGCTCAGGCCCGAGTTTTTATTCGCGGACAAGCGCGCGGGCCGCTTTTTTTCCCTTTCGACAAGTTCGATGACGAATCGCGCGGATCAAAACCAGGAATATTGCGGATCTCGATATTAAAAGGAGCAGGAGAAATTGTTATTTTTTTTTCCTTTTTTTAGTCGGCTCTGTATCGTTGCGATCCTTTTTTTGCGCTCGCGACGGAGGCAATAACTTGCAGGCCCGAACGCGATGAAATTCATCTCGACTTCGGAGCGATTCGGCCTGGCAAAGGGTCAAGCGATTTTTATACGTTTTCGTGATTGAAAGACGGGGACAGTTTTATTTTCTTTTTTAGGGGTAGAACTGTTTAAGAGGCGCGTTTTACGTATAGTTTATGTGATGCCGAATCTGGAATTTTAATTTGAACGTTACGGAGTGGGATTCGAGAGGTTGAATTCGGCTTTTTGAAAAAATTTTTGGTTTCGTAATTTCAAGCTTTTACGACCTGATGAAAAGCTTTCAAAGCCAGTGTCGAAAGTTTACTTCGTGATTATAATTTCGAACTTTTAATAAAAACGCGATGTGCGCTTTAGAGTACCTAATAATAAATTGATTAAAATTTCCGCTCTTATACGTCGAAAAGCCCTCTGTCACTTTTCTCCATCGGAATAGCTCTCGAAAATTGAGGCTCGGAAAAACCATAATTTCTATATATACTAGGAATGAAGGCTCCTTATTCTATCTATGTCTAATAACCCTGGTAGAAAAAACAACATAAGTTTTGGGTACACTAATTTCTGCTAATATTTTTACCATATTACCTACCATATGTTACCATATTCTGTAATACTTTTAATATAAATATATTAACAACGCCCAAAGTCGTTGTCGTTAAGGTCTGAGAAGTGAATTTGAAGAAAAGTTCAGTAGAAGAGTCAGTGAGTATAAGCCTATTATTACAACCCTATTCATTTGCATTGTAAAAAAGCTAGGCAATTGAAATTTTACACAGATACTTGATATGCTACCTATAAAAACATGTAATCCAGATGATTTTAATTTAACTGTTTTCATTCATATTTTCACATTGAGGCACATGTGAATTTTTTAATTTGGCGGGTCACATTTTGCTTATAGGCAATTACGCAGTAAATACTATCTCTAGCACATTGTATTTTTGGTTTTCAGTGTATTTTTACATGAAGAAAGTGATAAATATTTTGCCTTTCTTGTCAAGACATTAATAAGAATTTTAACTCTTAACAGTCGTGAGAGATTTTGAGATCGATGCCTATTTCTCTATTTTTGCATTTGCTCTCATTCGAAAACTAACGGGTCTAGAGAGCGCATATTTTACATATAGATTTATTTTGTGTCAATGAAACAATATACAAAGTTCAATTAACCTTAACTGAAATACTTTTTATTTCGATTCCGACACTGATGTGAATAACTTATACGACTAAATAATTATCATGGGTGTTGAAGTCGAAATCAAAAGTATTTCAGTTAAGGTCAATTCAACTTTAAATATTTTCACAACTAAAACAGAAATATATATGCAAAAAATGAGCTCTCTAGAAATTAGTTTTTAAATGAGAGCAAATGCAATCCAATGGAAAAATCTCAAAAACTCTCACAACTATTAAAAGTAAATATTCTCATTAATGCCTTAACAAAAAAGCCAAAATATTTATCATTTTCTCCAGGTAAAAATACACTGGAAACCGGAAATACAATGTGCTAGAGATAGTAGTTACTGCGTGACTGTCTATAAGCAAAATGTGAGCCGCTAAATTAAAAAATTCACATTGCCGTTGGTGTGAAAATATGAATGAAAACAGTTCAATTATCTAGATTACATATTTTAAAATTTAAAGGGCATTGTAGTGATAAACTCAAATTCACTGACTCAGATACTGAACTTTTCTTTAAATTCACTTCTTAAACCTCACCGTGGGCGACTTTGGGCATGGAGACACAATATATCTTTATACTTTTTATTCTTTTAATTGCACTTCTCACTTATATTTAAAAAAAAACTAAATAACATACACACACACACACACATTATTACCTACTTCAAATAGGGTTAGGGTGACACTTTTCAATGCACATGTTTCAATACTACACTTTTGGTAATGATTAATTTATCAAGATTTCTTGTTGATAATATTGCATATATTTTTTTCTGAATCCGCTATTCAGATTTCATACTATTCAACCTCATTTCATTTTATTTTAAACACCTGAAAAATTTCTACCAGGGTTATGACTGTTATGAGGGTTATGAATTTAAAGCGTGCGGGTTCTCATCTGTTACCTAGGCAACCGACCATAGCAACCAATCAGAATCACGTATTAAAGGCTTCACAACCAAGTCCATCATTTTTTTAAGAGAGGAATATACGTTACATCGGCCACATGCGTCAATACTCGTCAGCGATAATTCTAGCGAGTCTCGCCCTCCCACGCACACTGCAAGCCCTCTCTCTCTCTCTCTGTCCTCTCGCGAGGCATAACAAGTCGCACGCATCGACGCTCCTGTAATCTCGTTCGTACGGTGTGTACTCCCCTCTCGCTGAGCCTCTACACTGGCTATATAGGCAAACTGCGTCCGGAAAATGCTGGCGCGCATTCGGCGCCGTGTCCGGCACAAATAGCGGTACGGCCGAATACGTAAACAGGCCAGCGATCCGTGTCGCAGATAGCGGGCACGGTTACAGGAATCTATTGTGCGCTTGAAGAGCCGCCACGAACGACCGACGCGTCGATGAGAGAGAGAGAGAGAGAGAGAGAGAGACGGCCTCGTCAGATTGGAGGGGAGTGACGGGAAATAGGTCAGTTTTTTTGCGAGACACACGACGGGAGATAAAAGAGCGGGCGACGCGAGCGAGAGCTTCTACACGCGCGTATCGAATCTCAATGAGGAAGGCTGTTTCGAATTTTATTCCTAGGATTAACTCGGATGCGCGAGGCGACGCATTTTTCGTTTCGGGATTACTGAAAGATCCGGACGGAATTAGCTACACGGCTTCGCGTCCATAGAATCTTGGCTCTTTGATGATATTCTGAGGGAATAAAATAGCGCGCTTGACGCTCGACGCGGGCGTTTTCGTTATATTTGGAACGTCAAAATTTGAAATGGCGCGCCACTCGATTTTTTTTTCAAACTTTCAGGGCTCTATATTCGCACGGATCTTTCATACGTCACCGGCGCGCTCTACTTTTTTCGACCTCGTTTTTGTTTTCAAATTTTCGAAATCGCAAAATAATCATCTCATATCTTCGCAGTTGTACGCTTAATTGAAATTCCAGTTACTGGCCGAGTACGAAAAAAGGCTCCGAATAATTGACAAACTCTCGCTTGCAAATGCAAACAATCCAGAATAATAGACCATTAGCCCTCCCCCACACACACATTGAAACAGAAACGAAATCGATAGCTAGCGCTCCTCGCGCGCGCAAATCCGGCCATTACGCAAACCGAGCAAACATAAATTCCAAAATAGACAATGGCGAGATAGACGTGTTCCCGCGTTACATAATACGCGGCCGGCCGGCCGAAAGATCAGTAGTAAAAGGCGCGCCGACGGTCGCTTCCTGAGAGTAATGGGAATTCGGGGGCTGCAACTGCCCCCCCCCCCCCCCCCCCGAAACTGTAAATTTGTCCGGACGAAAGGCGCCGCCGGAATCGCGGGGGTCCACACACATGCGAACAATAGCCCTTCTCGCGCGCGGCCGTAGATTATTTCGGCGCGATCCGAAAAATGAACAACACAATGATTAGCCCCCGCCGCTGCGCGAGACCGGGTGATGCTAATGAGCTTTTTCGCTTCTCTGTTATAACGCTGTATACCGACGGACATCTTTTGTCCGCGACGAACGTGTGGAACTCTACGACTGTATATATACCATACAGTGTTCAGAAGTTTTAGAGGACACTGATGATGGAAATTGATGCGGCCGCAGGAGAATTAGAAAGACTTAATTTTGACAAATCCTCTGTTCCTACAGCTCCTATTGTGCATGTACATGCTTGAGGAAATGAAGGATATAACCCGTGATCCGACGTTCTTTTGCAGTAGGTCCGGATTCGTCGCTCTGTTTACGTAACGAAGTGATGGATGAGTTATAGTTTATACAAATACGCGCACGTATTTCAGGGGCTTATTATCCAAAGCCGAACTGATCAACTCTTGGATATGAGCTAACGAACGGTATTGCGCGCGCGCGCGATGCGATGATTGATTGGCTGCCACACGTCTGTAACGCGGATATCATCTTTCGCTTGTTACCCAGTTGCCATTTCATTACAGTAGGATTCATCCTTCCCTTTGTCACGTGTATATCGCGCGTTAATTTCCTAAATGTTACACGAAACGATGAGCGCGTTACGTGTGCAATGACGTTTGCACAATGATCGCTTTTGACTGTCTAATCCAGCCGCGCCGCAAGCCCTACATCCATGACACGCATACGCGTTTGTGGAGCTCATCCAGTTTGCTGAACGCGATCAGCTGCTGCTGATACAACATCGCTCGCACGATCATAGAAGCCTGATAAGTCCTCGAGGATACAGGTGAGCGAATCCGATACCTTAGCCATTCTTTGCCAGAGAATCGCGTATACGTGTTACGCGCAGTCGAATAGCCAAAGCTACACAGCGATAGCTCGAAGGGGATCGCGAGCGCGCCTCAAAACCTAAGAGCCGGCCACGTATATATACACACACATGGCGAGCAGGAACCGTAGCTATCGTCCAATCAGGGCAAAAGCAGCCATTCCGCCAGCAACGCCACGGATAATGACGTTCCGCAGTCCTGTGCGCGCTGCCATGCATCGATAGTCCGCACGGTACTTCCGGACGCACACGTGTACAACACTCAGGGAGTGAGGTGATTCGAGGATACGGCCGAGGCATCGATGCCCTGCCGGGCCGCGTATACACTGCTTGAAATGCACCCTGGGCATTTGTGCGCTGCTGCTGCTTCTCTCCCTCTCGTTCTCTCCCCTACAGCTACTTTCGTCATCCAGCTCTGGAGGCAGCGGCAGCGCAGCATCAGCAGCATCAGCAGCTCTCATCGCAATTGTGGCCCTTTAGCTGCTACGATATCGCGGCTCTCGCTCTGTATACACGGAGCACGGAGGTATGGAGATGCGATATAACCGGGCGTAAACAGTAGCGGAGTCACTGCTCCCTTGTGTACGACTCGGGGCCGCAACGGCCAATGGAGCTGATTATTCGCGGGTATTTGAAGACGCGCAAATTACGCATTCAAGATCGCGTGCAGCTCTCGCTCGTTGGTCACTGCTAGGGGTTATATGAGCGGGCTTTTGGATCGGCTCTCGGACGATCCTTGCTCCCGATGCTGGCTGCAGCTGAGCTGTGTCGCTGTTGTGATTGGTCGAGCCGCCTTCGCGCTTGATGCGATTGATGCGGGATTTTACGCTGATTGCTGACGTATACCGTTACGGTGGCTCGCGCTATTTATTTTCGTTCAGCTGCACTTTCGAACGCGATCGCCCGACAGAAGGCTGTAATTGGCCTTTGTTTTTCGCGATCGCGCGAATCGACGCCTCTGGACGCAGAGCCGAGATTAAACGTCGGGACTGGAAGTTCTATAGCATCAACTGTTCAGTGGTCGCCGACTCCGAAATTCAAACTTCGATGTCGCAGCTGCCAAGTCCGCGCCGTCATATAGGTGCGAGAGCGAAACTAGTCGCCGTACTCTACATAAAATTCTTGCGATTGACCACTTTTGCGCGCTCGCATATTACACTGCTTTTGAGCATGCTAGTCCGGTGATCCTTTTTCGACGCGAGCGTATGCCATGGTTATCCCCCGACGTCAGAGGGAGTAATCTCGAGAGCACCGACTCTATCTGCTCGCCGGCTGCTGGAGAATTAATTAATTAATGGACATCTTTGAGCTTTGAATGGCGCACTGGTATCCTTTAATAGCAAACGCAATCTTGGGATGAAGAGCTCGAGTAATCAGTTGGCCCGGTGCTTAGCGATCGTTTTGGAAGCTACATTTAGAATACGGTTGGATTGGATTTCCGTTTAATTTTTTCTATTCCACAGGCTCGACTCATTGGCAATTATCGGTTTGAAATCAACGTCGGCCCGAATAAGCTCCGCAGGTATCCGATAACGATCGCTCTTTCGGACACGGTATATAAATAGCTCCGCTTGCCAAAAGCTTGACGACTCCATCGGGCACCGAACGAATATTGTATCGGCAGTGTGAAATCTCACTCCCAACAACCTGCAACTCCTCTCCGTTCTCGGTGCTCTGCTCCACCCCGCAGCAGCGGAGCAGCAGCATGCCGGCTGCCGGTCTGGCCGGATCGATGCAGCAGCGGCGGCGGCGGCAGCAGCGCCAGTGGAAATGGAGTCCCGAGATACTGCTATGCGAGACACGCTGCGCCGGGGGCGGCTGCCACATCTCGGGGATGCCGCCGACGACGTCTTTGTCCGCAGTCGCCGCTGCCGCCTGGCTCTGCATTCCGCGCGTGAGCCGTCCAGGAGGCGGCTGCTGCTGCTGACCAGGCGCCGTGCGTATTGTAGGAATGATGGGGGGGGGGAGGTTGGCCGAGGTGAATGTCGTTTGGCTAGTGGGACACGACACTTTAAGGTGATGGCTTGATAGCGAATGGCCGAGAGAGTTATGGGACGGTGCGGTTGGTTGGTTGAACAGCTTGCTCGTGGGCAGCACTGGGTGCTTTGATGAAATGTTTGTTTATGCAGGTGGGAGAGTCGTTCGACTGATTAAATGTTCCTGTGAATCGCGAAGAATGGTTTTGAAAGAAAGGCGCGATCGATGAAAGATTTTAATTGAAAATTGATTGAATTTAGAAAGCCTGACGGCAAAAAGAAAAACAATTTAATGAACAAAATACAGTTTTCCGTTCGGATGATTTGCAAAATATCATTTGCGAAACAAAATTAACATGATATTCTTTGTACGGAGTAAAATTTATTCTCTGGTAATCGGGCTGCCCCCAATGCTGCAGGTCATGCCCACCACCGCGCGCGTCTATTGCGGTTGTGAAATTAGGAAAACAGACTAGGAAAAACGAAAACAATTTCACTCTTCCCGCGCACGAACAAGCCTTTTAATTGTTTAAAAAGACTAACGACTGTAAATAGAAGGAGACGAGGAAAAATTCGCCGCGAAGAAGTGAAAAAGAATTTAATTAATTCGGCCGCTGCTTTTAAACGAGAGACAGAGAGAAAGAAAGAGCTGCGCGCGGAAAATAGAGGAGATATAGAGGAAGAAACAATTTATTTTGATTTCTCGAGTGATACGAGCTTCGTATTTAATTTTTTCCATTATCCTTCGCTTATTCCGACTAGTTTTATTCATATACACTGCATACACGCGCGTATTTTATAATTAAAAACTCGACCGCTCGAACATAGAATCCCTCTTTACGTAGAAGCTCGCGCGGTGAAATTTTATTCCAATGAAACCATTCATGCCGCAATAACTGCAATAATTTATCCGCACGCAATCCTGGCTCACCCCCGAAACCCCAATCCGCTCATCCATTCTTCCGCGCTGCGGCTCCGACTTTTCTCTCCCGATACATTCATTACCGGATAATGCGCTTTCCAATACCATATATTTGTCTTCGAGTGTCGGCTCGCGGTAATTCTCCTCTCAAGTCCAAGTCGCCTCCTAAAAGCTCTCGATCCATCTCCATCCGCATTATGCTCGTTTCCTCTCTCGCGTAGCGTAGCCCGTTCTAGACTTTTCCAAGGCCTCGAGGACTGCAGCGCTGTATTTATGGGCAAATATCTGGGTGGCAGAGGCATTAAAGAGTTGCGGGCACTTTAACGGCTAATATCGTTGCTATGGGCTAATTAAGTTGAACTTTGCTCGCGCGCGTGCGCGCGTGGAGAGACTGAGGGGCAGAGCGCTGCACCCGAAACTCGGTAAATTCGTTTGCGGCACGTAACTTTAATTAAATCACTTATGGCTGCTAGTCGAAAATCATTCGCGAATTAAAATGCTCGTTTGCGCATGGATTGTTCGAAGGCTTTCAGAGATTTTTGCTGAGAACAATGCGCGTACTTTCTTTTCTGTTCGATGAATTATTCAGATGAGTTTTTTTTTCACTACGTCCATTGTTGCGTTTTTGCTATTCATAAATCTGTAATACTGGGTATTATGTATAAAAAGCTGTATTGTGTGATCATAACCGACATTTCGTTCACTTTCGTTCACCAAAGTTGCTTTTTTCTGATTCCAGGTAAGGGCAGAGCAGCACGTCCTACTACTATTCTGAAAAACGGAACGCGTGAGTAAGTGAAGCCTCTCGTAACTCATATGACTAGCAAATAAGAAAACCTCCCCGGCAATCGATGTTCATTACAAAATTCCCTGCGCTTTATCGAGCAAACTAAACATAGGGCATCCCCTTCGTTTTTTTTCACATCGCCCCACCCTCCATAAACAATGACGAGCGCGACAACAAAGCCGCTGCTTTTTTGCGCGCCGATTTTAAAACGTCAACGTCACTCCAGCAAACCCCCGTCGTCTCTCGTAAAAAAGACACGCGCTCGCGCGCAAGCCCAGCAAAAGAGAAACAGCGGCGCTCATTACGCGAACGACAAACCATCAATCATCCCTTTAAATAACCGCGTAGTAAAAGGTTTGTTCGAACCTTCCTTTAGCGTCGCTCAACGTTAACAATCCACAAGTATACGCGGCATTATTGCAATATTTGAATCGTTGAGACGATAGCCTCTATATTGAATAAGGGAAGTATGGGTGGGTAAGAGAATCAACATGGAATAGACGGCCATTGTAGAGGTCTTGACAGCTCTTACGTAGGCTTGTGCGTGTGCAGCATCCATCTTTATTATTATCATTTTGAGGATGCTTTTTTCGGAGTTCGTCAACGCGAAGGTTGATAGTATCGGAATATCGCTTACTTGTGTCTAAAATTATACCATCTTCATTAATCGGGGATTATCGAGCATTGGGAAGATTATTGAAGACACTTCAAAACGTCATAGCGGCCGGTCTTCCGATATCTAGGCCGACACCACTGTCACAGATACCCCGCAACGAATTATTTGAAACTTGATCCTCCTACCTCTCATACACATTAGTCTACCCCGTTCCCATACCCCCATAGAACACCGATATCCAATCTCTGCTCATTATCTCATCTCCCGATCCCATTTTTTCGCCTTCCATCCGCTCATCCCACATCCCACGAATCCATCCCCTCCCTTCTCCCATCGCACCTTCCGGTAGCCGCCGCCATCTCGTGCACGCGTTGCATTGTCTGGCATTCGCGCAATGGCGCTTTACGGCAGAGACACGTCTGTCATATGCAATAACGTAAGATAACGGATGGTTTATGGCTGCACGTTCTCTCGAACGAAGCCAGCCTTTCACCCTTCGCAGGCATCCCGCTGCTCCGACCGCGTCGTGAGACGCATCGATAGTTCGCGCCCGCCTGCTGTGTTTGCGCCCGGCTGCTGCTGCTGCATGTCAGAATGGAACTGGTAGAGCTCGTCGTCGGCTCTAAACATAACCGTAAATTTTATTTTGAGTCGCCCGGACGCTGATCTATGGCGGACGGCTGAGCAATGGGCTGTGCGGGATTTCGGGCATACGTTTTTCGAGGAGCTGACGAGAGACTGCGCAGCGCGACAGGGTTGAAAATGCCCGGATTTGCGTAGGACACTCGGGATTTTTATTTACGACCATGTTACGCGGAAAACGTAGTATTATGCTCTGCAGTAACATGTTTTAATAGACGACCAGAGTACACCATCGAACTTCTGAGTAAACAAGCAAATTCCATAGTTGTCCGCTTATTTAATTTTTAACTCCTGACACACGAGCAGTGAGGGAGAGAAAGAGAGCCACGAACCCAATTATCGCTATCGCGAAATTCCACACTCGGTCCACGTACGCCGCTACTCATTTCGCCTCGCGTCCGAGAATCTCATCTCACCCCCGCACACACACAATACCGGCTATACGAAATCGTACATTCGACATGCGCCCAAGCCCTAAAAGAATAAGGAGCCCCGTGATTTATACTACGCTATTTCCTCTTCGTCTACACTCCCACCCCCTCGAGAGGTCGTAACGCTGTCTAGATGCGGCGACACGCGAAAAAAGCATCGAGACCAGTCACGTGAACCGTCAATTCCTGCGAATGTGTATGAAGGGGGAACACGCTCGACTGCCGTTGCTTTTGCCGCAGTATCGGATCGAACTTTCGCCTCATACCGATCACAAGTAGTATGAAACAATCGTAACAATCGTATAAGGTCAGACGCAATAACACCGTACTCGTGCAATTACGCTGCACGGCACGAAAATTTTACAGCTAGAGCGAGAGATTGAAAGGAATCCAGCAATCCGCGGACAGCGGCTATCTGGCCATCCTCATCTTCCGCTCCGCCGCAGCGGCACGAGGGTAGGACGGGAGGACACTGCTCCCGCAGCAATTACTTTCGCAATAGTCGCAGCAGCAGCAGCAGCGGCGGCGGCGCTGGAGATGACGACGTGGCTCGTCCATTGTTCTAACCTGGCGATTAGGTGTGTTCCGGCCTTATCGCCGGCTCGGCTTCTGTGTTTCACCTATATAGTAACGAGACTACTACAGCGCTGGCGCGTCGTCATCCCGGATAGCTTTGGGCCTATATGTGTTTTACGCGGTCAGGGGTCGGGGGGTATAAGGACGACGAATGAGTTAACCAAGATGTGCATAATGGTTTCAGGCTGTGATGGGTCTTCGTACATGCAAACTGCTCTTCGTTTATTTTATTTAGACACTATTCTGGTGTGAAGCTCACATAATGGATTATCCTATCCGATATATTTCATCGTGTGGGAATAACTCCACGACTTATTCAGCAACCATGAAGCAAAATATAGATGTGGCAAAATTCACCCGGAATCCGTTTACGTCAAAATATAATTAGAATGTCTGACGAGTCCGAAGTTCTATATTAATTTACCATGTATGCGCCAACTCCGACGTAGATTATCGAGTACACCATAGCCAAATGAAGCGTCTAAACTGTTTCCCTAAGTTCAATTCCAAGATAACTAACCCATTTCTCAAGTATAACTAGGCTCGCTTGCGGGCGGTGCATAAAGTCCTTTCTCTATTCGCACGATGCATCGCGTCTCCGATTGCAATTGTAATCGTCGATACAGTAACGGGTTTCCTCTTGCGCGTCTTGTTCTCTCTAATTCGGCAATAGTGCCGCTAATATTCTCCCCTTCCCGACGATGTACTACTCAGGGCTTCTAATGAAGGCGCTATGCGCAAAGTCCCCAAGGAGTCCGTAGTCGTAAGCGGACCTTTTGGCTCCTCGGCTAATTGAATTTTCGAGGGTTTTTCGTATATCAAAGGGCTGTGATGGGCCACAGAAAGAGAGAGAAGAACTAACGCATTGACTACTCGATGCGTACCCCTTTCTTCTTTTCGCGCACGGCTCTATTGGCCTGCTGTTACACGACGACGTCCCCGAGGACAGTTCGCTTTCATTCTCTGCTCTCAATGGAGGCTTATAGTCTGCCGCACACTCGACTGCGGTGGTAGACGTAATACGAATTATTCATATCTTCAATCTCTATTGGTATATATTTCTCTCTCGATTAATCGAAGAACCAGCCGTGTTGCTTTAAAGATTTCTTCCGGAAATAATTTTCGATACGCGAATCAATAAGTAGATAGAGTCGACTCGGCGGCAATTTTCTTTCCGTCACCAATAAGTCTTATGCGAATTGACCATCAACGACAGTCCTTTATTGCATAAATATTCATTCATCCGTCGCGTCCATTTCCGCCTTTGATTGTTTCTCTCAAGGACGGGCAGCCGTCGTCCCCTTCGAGGGAAAAAGCGGAGAGACAATGCCGATGACGAAAAAGGATTGATTCGATTGTCCGAGGCAACCCGCTGGAAAACGACTTATGTGGGCGCTTCTGCCTCACCCCATGCAGCACTCTATTTTCCTTTCATTCTCCTCTGGTATATTCTTTCTTTTTTCGAAGGTACTTCGGCTTCACTCTATTGATCTTTATTTTTCCATGAATAATCGCCGAGTGAATTGGCGAACGAATGCGCGATACGTTTTATGAAGAAAATGGAGTGAATTTCACGGGTTGTGGATTTGTAATTTTTTGCAAGTATCGAAAACTTGATTAAGTTTCTTTCATTGGATTTCCTATAACATCGGATTTGTTTCAATCATTGATCGAATTGCCGACGGTGGATAAATCCAATTCTCGCCGATTTCGCCCCAAATGCAATTTTGTATACCACCACTGGACTGAAGAATCGATATCAGCGTCTCGATATCTACTTACAATTACAAATTATCAGCCGATGCTTATTTGGAAATCGACCAAATGCAATAAGAGCTTCTTTTCTCACCGAATTAGCACATTCTGATTCCCGAAATACCTATATCGCAGCTTCCTTTTTAAATCCTCGAACTCTCTACATCGCAAATAACCGGGAATAAATCATTATAGAAGTAGGAAAAAAAACAATTTTAGAGCCAGCGAGTAATCCCAGCGTACCCATAAAAATCATCGAAATCCCATCAGCCATTCGAGCGGGCAATCGAGCCTCCGAATCTCCGGAATAATTACACTGATAAAACGGCTTTAAAACTCTCCGCTCAGATGCGCGCTCAGTGCGATAAAGTAATGAAAACGAACTCTTGCAATCATTCGCACGCGCTCGCGCACACACACGCGTATGACTGTCGGCCCATAAAATCATAATTGCGTTAAACAGCGACGCTGGCGTCAGGCCGCGAATTTACGTCCGATCGTAAACGCACCTTAAAACGCGTATTTCTCCCCTCCTCTCTCGCGAATATATAAATTGCCGCGGCGATGCAGGTATTTCGCGCTGGCGGGCGGCGCGCGCGCACTCGATGCAGAATAACTCGCATATACGCCTGCTGATCACCGTTAAAGTCAAGTGCGCCCTTCCGCGAGTTCATATTCCGGTTCGTTCTCGCTCTATGCGCTACCTATAGAGGAGCTCACGGCACGGATGCGCGCGATGGTATAGTGTTGTTATAGCTTTTTTTTGCTTTTTCTGCAGCAGCCCTATAAGAGAGCGGTTCTATAGATTTTTTCAACGAATAACGGGTCGGTGGTTGCTTTTTCCTCCGCGAGCGAAAATTGCTCTGGTCTCTTTTCTTTTTCGCGGGATGTATAGCGAAATAGCTTATCATTGTTTATTTTTCCTCGAGATATTAGAATAAGATCCTAGAATTAATTCTAAAACCGTCCACGGTGTTGTGATCCGCAGCTCGCTTCAAAAGAAAAGCCAGCTGGCCAAAATACCAGCCAATTTTCTCGACCGCGGTCAGCAGTCGAGCTCCTCTCAAAATTAGCTAGCCCGTTATCTCCGACCACTCGTCCCTTTTGACTCGCGCCAACGCAGCAACAATCTCAACTCGCCCTGCTCTCGCTGATGCAGAGAGGACCAGCTCTCCGCAGAAAAGGTTACAATACGCAGCGGCTCTGCATAGCCTCGCGAAACGACAAAAGAGCGGAAGCAAAGAGAGAGGGGATGGGGAGACGCGACGAGAGTTCGAATGAAGCTACATATAGCGGCGCGCGCGCGTGCGACAACAACGTAAGTTTACGAGCATCCGTTAAGGGGATGTCGTAGCCAGAAATTGCGAGTTGTGGGGTCTACTGCTTGTGTCACGTGACAGGTGGAATTATATAATGGCGCCATCTATCATAACAAAAATTAGCCGATAGATGGCGTCCCACTTTTAAAAAGCGATAGAATGTGAACATAATCAGAACCGTGCTTTCTTGTCAATTATTAGAGACGCAACGGCCATGACTGTAGTTTTTTTGCACATTTTATTTTTTTGTAAAATTTTTTTTTTATAAATATATAATTTTTATACTGCACATAAAAAAATTTTGATTTACAAAAATTTTGCATAACTAAAAAAACTATTTTTCTATTTCCATTTTGTACTCTTTTCAACTCCGTTGAAGAGGTTTTTCAAAGCGTCTACAACTCACTTTAGCATATACCATACATTCTTTTTTTTTCTTGATAAAGTCTTATAATTTTGTATATTTCTGTTGGATATATGCAAATATACACACATTTTCTTGTAGAACAACTTCCAATAATATAGGAGTATAATAAAAATAAGTGTGGACTACAATAAATGTAGAAAGTTATAAAAAAGCGTATGAGATAGAGCATGTGATAGACATAATTGACATAAAGCGGTTTCCATAATCTGTCATTGATGTTGTTTGCATAATATTTGTGCCAGCATTTTTTTTTATTTAATGTAATAATTTTGTTTTGCTTTATATAATTTGTTTTTTGCACCACAACTAATGATAATTTTTTAATACAGAAAAAGTAAGCATGCACTACACAATATATAGCAAGTAATAAAATAAAAAGTAAGAAATTTAACATACAATGAATTATTTCTGACATTTTCATATTTTATTGTAAAGTACATTGCATTTTATTTCGCTTTTGTACGTATTTGTATCTTTTATTTATTTAATTTTTTTCTTTTTATTTATAAACTATTATCATAAAAACTAAGAATAGTATCTTGTGTACCAAGGGCGTACAATGGTCATTCTTAGACCTAGTATGGGGTATGTGTATGGTCGAATTGGCAGCGATAAACAGTAGGTTTGTTCGATTATTGAGATTGGACATGAACTGGACAGTCTAGTTCACTAAATATAGACACACTGCAGCATGCGCTTCGGACAGTTCAAGTACTTAAATTATTTCTGTCCTCTGATAGCAATGTCACATAGCTACCAGTAGGAGACATGGGAATTACAACATTGATTCCACTCTAAAAACAGATCACACAGTCACATAGATAATTAATTCACTGCACATAACACGATAAAGATCTGATGTAAACATAATAAACACAAGAATAACGAAAAATCTATTATCAATCTTGTGTGATGGTGAATCTTTATCCAGACAGCATCTAGCAAGAAGAATGTATCAGTACATCAGTAGAATCAGCAGGAGCAGTTAGAAATACAAGGGATAACCTTTAAACGCCAAAATCTCAAGTTTCTTATTGGAGTTACGTATCTTCCTATACTGCAGCACTCCTTGATGGGATGACACTCACGTATATCATCGTCAGTGCCATTCCGGGTGCATCACTTTTAAATACTTTTCGTACTGTCTCATAAACGAAGAACCGTGAACAGACTATCAGCGTGCGAGATCGCGGGGAGCCGAGCGGAGGTTATGTCTCAAAACAGATACGGGCGCCACACTAGCACTTCTGATTATATAACTGACACTTGTAGCTACATCGCGTAGTCGCTATTATTGCGTAATAATGTCCGAAAAGTCGATCTGAGCAAAATATCGCGGTTCGCGGAGGTCCTCAAGCGGCTTCCAAACGATCAAAACACGCACAGGCGAGAAGCAGAGCATGAACCTGCTAGCCGCTCGCCAAATAGACGTGCACAATGCTGCGCATAGCGCAGAAAAGCTGACAGCCTGTCGAGCTCACTTCTCCAGAGCCAACGAACAGCTGTTCGACTAAGTCTGGATGATAGTAAAAATAGGAATAAAACATTTTTTTATTCAAATTAATCAAATTCAGGACACATAGTTGCCGTTTGGCAATAATCTATCCATGTAAATTTCATGACTTTAGGAACGTGATGAAATTCCCATGTAATACTTATAAACTTGAATTAAAATACTATAAATAGATAATTTTTTATAAATTTTTTAATTTCCGGAAATAATAATGGTTTTTAATAATATTTATAATAATTTCGCTGAGATAAAAGAACGCATCTTAAAATTATGAATGTATAGTTCAAAATAAACAATATTGAAAATTCGAATTCGTGAGTCGAAATTATTCACAAAGAACTAAAAAAGTTCGCATATGATATTGGATACTTGTAGAATGGTCGTATATAACTCATATAAGCTTTTATAAAACTACCGAGAGCACTATATAGAGTCGATATTTTCACGTAGAGCTAGAGTCTGCGGGGACCGGGCAGCAGTTCGGAAGGACTGTTGCCTGGTCCCCACAGGTTCCAGAACATTGTTTATATCCTCCTCTACTTACATATGATATTGAATACTGATCGCGAGGTCGAGTATAACTTATTATATCATTTATAGCACACTGACCTCAAAATGCCAACTTTATTGTCGATTTTGAGATTGTTGTGCTATAAAATATCACTGTTGTGTCATAATATACTATTTTATAGATAGTATACATGAATAAATTTGAGGGTATGACTTTAATATTATATTTATGAATAAATATTTTATTTATGTGTAGAGATAATAACTATATATTTTGGCACGGGAAAACATTGCAAGCGCCATCTACAACCACGTACTGCTACCAGTTACTTTCATGGCGGACATGGCGTCGTTCTTGTCGTCCCACCTCGTGCCGTAGTTATCATTGTTTGCCGTGATTGCTTATTTATCAGTGTTAATTTAGGCCTACACATGTAAAAGTGATAGGCACCGCGGAACACAAAAGTTTGTGATGTGCAGTGGTTTATTCTTCCGTATTGAGCGATTCTGATATCCGTATGCCATCCCACGGCATCGCACCACCTCGCGTCGTAGTTTTCATTGTTTGTAAAAAATACACTAGTAAATGTGAGTTTGATGGCTTCATATTGTTAATAATCATGATAGGTACCGCGGAACACAACGTTTTTGGGCCATACGTGCTTCATTATTTATTTATTGCAATAAATATGTTTTTCGGTAGGTTAGGTACCTACATTGCCGACATTCTGGCTCCGACATCCCCTTAACGCACTGCAGCTGTGTCGTAAAACGCGTTCGGCCGCGAGAGCCAACATAGACATAGAACCGCCTCGCTCGCACACACGTAGCTCTACGTACGTGCGATGCATATTGCCCGGGCGCATGAGAGATTACGCGCGCTAATTAGTTTATCCGAGCGCGATTCGCTTAAATGCGCGCCGGGATTTCGCGCGCATTAATCATAGGCCGGAGCGATCGGCCAATTAGCCTTTTCGGCTTTCTCTGCATGCGCTCGCTCGCTCGCGAGTAGATCTGCCGGCGTGTACGTTTAACTGGTATGGGCTGGTATATGTATATGCGCGCATGTTATATGGATATCATGCCGGGACGAGAGGAGGAGAGGGAGGGGGTAGAGCGCATTAATTAAGTGCGAGCTGTATGTGTGCCCCTGGCCCCGCCAGCCGTGCCTTTTGTGCGGAAGAGTGAGCGCGTGACGAGATGTTTGTTGCAGACGCTATGAACGAGAGGTGATTTAGCTGTAGCCTCGATGAAGGAAACTCGATTACGGGATCGAGCGTGTAAAGATTTGTACTTTCAAAAGCGCGCCTATAGAGCATTTTCGAAAAGTTCAAGCATTAGCTGCATTGACGTCTGCTCCTAAAGTCGAATCATCTCAATTTTCCTTCAATATATATAGACGATGGAGCATTCATCGACGATTATATACACCCGACGATAATTCACTCCATCGAGCGTAAACCAAGATAATGAGCAACAAATGCATCGTCATCAGCGAGCTCACCGAACCGACAGCTTTGCTGAATAAGCGACGCAAAAAGGAAGGGCTACGCAGCGGAAAAATGATTTCGAATCATTTTAGCGGACACTGTACTGGTCGATCGTCGCTGCTACGGCATACACGCGGAGGGGAGTGTAGGAGAAAAACAAAATTACCGCGAGTTAATCAAATTGTTAATTTTCAGGCGAGCACTCGCGTAAGCATATGGATTTGCGCGCGGTGCCGTGTGTACGCACGAGACCGAACAAACCATGAGTCCGGCAAATTGACATTGAATAATTGATTACGCTGCATTTTCAAGCCTCTAACGACACGAGCGCGTGTAGCCTTTACAGGTTAAAAGCTGCGCTGATTTTGAAAGGAACGAGCAACTTTACGCGACGCAGCGTGCGCGCTGTTGATTAAAAATTCTTCAATCACGTAGGCACACGCAGATTCGTTATTTAATTGGCAGTGTTTACATTGCGGAATTCTTTTTCTATTTTCATCGTGCTTTTGGACGCGTTTTAGCAAAGCTATACTCGGTGAAAAATCACCCAACAAATATCTAGCATTTCTGTGTTGTATAATATTTACTAATCCAAATCTACCAACCCTCGAAACCAAAAACAAAACCAAACTCTCAACGAGCCAATAGAACCCTCAATAATAATTCAGACAATGCTAGAGTACGCGCGTAGCCTCCAGCAAAGTTATCTCTCTCGAGTGGAAATAGAAACTAGGATAGGGAGGCAGCGACGAAATCTCGCAAATGGAGACGGTCGATCAATTATCAATTACCAAATAACGCGCTGCTGCGAGTGCATGAAAACAGTCAAATTACATTTATGAAGGAAGTGGAAAAGGAATGAGTAGTCGGGTCCTTAAATAAAAAATGCAGCAATTTTGCGGTTAAACTAAATATAAACAGTAACTTGCTTAGGCATAAAAACCCTCACGGAACAGAGGGAAAAGCCTGAGCAAGCTAGTGAAATAGAAATTATTTATTTATCAAGTAAATTAATGAATTTATGTAAGCATAAAATACAAAAGTCAAAACTTATTATCTAATTTAACTTACGCAGTGGATAATCGATCCTTATATTTACAGAGCGCTCGCTTTCCTAATATTTCGGGGATCAGCCCCTACAATAACGCCGCAAATCGCAAATATCGGTGCGCTGTACGTGACGGACCACCCTCTCTTCTGGGTAGATTGTCGATCGATAAGATGGAGATATCCCGGGGTGGCGACGCCCAGCACGTCACAGGGCCCCGACGTCTCGGGAACGGGTCCAGCCCTCGCTCCGTGAACGACTTGAGACGACTCGTCGAATCGTCGCGACCGGGACCTATAGCGAAGATTCGCTATGCGATGACAGCACGCTTGTGTCTCGCCCACACGGAATTACAGGCACTTTATTTACACGAATTATAGAAATAAGGGAGGAATCACACGCGAGTGATTCACTAACAAATATAATTCAAATTACAGCGATTAATACAGGCACAATAAAAAAGCTACACGAGAATAGATGCTAGGCTTCGGATCACACTGCTCTCGATCGATGCCGAAACGAATCTGACGCTCTCGAGTGCACTAATCGATCTGAGACCGCAGAAGGGCTTACGCATGCGCTCTTTCTTTTCTTGGCGCGACATAATTAACTCGTCATCAAGAGGCGCAAGAATCAAACCGTGCTAGGTGATACATATTTTATGCGGAGACGTATAATACGCGAACAGTGCGCCAAGGCTTAGGTTGTAATTCGATTTTCCCGCCTAGCGCAATCCGAACGCACTAACGCGCATCTACGCATTGTACACACGAGAAGTCGTCGTCGTCTGGAGGAGAGGTTGTGTACACAGACACGCGTAATTGCGATCGTTAAATCGTTCCGGACCAATTTCTATTTCTCCTTTACTACCGTTTTTGCGTCTGATAGGTTGTTACGCGCAAAATTTTTCAGGAGGTGGAACGAGGCAGGGAGGGGGAGAAAAATTCGGCGGAAATCTTGCGGAAGGAGATAATGAGAGCGAAATTGACGGAGCTGGATGGGGCTGAGAAAAAAATGCTCGAGGGGGAAAATTGCGGTGAGATCGGAAAGGCGCTGGCACGGTGATGGCTTTGCGATTGAAGTCTGTCGGAAAGTTTGGTTGATGTGCAGGAAACGGCTTGAAAGATACTATTTATTACTTTCGCGTACGTATATGATATTTCCTCTTCTGTAAACAAATTTTCTAGGAAATGGGGAATGTGGAATTGCGCGATCGTCGAACTAACGTTTTGTTTTCGTGAATATGTGCTGGAAAATTGCTCTTTCATCAGCATAACTTAATTTTTCGAAAACATTCTCATATAATTGGAACAATACTTGATTTTCTAGATCTGGTTTGCTAGAATATATTTCCTAGAATACTTAACAAAAATCTAATACAATATTTATATAAAAACGTTCGCATCACAGCTGCGCCCTAGTACTATAGTCTAATATATTGTGTATAGCCAATCTCCCGCGTGGAAGCCGCGCGTAATTTCAAAAATCTAAACGAGCTTTTTTTCAAGACACAATAAACAGCCTCTCAATGAAGTCACTTCCACCTCTCCCGCCTCAAATTTCAGCCTAAACTCTCCTCCGAGAGCCAGCGAGTCGACTGTCTGTATACACACGTTGCACGCTACCCTCGCTTATTAAAACGCGGCGCTACCGCGAGCAATTACGAAACGAGTGGCGGCCGTTCGCCTGCGTACGCACAAGAGAGCAGTATAGCTGGGCGTATACACGCTAATGTCCCGGCCCTAGGCTGCTTATCCAAAAATTACAGCTCCGCGGGCATTCGAGTTTACGAGCATTTTCGGGGCCGGGATTATACGCGAACTTACGCGCTGGTCGGCGGTTGTTTATACTTTTTTCCCCCCTTTTTTTAGACTAAACTCTCGCTATACGCTCATGGAATTTACGAGCGCGCTTTTAGTAACGAGCCCCTCCGTTACTTCTAACAAAGCTGCCGACGCACATTTTTCGGGGATAGATATAAATTATGTTAATTTAATTTTCCCGGGGCACAGTATACGTAAAGAGCGTTCTCCTCTCTCGCGCTGCCGTTCTAGTAATTTAATCCCACGACCGTTTTACGGACTGATATCTGCGTGAGAAAAGAAAAAAGAAAAGAAATTAACGAAATCTCGCGCAGGGTGTCCGAAGAAACGGTCTTATGCTTATTTTCAATTAACCTCGGTCAAGGCTGTCCGTCTCCCTGCGATACCGGCGGTAATCCCTTCGGGCGCGGCTCTTTTTTTCCTCGCACGCACGCGCTTGTCACACACACACAGTCTCTATACGCACGAGCCACCTGTGTCTCTCGGCGTCGCGCTAATTCGCGCCGGAGGATAATAATGAAGAATAACACGGCGCTTCGTGTAATAATAATTTTCTCGGTCATCCAGTGACGTTCGTTAAAGCCGACTGGCCGTCGCGTTCTGAAAAAAGCCTTCAAGTGGCTGGCGGCGCAAAAAAAAAGAGAGGAAGAGGCAGAGAGAAATAGAGCGTAATGCTCTTCTGTGTACTCACTTTTTGCCTGATCTACTTTCGTCTGTCTCGGATTTTGGCTGTGTTAATTTTTAATAGGTTGAGTCTCGAGGCCACAGTGCTTTTATTTATAGCTGCCGAGACGTGAAATCTTCGTCCGGATAAATTATTATTCATCCATTCGATATAATATAAAACTGCGCAGTCATTTGGGACAACTTTTATACGAATCAATTTTGACGCCTATTAAATCCTAGCACAGCATCCATCAGTGCATCAACCTTGAAGATAACGAAAAAGAGCAACGACTACGTCTCGATCGGTATACGAACCGGCGACAGAGCAAGAGACAGAGCGTTGTACAGCTGAGCAACGGTAGTGTCTCGGCGATACGGGAGAGACAGGAGAGACGAGTAACGTCCGATAATTACGTATGAGCAGTAAACCGTGCGACCTTATGAAGCCTCCATACACCTATACGTTCCTCGTATTGTAATTTTTCGAGCGTGACGCACGCGCCACCTGCAAAGAGAAAAACGACACCGCAACGAGCGCTGCCGCGCGCAAAAAGAGAATGAGAAGAAGCCTATACGCTCTCTTCTTGCCCAGGAAAAGCATGTACACAGCAGCAGCAGCAGCCGACGAGAGGGAGATGGATAGAGCTGAATGAAAAGGGAGAGATGATACCGGCGCGCGTCGAGGGTAAAAACATCCATAATCTGTTCGTTTTAAAATTAATCCGCTTCGCGCAATCTTCCGCGCCGCGCAGCGCGCTTGTTCTCGCTTTTTCTGCGCGAGAGATGAGACTGGGCTGCCGCCGCTGGCTACAGTGCATCGCCGAAGGCTTAGAAAATTAGCTCTTGTTTGGGAGAGAGGAGCTTTTTATTAACGCCCGCACGCTGATTAAAAGTTTATTAAACGGGCTGCAGAGGGAGGGAGATAGCGCGCGAGGGATGTGCGGAGGAAAAAGGAGGATTCCGAGCGTGAGCTTTTGCTCTATTTCGAGTCTGTTTTGTATAGAGCTTGGATATAATTTTCCACCTGAGTGGCCACAACCGGTAGCAATGGTTTTCTCTTTATCGTACAGTGTCGTTTGTTTGTTTTTTGTTTTTTGCTTCAGCGCGTTGGTCGCGCTTAATTAAACAGCAAGCGTGCGATGCTGGGTAACCTTTTGATATATGTTTACGCCAGTTAAATTTTACTCTTCGCGAAACGATCAATACATAATCAATTTAAACACGGGTATATTTTATATAACGTCGTTATGACGTTTGACGTTAATTTTGAAAAGAGGGACACACTCGTCATTAGCAATGCTGCATAAATTACATGTAATATGCTGAATCAAAATGAACAGACATGGTTCGCATAAATGCATCGAGCGCAAGCTTAACTATCTCGCCTATAAATATAGTTCACCCTTTCAATATTTCACTCCAGCTCCCTCGCCTTTTTCCTTCCAGCTTCGCAGAGATCCTTTGTCAGTTAGCGCTCGGACCTCGAAACTTTCTCTCTCGCGTCTCGAAATGACGACAAATAGGGGTTAGAAGTTCGCACGCGAAACACTCAAACAGCGAGCCAAAAGTACGTCCACTCGCGCGTCTTTTGTCGTTTTCTGTCTATTATATACTTATAGCACGCTGTGCGTCATGCCGGTGTCGGTCGAGGCTGATTGCATTTCCCGTTTCTAGAGACTCTTTTTGATAATAAATATAGACGTATAGGCGCCATAGACTGTCGGACAAACATTATCGCGCGCAAATGGGCGAAAAATCTCATTTCGACCGAATCGCGCGCGCAACTATATTTGTTTCTACGGCAGCGCGTGAATGACGTACGCGCACAGTGAATCTGATTGAATGTAGGAATCCTTTTGAAGTGGCCGATGCAATTTTAATTATACCGCGTTTGTTACGATTCCGGCCAAATGCAGGGACGAGAAGTCACGAGGGTCGGCATATTATTATTTATAATTAACCCAGCGATCTGTAATTACGTTCTGTAATAACACGCGTGCGCTTATAGCACTCGGCCAATTCCGTGTTTAGCCCGAATGAACAAAGTGCGGCGGCGACGGCAGCTGCTGTTGCCCTATATATATAGCACGGTTGAGCTAAAATTCCAATTGCATTAGCGCATGCGGTCTGCCGAATAACTGATTGCCCGCTGGGGATGCTAATTTTTGGCGTTGATGCGCAGAGATTTTCCCCAGCAGTGTGGATTTTGCGAAGTGGTTGCGCGGTTTTACGTCGGTACTTTTTTTCAAACGAGAAATTCGAAGTTTCTCTGTACACTGTTTTGTATATGCTTTGTTTGAAGTGGTTTCAGCTGCTGGATTTTTTCACATTTTTTTTTTGCGCAGAATTTTCATGTGTGTTTCATTGCGGAGTTAGGCAATCGGGCAAAAATATACCCACAGAGATCGCGACTTCTCAAAATTAAAAAAAATAAGAATTATAAGCTCTTATTGGTCTGAACTTCATTAAACTGGTGGTCTTTTTTGCTTGCAATCTCGGTATCCTAGCGTATCGGCGAATGAAATGATAACCTTGCTGAATATTGCATGCTCTCTCTCTTTCTCTCTCTCTCTCTCTCTCTCTCTCTCTCTCTCTCTCTCTGTTTTCTGCGGATTTCCTTTGCGCGCATGCGAAATCTGATTTTAAACGCCGCGCGCGACTCTAATTACCGTCGAGCGTATAATTTCGCATTGCAACGCATGTAACGATGCTCCGCGTTTTTAATCTCTCGCCCGAGTTTCCTCGCGTGTGGTGCAGTATATGACCGGCGTTTTTCAGGGAGGATCTTTATTTCCAAGCGGTAGCGCTGCAATGGATGTTCGTATGTATGGTGACGCTGTTTGACTAATTGAAGAGAGTAGGGGGAAGGGGGCAGGAGATGCGGTGTTTCGAAATGGTTCTCAGAGTGAAGTGCTCGGTGGTTTTCGAGTGATGCGGTCTAATTTTGGTTGGCTTGGGATTTTTTTGACTGAGGGAATTCTTGATTAGAGAGAATATATCCATTACGAATTGACGGACGTTTAATTATTCTAAACGACTAGTAACATTTATTCGACGACTCTGATGGTAATACGTAGCTTATCAAATATTAACTTGTGTATCCCTACCGATATCATATACACGATCGCTCTCAATCACACAGAATTGAATATCATCATTATCATTTAATGAACACTCGAGTAAATTATATGGTAATGTAAAATTATATTATTTTCCTTATAATTTTCCCCCACACTCGACAGTATGCTATGCTGTCACTGCACGAAAATGTCACTCTTAAAAAGTTAAAATCTCCTTTCGAAAAGCAGCCTGCGCGCACATCTCGTATCATCAGTATACATATAGGTGTACAGCAGCGGCAAAAGTCAGTCGTTCAAATCCGCGATTCGTTCCCCGCAGACTCGCGCGCGTCACGTACGAAAGTTTATGTCATCGCCGGCCCCGAGTGAATCCAAGATGAACCGTCGTGGCGCGTGTGTATCAGACGTGCTAAAGACGCGACGCGTCGCGCCGTTTACCGTCTAGCTCGGCGCGACGCTTACTTTTCACAGGAATTCCTGCGACAAGGGGATGTATTTGAAGGAGGAGGAGGAGGACGACGACGACTACTGACTCGAGCTTTTATGGGCTGCGTGCGTGTCTATTGAGCGAAACGAATTTCGAATTGAAGTTCGCGCGGGAGCAAAATGTTGTGTGCCTTATACATCATATATAAGACTGGGGGAAAATTGTGCGCTGAAATTAGTCGATTACCGGTTGATTGGCTCTTTGAGTCTTGGTTGGATGAAAGAACATACTATATTCGTGTGCGTGTATGATCTCGGAGTAGGAAAACCGTCTCGCTGGAAATGAGCAAATACGACTGTGAATAATTGTCACATTGTTCATTCTTTTGTCACATCGATCGCAATAAATATTCTTCTTCGTTAGTCCTCTCCCAAAAGGCCAAAGGAGGCGCTGCAAGGCACAGGCTTCCCCGAAACAACGGAACCCCTTAGGCTCTCTGTATCCTCGTGCCAAGAAACCATAACGATTGTCACCTTAATCCCAAACTCTCTCACTCTCTACATGAGCATACACCGACGCAATCAGTCTATAACCCTATGCCGCACTCGCTCGTCCGAGATAGCCTGTCTCTCTTCTCGCACCCTTTTCCCGCGTGCACCGGCGCATTATATATAGCCAGGCGATTGCTCCTTCGAGCTTTCGCACGCGAGACTAGTCCCACTAATAAACAGCCCTTTCGGCCTCCCACTCTCCTTTAGCTCTCTCTCTCGCGCGCGCGCGCGCGCGCAAGCGGCGCGGATTCTCGAGCGGCGCGACGGGCTCAGCGGCTGAGGCTCTATGGGGAAATATCCATAATGCGCATTTGCAATTTCAATGCGCGACGCCGGAGAGGGTGCACGCAGTGGCGGTTTCTCCCCGCATGGCTGCTTTCGTGTAAAGGTGCGGGGGTCGGAAGGTAGACTTCGCGCCTCTCAGCACGCCTGCCGCGTGTTCGTGAGCCGCCTGTCTGCTTGTTGGCGGCAGCGGCGACGGCGGCTCCAATGCCTGTGGCTGTCTTTCGGCCCCACAGCGCAGGGCTGCGTTTGATTTCTGAAAGCGGGCACGTGTATAGCAGCGCTAATTCAAGCTCCGCAGGGACGCGTTTTTTTTTCAAGCGCTTTTGAAAATTTCCATGCTTACTCGATTTCCGGAGCTTTTTCTCTTACTCCCTGGAATGAATACGTCGGTGCGAGTGCGTGTACTTCGTTGGGAGTTACTTTGATGAAAATGCCATAATGCGAAAAGCAGCTCTAATTTAAACGAGTATACCGGGAAATTCGAGAATATACACGGAATTTTAATATTCAAAGTGGCGCGCGCAATCATCTCCAGCCGCACGTTGGAAAATCAAAAGTATAGAGCCACGAGACGCGCTCGCTCACCTCGTTCGTGCGGCAAAATCTCGAAATCCTCGGCGCCGCGAAATTTCGAGGAATTACGCCCTAAGCCTGTCCCCCCGGGCTGCGCGTAAGACTTCGCGCGAGAGAGCACGCGCCTATCGTCATCGTCGCGTCTCCCCGAAGCGCAGCGCTTGCGAATCGAGAAAGAAGATTACCGCCTACTCGCACATATCCAAACGCCTTTTTTTAATCCGCGAATCCATACCCCCCCCCCCCCCCCCCAAACGTCGTCATATATATTCCCGCGTAATATAATGCGTCGCGCGATAACAAGCGATCCTCCTCGCCGCGCGCATTCGTAGTCATGGAAGCTTTAAAAATTCCTTACATTTTTATAAGAGATTGATAAATTCCATCTCTCGCGCGGCTGAGGAGCGAGCAGCTCGAGAATAACAGAAAAAAAGAGGATAGAGGGGGAGGGAAGGAGACACTCTCGCAAAGTTTTCAAACTCGAATGAATAAGAACGAGGCGCGAGAAAATCTCCCGACTAAGTAGAGAAAGAGAGGGGCACGCGCGCGGCTTCTCGTTTCACACGTCGTGCGCGAATTCCTGTGCGCAGACAAAAAAAACGCGCGTATATACACGCGAATCTAGCGCCGTTCTCACCGCTTCTATTCTTTCCTCTACGCCTTCCTCCCCATTCATTTCTCTTTCCATCTAACTGGTGCATGAATGGGGCGCAAATCCCCCGCAATACCGCATCTTGTCAAATCAATTTTTTGCCGCCGACGCCTATACATAGAGGGAGAAATCGACGCCTCGACGAATGTATATGTATCGAGAGAGAGAGAGAGAGAGAGAGAGAGAGAGAGAGAGAGAGAGAGAGAGAGAGAGAGAGAGAGATTGCTCAGCTGGTGCCTGCCTGTGTGTCGCCAAAAAAACTGACTCATCCACCGCTCGCAGATGACGTTTTTCCTTCTCCGGAGCTCGCTGCGTCTCTCTCGGCTTGCCGAGCTTAATTCGCGCAAATCGAGTTTAGACGTCGGCTTGTCAACGCACTATGTGAAGAACGATTTTTTTTCTTCTCAACGCGAGGGTGAACTCGACGATTTAACGCGTACGTGCGTGAGATTATTCTTTCTGTCAGGCTATGGCTTTCGAGAGTGATTTTCGGCTATCTGTTATTGCATAATGCCGCGTTATGAGAAATGAGAGGAGCTTTCCTTTCCTTCGAACGTATTGATGGCTCTTGTTATTGACTTTTCTAATCGTCGAAAAAAAAATCAAAAACAAGAATCAAATAATCCACGTAAAAGCACTCCCCCCCCCCCCTGCAGTCGTCAATATTCATAACTCCTGGAAAAAGTAATTTCCCTCGAATTAATCGCTGACTCATCAGGCGCAGCGCGCATCGTCGCCACCCCATAATTTGTATCGCAAAAATTCCTCGATCCCCGCCGCCACCGCCGCTGCGCGAAAGTGGGTCAAGCCGCAATCCGAAGTCGCGCCGAACACACGAACGAGAATTCCTCCCGTATTTATTTGCCCGATTCCGCAGTGGTAGTACACGGCCCGAAACACACTCCTGTGTGTGTATAAACAGCTCGGGAATCCCCCGACCTTTCTCGCGCCGAGAAGACATAATGGAAAAACTTTTCCACACAACGCACAATTTTTTTTCCACCCCCGCTCCCAGCTATATTTCCTGAGCCCTCGCTCGCGCGCGAGCTCGACGAAGGGAAAACGAAAATTGTTTCCACTTGTCCCGTAGATTAGGCATGGATGGCTTCGGCCGACGCCCGCTGAATTATTCATGATCGTGGTAGTGAGCGAGAGAGGGAGAGAGAGAGAGAGAGAGAGAGAGAGAGAGAGAGAGAGAGAGAGAGAGAGAGAGAGAGAGAGAGAGACGAGCGAACGAACAAACTCTCCGCACGACTATGTGGTTGCTGGTTGGGTGTAAGAGTGAGGGCGAGAGGGAGGGTGACCAGAAGTATAACAGAGACGAAGCGAGGTGTTATGCTTTTCAGAAGGTGATAGATTTTCATTATTTCGAGATTGTTATCTACGCAGCCAGCGGCGGCAGAGCAGCAGCAGCGGCGCGAGAGCTAAGAGTCGCGAACGAGCGTCTAATGGAAAATTATGGCCTGGAGTAGTAGCGCGCAGGAACACACACCTTTTCTATATACTGGCCAACTTTGCTGTTCTACTACTATACATTTCGCGCTGTCTTTCTCTCTCTGTGTTTTATCAATTTTCCGGGCTCGGGATTTTGTCGCGGGGACGGCCGGCCTGTGTTTTATATATACGTACGCTCGGGAGAGCCAAGAGTATACATATGTATCCCTGCGCGTGCGGCTGTAGCGCCAGAGGAAAAGGAGATTCTTAGTCGCGGATTACATCTCTTTTTCGCGGGATTTGACTTTCATGAGAGCGCCGGGTACTGGGAGGGTGCGCGAGCGACGGAATTCGCGATATCGCGCGCGCGCCCCTGTGTTGCGGCTTTATTTTCCGCATTAGGCTCTATGAATAATTGCTTGCGAGATTTCGGTGATGGATTTTTTCGTATCTCGTTATTCAAATTCTTTTTCCTTTTTTTTACGCTTCCGGTGTGTCTTCTGCGAGGCTGTGTACTAGAGGGATGAAGAGTTGCTGCCGGGGGAGAAGTAAATTCTTCTCCTGACATCATTGTATTTTAGTCATTGTTTTTCTGAAAAATTGTGGTTACACGGCGTAAAAACCGTCTTTTTTCACCACGAGTCGAAAACGTTTAAAAAACACTGAAACAAGAATCGTCCAAACCGTCCATCGGCCGCCTCCAAGGCGACCGTAAAGATCCGCATCGAAGCGTCCGCAAGCTCTATCGGCCTTGTCGCCTCACGGAAGCCCGTCTCTCTAATCTCCCTCGCGCATCTCGCAAATCTCTCTTAAAACCTTCGCTCGCGCGTCTTCCAAAGACAGACTTGGAATTGCGAGCTCGGGCGCGAAGACCGCCTTTAACGCGCGAGCAAAGTAGAGCTTTTTTTCCTTCTCTTTTCACCTAACTCTCGGCGGCGCCTTTTTTCCCTCGGACAGCCGAGTTATCAGCTGCTGCGGCGCCGATAATTTATCTGCACTTCTGCGAATGAAAACAAATCAGAGCTTGCGAGATAGTTTGCAGCGGGGCGATAAATCGCTGCTCCAGACAGTCAGCCAGCTTCTCTAGATGAGCTGAAAAAGATGCCTGGCGAAGCATGATGTTGCGGGTTTTGCTGAAGGGGATTAGACGGATGGCTGTTTGAATTTGAATTTCCCGCGATGGAGATTCATCAATTAGGCAGCGTTGGGAATTTACACTGTGAAAATTTGTTGTAAATTAGTTGGACTGTCGAGAGTAATGCATATACGCGCGAGCATCGATTCTAATGGATGTAGGGTATTTGCAGCCGAAGCGCGAAACTGAACGAGAAAAGTATACGAAGCCGTTAATTAGTAATAAGGACATAACTGATAATACGTAACGCGCGCTAGCGAGTTAACGAAGTACGATTACGCTTTAAAAGATGCACTGGCGAAGCGGGAATAATTTCGCGTGCGAGTACGAATTCGTGTACACTTTACACCCTCTTATCTGATGGAAAAGTTTTGTACGAATATCTATATACATAGATACGTATTATAAAAGTCGATGGCAAACTAAGTAGATGGTGGACAAACTTTTAATGATTATGCACATATAAATATACCGGGCCGGGCGCGCGTTTCATCTTGCAAAGTTTGACAATATATTTTATCTGTTTTCTCATATTATGAGCGACTCAATTTTCCGAAGTATTATTTATACATCATGAACATCGAATGATGCTCCGTGTGTATTATGTTTATGCGTCGCTGCGAGAGAGGTTACAGAAACTCTGACGTTGCGATCTTAATGAAAAACGAAGTTTTTGTATTGGAAAAAATGTTTGTCTGCTAACTTGTGTACAGGTGAAATTGTTATATGTATGAACTTAGTGTATTTTTGCATATAGTGCAGTATATTTTTGCAATCATATTTGAAAGTTCTAATTTGGTGTGACGTCCGTAAACGAGCATTATCCGCTTGAATCTCACTTGTAATACGCTTATGCACATTTAGACAGGCAATTCATAAATCCGACATTTATATTTTTGTCGCAATGACATTTCCTTCTTAGTAGGACAGCTGACGCCGTCGACGTTAAAACGAAACTTCAGTAAGTACTGCAGTTTATAATAAATTGAATTAAATGTCGTTTTCGACGTGCTGCAATAACGGCTGATGAAATTTCATACTCCAGCGACAAGATTCCAATAATAATCCAATTATGCGTGTGCAGCGAAGAAAGATTTTCTTGATCTTCATCGCTTTAAATTTTTAATTAGTTTACTGAAAATTAATATCATCAAGTTACTTGCTCCCGAAGCAGTATCGACCTCGTAGCAGAGAATCGGATCGTCGAATTTTGAAAATTCCCTTGTCAAGGTATCAGACGGTTGACGTTCCCTCGAAACAAGAAGCTCATTCAAGCTTTTGACATTCTCGCGGTATTAGGTAACCCCCAAGCTCGAAGTCACTGTCTTCGCTCTCGCGTAAGATGATCTCCTTTGGCTATCGTCTTCTCGTGTGTTTTCCCCTCGCGCTATCCGTCCTCTCCCGATTCTTCCGGGCGCCAATTAACGTAATTAAAACTTTGGCCCGCCGCGCAAGCTCTACTGTCTTTTTGCGTGAAAATAATCGAGCCGATAAAATAGCGAGGTATAGATACAGGAAGAAAATCCAGTGGACTCTTACATAAATCGACGGCGGGAGTCGATATCGGATAGGGCGAGTTTAATTTTGCGATCGACACGCGCGGAAGGAAGTTATTCCTGAGAGAGATAGCTGAGCTTTCTTTCCTGCCTTGGGTGATGTCGGCATAGGGGCCGCCGCCGGGTTGGAGCAGCGCGCGCGATATTTTAATGCGCATTTGCATTCGCATATTCGACGCTGTCACGGATCGTATTACGAGTATTATGCATATGAGGGGACATGTAATGCGCGCTCGTCATTTCCATACGACGATTTATTTTCGTCCTCCGCAGTGCTTCTCGTCGGGCGCTTGCGATATAACTATAGCCTCTGTCATAACACTCTTTTGCGGGGCAATTTTTCCACGCGCGTCCATCATCACCGCAAACTGATTATAAAGAGTCATCGTTTTATACAGACGCAAAGCTGTGCGCGCTGCGGAACAAGCGAGCTTTCGATGTTATAATAATAGGCCAGAGCGCCGCGCGGCAAGTGCAGGTATAAAATCGATGCAAGCCGCGCGCGTCAATTAAAGACCGCAGCGAAATCGCAGTATGCGATAGCGACAGCCGCTTATCATCATTCCATTATTTCCGTTATAATTCGATGTCGAGGCGCTGATAATAGCGCACCAGAGCTCTCTAACGAGAGCCGTAGGATCTGACTTGTTAATTTTTCGCGCATAAATTTTCACCCGCCGAGAGTGAGCGAGAGAGAGAGAGAGAGAGAGTATCTCGTCTTTAATTGATTCCGTGGCTGCTGCTGCTCTCGGGAATGAGACGACGCGCCCGCGGCGAGAGCCGAGAGAAACGAGATTTCGCGTGCATGGATGGGAACAGATGCGGATTATGGGCGCTATTTTTTTCCTGTAGTCAATAATGGTTCGATGATAAAACCAACATATTGCCAGTTTTTTTAGGAGAATTAGAGATTGATTGCAACTATATTCACCTAAATAATATCGCCAGTACGAATTATACAGTCCGCCTGGAAATTCCTCAAAAATTCCAACTCCCAAGAGTCGCTCCTCTCGGCAACTCTTCGCGCCACTTCTCTCTCAAATCCGAGTCTTTAATCCTGGCATTCCACGTCCCGCATGCAAATGCCGGCCGACTCCGCATAAATAAGTTCTCTCTTCGCATACATACATATATATATAGAAGCCGGTGTGTGTGTCCCGGAAATGCACATGCTGATTTTCTCACACAATCGCAAGCTGTCCCATTCCTCTCTATCTCGTCCGCGGGCGATGTTAATGCCCCGCGAAAAAGAAATTAGACGCCGCTGGCCCTCACCGCCTTCGCCGCCCCGAGAGAGATTCCCGGAATATTCATGCGGCTGAGCAGTTCTCTTTGCTAATGTCGTTTGGCGATTTGAAATATTCAGCGGTGCGGCTTTAATGGACGCCCATTTCGCTCTCGCTCTATACGAGTTCCTTCTTTGATTTTGTTTGGCTCGAGTGTTGAGTGGTTGGCTTTTTTTTCAACGGGATATTTTTCCATAGTATAGCTGCGACGCGACGCTCTGTTAACGGAAGAGAGGGGGGAGGGCTGGACGCGTTGGAAAAAAATAGACTGGTCGATTCGTGTTTTTTGATAGGATTCTTTTGTGGCTAAAAGCTTTTCTTTATTTCGGTGCGCTTTTGATGGGAACGGATCGTCGTGTGTATTGTACGCGCGTATACGCTCTCGTGTGTGGCGTGTACATACAGGTCTCGCCCTTTTTGTTTGAAAATCATTTTCTCAGGCTCTCCACCGGTCAAATGGCGAAGAACAGAGCGAGCGAAAATTTTCAATCAAGCTTTCCCCGGCGTGTACCTTTGCGCGCGCTGTATATACACTGCACCGCCGCGGATGAAAAAGTATTGCTCGTATTGAAAAATGTAGCGCTCGCGGAGCTTTTCCTTGGAATAAAATACGGCTTTTAGCGGCCCGGTAATAAATTTAGCCGAACCGACTAGCAGCGCGCTGGAAAATCGTAAAGTAAATAATATAGCCGTGAAATATACCCGTTTTTCTGTTTGATTGCAGGTGAGTCGCTGAGAGCATCGTCCGTTATCTCCGTATACCTGTCTGCTTACGATCTTATTCACGAAACCATAGACTCGTAAGTAAATCGGATCAGGCTGTTCTAATAACTTCAAACTCAGAAAAGCTCTCCCGTAAAAAGGATCCAAATCCGCTCTTAACAGGATGATAGCCTTTTCGAGAGCAGCCACTTAACGCAATGCATAATTAAATAAGCTCGGAGTCAAGCCAGCGTAAAACCAAATATAAATCCAGCAACGACAAAGACGCACTTCGCACCATGCCTAGTACGTTCTTTTTCCCCCAAAAAAAGTCGCATCAAACGCGAACGTCCCGAAAAAGCACAGATCCCTCTCTCAAAAAAGAGGGAGGAAGGCCGTCCTTCGCTGTAAACAAAGATTTACTCCGAGAGCGAGAGAGAGAGAGAATGCGAAGCCCGCAGGCAGGTCCGGGCGAATGGACGCGTATGTATATACGCGGGCTGGAGGGCTGAAAGTGCGCACTCGAGGTCTTGAGAGAGGAGGGTACGTTTCGGAGGCCTAATTAGAGCGTCACCGCGCTCTCTTTCCCGTAAAGTTGAACGCGAACTTTCTCGGCTGGAAAAGTGCTGGATAATTTCCTCGGCGCCGAGCTTTTTTTTCAGTTCGTGCGGAAAGTTCGATGGTCACTTCGTGCAAAACTCTCGAGTCGTTGTTGTTGCGTATGCCGCTTTCGAAGAGGCCTCCCTCAATCGGCTTGCCAAAGAATATCGCGCCTGCGCCCGTGTAATTCTCGCTCGCGCCTCTCCCGCGAGAGAAAGCTCGACTGCGACGCGCTGGTGTGCGACGGGGTGCGATTTGGCGTCTGAGAGAGAAAGAGAGAGAGAGAGAGAGAGAGAGAGAGAGAGAGAGAGAGAAGGGAAGCTTTCGAGGAGCAGCGCGGGGGTGTAAGTGCCGTTCCATGTACAAGCGTATCCCTGGGACCTCTCGTCGCCGACAACTTCGCCCTCGACTCTCCTTTTCCCGCGCTCGCTCGCAGCCTGATGGTCGTGTCTTACTTCTGTTTGCGCCTACTCCTTTCTCCCTCTCTCTCTTCTATTCTCTTCTTTTTTACCTTCGAGCGCGCACTTTTTCTCTCTGTATTACACGCTATTACTTATTCGACTCGCGCGCGCGCACACGTGCCTACAGTGTCTGGCTGCGCGGCGCTTGTTATCTCGCTCTTGTGGGCTCGAGCCTGAGGGTCGTGAAGGATTTTTTGGTCCTCTTTTGTGGATAGAGGGGCTCTAGGTTCGAGCTGATGGCGTCACTTTTTATTATGAGGAGATTTGATTTTTCGTGTGATTCATGTGCGGTTGCAAACAAATCAAATTCGTTCAGCTGCAGGCAGCTTCGGAAATCAAACCTCTGTCTCTCTTCTAGTTCCAGTGGGTCAGTCTCTCTGCCTAGCTCTATAAGAATCCCTCGATCGTCGCTTTGGCTGTTAAGCTCTCGCTGCGAGAATATAGCATCTATACACCCGTGTGTTTCGACGCCACTTCTGCGGAAATTTACGAGCTGATTTCGCGTCCGCGCGCCTTTATTATGTGCTTTCGGAATTTTCTCTTTTGTCGCGGGAAGCAGTAGCATCGTCGGCGTCGTCGTCGAGATGAGTGACAAGTTGCCGTCGTAAGCTGACAAAGTTACGCCGTCGCCGTCGAGATTGAAGGGGGACGATGGAGAGGAGAAAAAAGAGAGAATTCGAACGTTTTCCTCTTGGCTTCCTCTCAAAGCCTCATCGGGTCTTCTTCCTTTATTCTTCGGTGGGATCGGCAACATTTTTCGTGATCCAGAGAGATATTAAATGCTGCTTTCGCGTTGCTTATTTCTCGAACTTATTTTATAAAAGATCCACTGCACACTAGTTCGTGGTATGCAATCGTGCGAAATCAGTCATAGTAGTTTTGGATAAAGGAGTTTAGGACTGGTCCACCGCTTGAACGTTTTCATATCCCAATAAGCGCGCAGAATGCTTGGTCCGCTAGTGCTGAAACTGCACATCTATACTGTTATTATTAGGGCAATATTATAGTAGTATTCGTCGTCACTGCCCATAAAATATGAAATATTATGAAACGATACGTATGCCAATCGCTGCTACCGCAGGCTTACTAAAATTATAAACGATAAAGTTCTAATGTGGGTAAAGAGAGGCTTTCGAGTATGCGAAACAAAAGCCGATCGAACGCGTCGGTCAAACTGACGTGAGCGGTTTGTCGTCGTCGTTTCAAAAATAACTCGCAATCAATTACTATTCTGTCCAAGCGTAATCATAGAGCCTTTCAACTAGTCATACATAGATGATACAGTTATCCGTGCGCGCGCGCAAGGGTCAGCCCTTCTCTCGCTCGATCCACACGCAGTTGTTGTGTGTACATAACCCATTCACGCGTGAGAAAGACATTGGATCTTCAATAGTGTAACAGCGCTGGGTAAAGCGGGGAGAGAGAGAGAGAGAGAGAGAGAGAGAGAGAGAGAGCGCAATGGCAGGCGAGAGTTTTAATGAATATTTTATGCCCGGTTTTCCAGATGAAAGACAAATTCGATTCGCACCCATGATTCGACGGCAGCGGGAGCTCCCCTTCATTACGTTTTCAAACCCCTTCTCTCTCCATCGCTTGTGCAACGTCCTATCCAGTCTGCGCACAGTTTATACCCCATAAATCCTCTCCTTTTCATCTACGCGCGCCCGTCGCCGTTTCATATCTTTCATTAAATTAGTTTTTAATAAAGGCAGCAGAGCCGCCGCGTCACGCGGAAGAGGAGTTGTTACGCGATAGTCGCTCCGTGGATATAATTTATGCACAATAATTAATCGAACGTGCTACGGCCGATCTGTTACCCCCCCCCCCCCCCCCCCCCCCGTGCTCAGCGGAAGAAAGAGCAAGTATATATGCACAGAGCGGTCGCGTCGTTCGCTGCAACGCGTAATAGCTGTGAAATTATTATTTCGCGGACGACTGAGGGGCTGCGAGACGGGTTATTTCTTCGTCGATTGTAACCGGCGGAAGGGGGGCGAAGAAGTTTGCGTTGTCGCACGCTCCTTTATGCTGATCCGGAGATGTGACGACTGTATTTTAGGGATACGACGTGGTTTGACGCTCTGGAAATTAGATTGTACGCGACCGATTCGCACTGAAATATAGAGTGAAGAGCTTGCAATAGAGCGTCCGATCGCGGAAATAGCTGTTGCGTTATCCGATTACTTCTGACGTGGCGGCTTTCAAATAAAATAGGATCCCGAAATCCTCTCCAAAGTCCAGCTTCAATCTTTTTGTTCCCAGTCAAGCCTCAAAAAATGTAACATTCGAAATCCGTATGGAGCACTTTTGAAAAAACGCTAACCCTCAAAAATAAAATAACCAACGCCAGTACAGGCAGTAGCGTTGCATCCGCTAATCTAATCCGTACAAATCAAAGCCTCCGCGAAAAAGCCGCGAGTGCACGCGCGGGCGCCTGTCGCTAATAGAAAAAGAAATAAAAGCTGCCGCGTACGCACCAGGAATATAAAACGGAGCTTGCGAATTCCGCGGCTCGTTTTCTCTCTCTCTCTCGCTCTCCTCCGGTTCCGCCCCATATCGACGTTTCGACGTAATAAATCACGGCCGCCGCCCCCGCGGAAAAACCATCTCGAGCCATTTATTGTCAACGCCGTGCACTGCAGCAGCAGCGCGTTTCCAACTTGGCCGGCAGCGCACGAGCTTTACGGAACACACACACACACACACACACACATATATATATATATATATATACATATATATAGAACAGCAGCCAGTTGGAACAGAGATGGATAGATGGATGGATGGAGAGATATGTGATGCTGCTGGATCCCAAAGGGGAGGGACTTCCAAAAAGAGGCGAAGAATTTCTTCTTCGTTTTGTGCATATAAAGATACTATGATAATTTTTAAAACGTTCGCTCGAATTAGATCAACGTCACACGCGGCGGCAGCCATCCTCCTCCTGTCTCTCCTGTGTCGAGTAAAAGAAAAAAGAAAAGAGCCTATAAAGAGTAGAGTCTTCGGGATGTATAGAGACGGATCGCGTATCCGCGAGCCGCAAAAGCCATCGGGTTGACCCTCGTCTATATCGGTACGGCTTTCAGGTCTGGGTCGAAGTTGCTGGCTGGCTCTGGTAACCGACGGTAAACAGAGAGAATCAATTCTCTGGGCCGGCGCTAATAGCTGGCTTCGCTGCCCGGCGATTTTGCTTGAGCTTGTCATATTGCCGAAGAAAGACAGAGGGTCGATCGGTTATCGCTTGACGGAGTTTTTTTTGGATTCTGAGTTAGTATGTAATTTTTACAAGGTATATAAGACCTGATGGGACCGGAAAGGGTTCAGATAAACAGATAACAAAAAGACTCCAGAGATAACCCCCTTCTCCGAACATTTGTTTCAATTCTATTTCAAATGTAGCATCTATAACTCTAGATTTCAATCCTTTCACTTCGACTTCAACATTCCCATGCAAATCTAAATTAACGATTTGCGGGGCGATCGAGTGCATAAATTATTATTTATAAATCATCGCTTCTTTCCAACTAAAAACAGCGCCAGACGTATACAGCAGCGATAGAAAAAGGAAAGCCGCAACTAATACATATAGCTGAACACAAAAGGAAAGAGGCATTTCGGAAGCAGAGAGAAGCTGCGCTGCCCTCCATCGTCGGACATCCTATCCATGCGGGCTTGAAAATCGATCGTCCAAACGCGTACACGGCGTGTACACACATACATACGCGAAAGCAAGAGTGGATGGTTCAGAGCAAAAGAAGAGCAGCACAGGCGGACACAAGACGAGCCGAAGGGAAACAGATACGAAGAGATGGACGGGAATTAGATTTTATTAGATTAGAGAGTGGATTGGATTGCCGCCCTCTTTTTTACAAGTTAATCGATGCGAATGGAAATGGAGTTGGATTCGTTACGGATTCGTGTAAGATTGCACGTAACGGCTGGTAATTTATACCGACCGGCCGTGAAATAGTGCCAATTGTCTCCAGCGGATCTTTTCACCCTAACGAAGTTGAATTCGCAAAATTTATTCATTGCCATGAATCTTCTCGGATGTCCTCCTTGATTTAAAACGAAAGTATGAAAAAATCTCCCGTTTCACGACAGCATCATAGACTCGGAGCGCACATTCAACAGTTATACGCGTATAACCCCGATCAAAAGCGAAGCTAACCTTGACAGCGCGCGGCATCAAGTCTATACAACATATCCGAAAAGGTTACCCTCATATAATTCGATTCGATAGCCGTTGAATCGAGAACACTGCGCCCCCTGATTTTCCCACGCGCCGTCGCGACGCCCATTATTTCCGACCGAGATCGCCGACGATTCTTCGCGTTCGTTCAATTATCGCGAGTCAGCTGTGCGCCGCAAATTTGATTATCTCGGGCGGCCCTCTCTCTCTTTCTCTCTCCTCTATATTTTGCTATCGTGACACGTGCTGCTTTTGCGTCCGCCTGATGTGCGCGCAAATCGAGATTTTCTTTCGCCGAGAGAGAGAGAGAGAGAGAGAGAGAGAGAGAGAGAGAGAGAGAGAGAGAGAGAGAGAAAGCCTTTGTGTGTGCAGTTCACGCTTCGATGGAATAGGCGGACATGCGAGTTTTCGGATGTTTGATGTGCGCGGCGACGTGTGATTTTCGGATTGGCATGACTTTTATTGACGAGCGCTGCCCTGGTAGAAATTGGCCGATCTTAAATGGTGAAAAAGTTAAGAACTTGGTAGTTTTCTTTGTCAGTTCTTGTTACAAGATGTAACGCTTTTTATCCTAGTTCTTTGGCAGTTCTTATATCGAACTGTTTTTGAAAAGTAATGCCCAAGATAGTTGGTCAAAGGACAACGTTTACTTGGCTCGGTTGGCTAAGGCATGCGGCTATCCTTGTGCAGGGCTCGGGTTCGAGTCCCCGGTCGCTCGGAATTTTTCGCATGCAAATCAGTATTCCATAGACTTTCATTTAAAAAAACTCGAATGCAAGCCTGCTAGTAATGATTTTCCAATTCTAACCTCAAATCGCCATTAACTGCGTGCACCTGTGTCATATTATTTCACCAACTATCTTCAGAAGAAAATAGTTAAGAATACTCAATATATAAACTGCCAAAGAACTAGGATAAAAAGTGTTACATCTTGTAACAAAAACTGACAAAGAAAACTACCAAGTTCTGAGATTGACAACCTCAGAACTTCCAAATAACTTGGATACCGTTTCTACCAGGGTGGCTTTCGTTAGCTATATCTGTATAGTAGAGTACTGTGTACACAATTTTAGATTTAATAAAATTCAAGTCTGTTTCCCGTTTTAAAAATCACCAAACAATGTACGTTTCTCCAGCACCATGTAAAAAAAAGGGAATAGTGGACTCTTCCTCTGGAACCGATCGGTCGATCGACGTAGTCTCGAATTCCCCGCCTGATACCAGCACGCATGTACCCATCTCCCTCCTGTACTGTGTATCTCCGTACGTAGTTTCACATCTCCGAGAAACGCATACAACGCGTTAACTCTCTTTCTCTCTCTCTCTCTCTCTCTCTCTCTCTCTCTCTCTCTCTCTCTCTCTCTCTCTCTCTCTCTCCAGCACACATTTCCACACACATACACACAAGCTGCTCGCGTTTAATGGCTTTTTAACGCGAAATTTATTTTCGCGAATCCCCGGCGGCGCAGTCGTACGCGATTGCCTCCATTTCCACGATTGATGACTGGCGAGCGAGGCCGCAGTCGTGGAAAAATCGCCCTTTTTCCTTCTAGCTAAAAAAAAGAAAACCCCGAACAAACAAACGAATCGAGAAAAAAATGATTTATAAAACCCGTCGGCGTATAAATCTCAATTTTCGACCGTTCGCTCTTCCTCTCTGTCTCTCGAAAAAAAGAAACAACTCGCTCACCTCGACTAGACGCTTTTAATGGAGCAATAGAGAGCAGAGCGATGCGTCGGCGTAGCGAAATTTAATAGTTTCGTCTTGGGTAAAAGCATTTTCACGGGAGAGAGAGAGAGAGAGAGAGAGAGAGAGAGAGAGAGAGAGAGAGAGGCCCGGGGAATGCGCGCGTCGGCGTCCCGGCGCCGAGCGTAAAATTGAAACACGAGAATGCCAATAATCGATTTGTCGGATTCCTACGCGCTCGGCTAAAATTTCGAATTCTGGGACAGTCCGGCCCCTGAGCCGAGAGAGAGAGAGCTTGCGGTATTGAGGTTCGGCGATAAGTGATCGCGCGCGCCCGCCCGCCTGAAACTGTAATTAATACCTGGCCGCAGTATACCCCACCGCTTCGTTTGAGCCCGTGACTTACGAGCGCCTGTCGGCCGCTCGCGCGCCCGGAATTACCGGAGAGCGAAACTACCAGGAGAGAGAGGGAGAGAGAGAGAGAGAGAGAGAGAGAACGCGAGAGAGTTTGGACGTTGCCGGGGAGCTAGACTCGGTCATTTGTTATCGGTCCAAGTTTCCTGCGCGACTTCGCTGCTGCTGCTGCGTTGCTTTGTCCGGCGCACGGTCCGTCCGTCTGTGAGGTTGCGAGGAGTTGACGATGACATGTGAGCGGAAAAAGTTCGCTATACGCGTGCGATGCTTGCGGTTGCGGGAATGCGGGGACGCTTTTTTCGCTGTGGCTTTCTTTATTTGAATGCCCTCTACTGCGAACGTCCGTTGTTCAGTCAATATTATTTATTGAAATAGTTCGGCGTTCATTTAACACCTCTGCACTATTCACTCTCTGGTTTCGTTCCTACCCTACGAATTTCCGATTAATTTATTTGAAATCTCTCGTCCTGAAATTTTCCGCTTTTCTCTCTCTCTCTCTCTCTCTCTCTCTCTCTCTCTCTCTCTCTCCTTTAATATCTGGTTCTCGTCCCAGCCGTTCTCCGGGTGACGTTGCCCTTTTCTTCCGGTAGTCCTCGTCGCCGCTCCAAAGTCGAAGGTCCCTTCGGCATTTGTCGTCGCACGAAATTCAATCGGAATTCAATGCGACTTCGCTCTGCAGCAGTAGCGTCAACGAACGAGAGTTACCCGATCGGCACTTGGCGGATTTTCACTTGCCAACTTCGTTCTCCCTCTCGCTCTCTCGCTCTTCGTGAATTGTGTTTTTGTCGGCGGCGGGACGCAAGAGCGAGAGGGAGAGAAAAGAGCCGGAGCCAAGGACTAATGATGCGTCGATTAAGTAAATGTTGAATCGAGTTTCGTACACGACTTGTCTGGCTTTCTGGCTTTGGAATCACATTAGCTTTATATTTCGAGAGCTTCTCGCATTGTGATCTCCAGTCTTTCTCGATTTGAAGATTCGACGGATTGAAGTGGATCGATGGCAATTTTCTAGAAATGATAACGCCATGAATAATTTTGAGCATCGTAAGGAAATTTTCATCACAACGCTTATCGTACACTTGCCGTAAAAGAATAGCCCGTCTGAACTTCCTCAATAAAAGAATCTTCCTGACTCGTCGTCATCATCGTCCAAACGTAAGGAAATAATTCTCGCTTTTACTGCCCGTAAAATTTCCAACGAAAATCCTATGAAAAAAACACCCTCGCAGTATAAAACTCAAAATCCCGCACGCACTATAACGTTTACTCACCTTTAGCGTTAAAAAATAAAACCACTAGTGCAGCCACTCTCGACGATAAAACTTTCAGGCGGATTGATTAAAAAGCGTAAATTTTTAATCCGCCGGAATCGATATTCTTTACATAGCCTATACATTGTCCTCGCTATAATACCGAACTTCATCAGCCCTCGGTTAGTTACCTGCGTCGAAGTGTTATACAGCAGAGGGAAAAAAACACAGCGTCGGAACAAGTGTACACGCAAAAGCCGATTGTGATCGCTGTCACCTTTACGCTCTCGTGTGTACAAGGGGGAGAGAGCCATCGCGCATGATAATTCGAGACAGACGCAACGCGCTGTACGTGTATACGTTGTCGGGAGATAATTCCTTTCGAGAGAGAGAGAGAGAGAGAGAGAGAGAGAGAGAGAGAGAGAGTCGATCGTTATCGGTATTTTCACGAAACGCTCGCTCGCACACGCACTCGCAATTAGTTTATTTCTTTTTTCCAAATTTTTAATCCAATACTCGCCTCGTGTCTGTTCACGAGAACGTGAAGCTTTAACTAGAGTCCTCAAAGCGTCGACTTTAACGACTCGTAAAAGTCTGGAAGATTAACGATCGCCGATTCGCACATGGTATAGCCAGACAAATAATCTTCGCCGTGTATAACAGCCTTCGAAGAGCAACGCATGAACCTCTTAAGACTGGCGAATCCCGCAAACACGCAAGCACCCAATAACAGCAGCAAAAGATCCAAACATCTTCCCCGAACCCGCAAACAAAGCCATAGCTGCAGAGCAGCCAGCCAGCTCGGCTGTGCCTCCCCCGCACGCAAAGTGCGCGCCACTTGATCGAGCGCATTGGCTTCGAGTCCCGAGAGCGCGACGCGTTCTTGCGCTTATATATCTATATGTGTATAACGCTGCACAGGGCTTCTCCCCCCCCCCTCCGCCGGGATATTGATTAAACTCGCGCGCGCAGACGAAAAGAGCGACGCCGAGAGAGGGCTACCACGTATAGATATAGTATCAAAGGGCAGCTCGGCTTCGGGCGATTAATATTATTTATCGACGTCTTAATCGGCCGACTGCATCTAGGCCTGCGGCCGCGCCGGTGGTTTTGCGCTAAAGAGGGTGCTTAGCGGGAATTCCGAGAAACGGAATGGATTGCGCGGTCCTCGGCGCTGCGGCTTTGCCTGGGACACTGCTAATCCATTTTCGAGCTTCGCCCGAAAGGGGCCACGAGCGAGTGATTTAGGAAGTCGGCGTGATTTTCTAATGAGCGCACTGTATTACATTGCGCTGTGCGTTATATTTCACTTTATTATTCTTCGGCTCGTCGATGGACGCGGTGTACACGTATGGTATACAGAAGGTGGAGAGAGCCAAGAGCCATTTATAGAACCGTATAGACACACGCGTCGCTCGGCGAGAGAGAAAGAGAGAGGAGGGTTCGACGGCTGACTACTACCTAGCTCTTACTACTGCAAGTGGGGAGAGGGACGAGGAAAAAAAATGAGGTTGGTTGCGTCGATACTGCGGCTGCGGGGTTATTTTTGGCGGGGCACTCATCGTTTAATAATACGCGCGTTAGTTTCGATTCGTATTGAATAAGTAAAACGCGAAACTTTCCGTTGTTTGTTCCAGGTACGTCGAATCTCGTCCGGAACGTTCTACCCGACGTTCGCAGCCAAAAACTTAAGCGAGTAAGTATACCTAATTACCAGCGAACTTCGGGCGCTCGAAATTATTTTCAACAAAACTCCGCAGCCCGCAAAGCAGCAGCGCGTAAAATACCTCGCGCGCATAAAACTAGAACTAATTCAGCGCTGTATAAGAAGCCAGCCGCTCGTTTATAACTCGCAATCAACATTCAGGAATGCGGCCGGATGAAAGCAGCTCTCGATTCGTTGCCGCCGCCGCTGATCGTCAAAGTCCCTCTCTCTCCAGCTCTCGTCCCAAGACAAAGGGGCTCAGTTCGAACCGAAAGTTGAAGATTTACTTCAAAATTGAAATTCCGAGCGGATTGGGCGACAGCGTTTCATCGTCCGCCCCTCTCGATAGAGCCACGGAAAGCTATGCTGCCTCGACGAGCGTGTACGTACGCTTCTGTGGAGCCCTTGTTTTTCGAGAGAATGTAATCGTTGTCTCGTTGTATCTTCTCTTTTTTGATTAGCAAAGCTCTATTCCGACTCTTTTCTCCATTTTCTGAACGAGAGACATTCGGCTGTACATCTACCGGCGCTCAATAATATCTAATGAATACGTATCCCACATACGCGACACTCAAATCAAAGACACATAAATTTCGCACTTCTCGGCAGATAACTTTTCGCCTTCTCTCTCTCGCTCCACTATCAATAAGAGCGCATCTCTCCCGCGCAGCAAGCAGAAGAAGAAGTAATAAAAAAGAGAGATAAGAAAATACCCTTATTTCGCCATAAATCACGTAAACAGCGTTTTATATCATTCCGTCGCATCGCCTCTCTCTGCCGGAATATAAGAAGATGGAAGGAACTTTCTGAATTTTCGGGGCCGAGGAAAAAAGGAACTCTCGCTCGCGCAATTTTTCTCCTCTACGTTTTTCGGCTCGAGGAGAGCTGCGCAAAAGAGAGAGAGAGAGAGAGAGAGAGAGAGAGAGAGAGAGAGAGAACAAGAAGAAATTCTAGAAAATCCATTCGGAAGGCTGCGCGCGCGCGGGCGACAAAAACTTTGGCGGAACTTGTTCGGTACACGCGCGACATGTACACAAAGAGGAGGAGCCGCGCGATATGTATCCGTAATAAGGAGAGACGGCGAAATCATCGTGTTGTCTGAGGGAGAGTCTTGGAAAATTGTTTTGATTGCGCGTAATACATTTTCTTGCTGGCTCGAAACTTGCCGAGAGGGTCTCTCACCCGAGAGAGAGAGAGAGAGAGAGAGAGAGAGAGAGAGAGAGAGAGAGAGAGAGAGAGAGAGAGAGAGAGATCAGACAGAGGGAAAAACAATAGCCGTAATATATTCCGGGGCACGATTCGGGATCGAAGAGTCAACGAAAATATTCATGGCTTCTGGAATTGCTACCGGTTATGCCAAAACTTCTCGGATATAGATTACAAATTTGTTTTCTCGAGTATAATAACATGCATCTAGAAAGACGCATACGCGCGGGTAATGCGCGAGACGAAGACGAAGCCGGCGCTCGGATCACTATACTCGGAATCACAACAGCGAAACTTTTACGCGCCTTTGTGTGTGGGAGTAGCATCGGAAAAAAATAAAGACATAACGAGCGGCAGACACTGGAGCGTGAGAGGGAGAAGAAAAAAGGTAAAACCGAAGACGACGGCGCAAAAAGAGAGGGGCGCGCGCGAGGGAAGAACCAAGACAGAAATAGAGAAGCGGTACGAGGAAAGGCTCTTTCGACATTACGCTCGGTTGCAGCGAGAATGAGCGTTGCTGAGGCGCCTGAAACTCGCGCCGAAGTTTGCCCTACGAAAATAAATTTTCGCGAAAAACGTAATGTGCCTGCAGCAAAAAGCTCGACTTAATTCCGAGTGCGCCACCTTCTCTTTTTCTCTCTTTCTGACGCTAGAGCAAGAGATATCTATATATCTATACAGCAGCTACTGTACTCATCTACCGAGAAAGAAGGGTGTAGTAGCGCACCTTTGCTACTGCAGTCATTTTATATAGTTATAGAGAGGGATTGGAATTTTTCTTAAAGAGAGAAGGATCTTCTTATACCGAGGCTCGACGTGAAAACGGGGTTGTTCCGACGCGTGCGCGCGCGTATCGTACTCTGCATCTTTTTCGTGAATTTTCAGATGAGATAAAATCTTTCGTTTGGTTAACATGTATTATAGGTAAATTTCTTCGAGTATACACGATCCTCGTTGGAAAAGGACACCTCGTACATGATTCCAGGCACTTATCGTGCAATAACCGACACACACATCCACATTACGCGCCTAATGACGTTTACCCAATGTCCATTACATGGCCGTCACACATGGCATCTCGTTAGCCCACAGCTAAATAGCCAAATAAGCATAAATGAAAACACGTGCGGGAGCACACATATCGAGCGACGATGCGTGTATATATATACCTTTCTTCAAACATCAGCTCTCGCGGCGATTTATCACGTAGAGGCGCAATATTGTAACCAAAGCCGAGAGCGAGTACATAATATTATATATCGGTACAGCACAGACGCGGAAACTCCGAGAGAGGTGAACAACATTTGCCCACTAGATATGGCTTATGCAAGGGCAGTTAATATGCATTGTAAGCGATGACGACTCTTGAATTTGACCGTACCCTATGGTCTCGAGAGAGAGAGAGAGAGAGAGAGAGAGAGAGAGAGAGAGAGAGAGAGAGAGAGAGAGAGAGACAGAGAGAGAGAGAGAGAGAGAGAGAGAGAGAGTCGAGCTGCTGCTGCATCAGTGTCGTGGAGTAGAGCACGAGCGACTGCTGGTCGACGTCGAAAGGTCAGATACGGAGCAGCTGGAGGGAACGTTCAAGGACTATCGGTTTTACTGATAGTGTTATGCGCACCTAGACTCGTTATTGTTCAACATTGCGGATATGTTGTTGAAGATAATAAGGGAGCGGCTTGTGGAAACACCCAACATCGGATTGTTCAGCATCGTAAAATCGCTGCCGAAGTGAAAAATAAAGCTCTCGCTCTCTCTGTTTCGTACATCCCGTGAAAAAGTCATGACTCTCTGAAATGTTAGCCCAGCGGCGAAGGGTCAAAGACTCCCCGGCGACAAAACCATCGGGACGAAAGCGCAAGCAACACACTGGTTAATGAAAAGAGAGTTGCACGCAAGAGCGATGCATCGCTTGCGCACACATACGCGCTACAGTCGACTGCACCTCGTGCATATAGTCGCGGACAAAGCCCGAGTATACAGCCCAGCTCTAAAACCCAATAAATAACGGCGATATAATGTTGTTGTAATAACTCGCCTCACGTACGAAGCATCTCGCGCGCGTGCGCAATTAGACGACGCATTATAATTCACCGACGAGCATAGGGGATTCTCCTTTTATTGCGCTCGCGCTATTCTTGGGCCTGAATTTATCGCCATCGAGTAACCGTCCATACGTGCTCTCGCAGCGACGTCGCATTCGGATTTCGTTCCCCGAGATTCGTTCGACCTTTCTAATTTACGCCTCCGACAGTTATGACTCTCAGGCAGTTGAGAGATTATTTGCTGTCGTTTTGATACGGAGCTGATGATGATGCACGTGTTTCTATACTTCTCTCTGGCTCACAAAAGTAGTTTTGCACTTTATACGCTTCAGTATTTACGACGCATCCGTCGTGTGAGAAATTCGCGAAAGAATTCCATTACATTTCCACGAGAGGCCGCGCGAGCGATGCTCTTCGCCGAAGTAAAAATGACGTAATTTTTTATCACGGTAAGTGCGCGCCATTTATGCGTCTGATAAAAATAACCCGGCGAATGAAACTTTACATACGCGCATTACTTCACGCGGACTTTGTATATCAGCTGCGTAAAAACGCCGCAGGAGTGGAGCGAGTTAACAAGTTTGAGAGCTTGCGCGCAGCACTTTCGTTATTCATAATTTTTTACTTTATTAAATCGCAAATAGACACTCGAGCGCGAAACGAGTTAAAAATTTTTTAATCGAATCATCGACGATCCGTTCGCTCTTCTCTGTATTTATTTTTAATTAAAACTTGATTGATTTCCAAAATAAAACTACCTCTCTCTCTCTCTCTCTCTGTCTCTCTCTGTCTCTCTCTTTCTTTCGATCGATTTCCAGGAAAAGCTTTGGTTCAAAAACTGCGTAGTAGGTCCTCGTTGAGAAACAGAATTTATACAGTGACGATGATTCATTCGCCTGAGTCAGTCAGCCTCCTTTTTCCGAGCTATTCTCTCTCAGAGTCTCAAGTTTTAAGAAAGTCCACTCCAACGACGCCTCGAGCGGTAATCGCATTTGCTCCTCGAGACGATACACTCTCGGCATCTATCGTTTGCGCCGCAACGACGATGAAGCCTTGAGTGGCCTGCCTTGTAAATACATTATCGCCCGACGACAAGGTGGTCAGTGTGGTCGCAAGCGAATCGAGCTTTTCTCCGATGTTGCGGCCAATTTAAATTCCAATGTGTGCATACAGTAATCGACAGTTTTATCAGGCTTATGAAACTTCAAACTACGTTTCAAACTTTGCCAATCTCAGTTAAAAATATCAACTACTCGCGGCTCAAGAGAATTTCGAGCAATGAATTGAAGGACCACAATCGATCTTGAAAACTGCCGGCAAAACTGATCGAACGTGGCTAATTAGAGTGAGAGTCAGAGACTAAATAGCAGCCAGCACTCCGTCGAAAGTAAAGCTGTACGCATCGATAAATTTAAATTGAAGCCGAGCCAAATCAACCTATGTACTTTCGAACTCGGAATATTATCTTAAACCGCAGCGCGAGCAGTAGTTACAGCGCAGATTGGGTCAGACACGAAATCTTCCAATAATTCCGTGAGTGAGCTGGAGGGATAGAGAGAGAGAGAGAGAGAGAGAGAGAGAGAGAGAGAGAGAGAGAGAAGAGATACGAGCTCAGTGACCTTAACTACCTAAATTCGCTGCCATTGTCCTAACCCCATTCCGAGCTCTCGCTTCGTCTCTTTCTCGAGTATTTCGTGTACAGCGTTCGCGGTTTCTGATTTATGTAACAAGTTGAGCGAAATACATCGAAAGAGTTGCGTAAAGTCTCTCTTCTGTTCAGTATAGAAACGATGCGATATCTGTACGAAAGTTCGCAAAAAGTTCGAACGTTGAATTATTGAAAATAAAGCAACAATAGAAACCACCTGTAAATAAATTCATTACTCAGTCCCACGCAAGACGAAAGCTCGGCAAGTCAAAGTGTATCTAAAACTCCCTCTCTCAAGCAAACTCTCTCCCGGGACTCTGACTCGCTCCCGTCAAAACTTGGCGGCGCAAATCGGCCTATACACCGGTCCATCGAGCATCGAGTATCTCTCTCTCTCTCTCTTTCTCTCTCTCTCTCTCTCTCTCTCTCTCTCTCTCTCTCTCTCTCTCTCTCTCCCTCTCTCCATCTCCTCTGCTTAACGCGAAACTCGTTACTGAATCCTCGAGTGCGGTTTTCTTTACCGTCGTCCCCCTTCTTCGAATATCTCACCAGCTGGCTTCGAGCGTGCATCTTACCGCGAAGTTAAGTTTGCCGAAAGTTCGGATTGAAATATTAATTGGTCCAAGAGAGGCGGAATCCGGAGAGGAATAGGAGGGAGTCATTATTCGTAATGTGTATTGGCTGTGGGGGAGCGAATCGATGGTGATTCTTCCTGCGCTTATTGTCGATCCGAACATCGTCGTTTTCCATACCGACGAACCATACATTACGTCCGATCAATTTCCGACAGAAAAAAACCACAGCGCTTGAAAGCTCTCTCCCCATAAAAATCACTTGTCCCACAACTCCACCCTCGAAAAACTCCTTCACCAGCGGCTGGTCCGGAGCAGTAACAGAGCGAGCTTTGAACGAACGACCGGTCGCAATTAGCGCGGCTCAACTTCGCCGGATTAATTAAGCGGTTTTCGGAGGGCGGCAACTGCTGCTGCTGCTGCTGCACGTCGAAGTCGCGCGCGTGCTCTCTCTCTCTCTCTCTCTCTCTCTCTCTCTCTCTCTCTCTCTCTCTCTCTCTCTCTCTCTCTCTCTCTCCGGGGTCAAGTCTCCGGCAGCAGCTTACTCGGCAGTATTCGCCGACGAGCGCGCTGACCCCGCCGTGCGCTCGATCTCTTGTTCGCGTTGTGTGCGTGTGTATATATGCATGTATATAGTCGACGGTGTCACTTCGCCTCGGCCGGAGTCTCTCTTACTGTGGATTCAGTAAATATCCGAGCGATAGCCGTCAATTACTCGAGGAGATAGACGCCGGGCTGGATATTGAAGCGATTAGCGCGTCACGCGACGTGCTGCGAAGGTGATTGATTCGCGCAGTGAATCGTCAGTTTTTATACTTCCTCTACTGCAGAGAAGCTTTTAGTTTCGTCGATATGCAACGCAACACAGCAGGAGGCAGGAGCGCCGTGCGTTGGTTGTTATAATCGAGCCGTGAAATTTTTCCCCTTCGGTGCGCGTGAATCAAGAGAGCCGTCTTTCACTCTGCTCTCCATTCCGAGAACGAACGTCTCGTTGTCTCTAATGATGTCGGCGTCTCTGTCCCTCGATTAATTCTCGCGTAGAGAATGTCGCTTGTCCACAGAGAGAAAGACCGAACAGCAGCCAGACGAGCCAACACAATGCCGCCCGCGTACACACACACATACACACAGCCGAGCTCGAGAGAGAGAGAGAGAGAGAGAGAGAGAGAGAGAGAGAGAGAGAGAGAGAGAGAGACAGAGAGACAGAGAGACAGAGAAAGACAGAGGGAGAGAGAGATGATTATTAGAAGCTGAGGTTTGCCCAACTTGCTTGCTTGCTTGCGCACACAGGGTCCAAGTAGTTGTTGCAGCAGTACAACCTTCTACAACCGCTGCCGCTGTCGACCAAAGAGAGGAAGACGACGCGACGGCGGCAGGCGAAGAGATAATTAATCTTAAACGAAAACGCGCGCTTGCAGGAGAGAGAGAGCGAGAGAGAGAGAGAGAGAGAGAGAGATGCTCGAGTCGTCAAGGGGGACGACGTGCAAAAATCGGGAGGGAATCATAATTGCGCCGTGTCTGATTTTCGGACTGGTGGAATACGGCTGAGCCGCGCTGCATATTTCGTTTGATCATATAGGACTAAGTTTTATAGATTTATTGACAATTACGGAGTCTTTGACTCTTTTAAAAACGTCAGATTTAATGTAGCTTTCAATAAATAAAGCAAATTCTTGGACAAGTATAAGTATGTACGCTCAACAATAAAAGAGATACTTCTACTTTTAGACACAGAAATGTCCAATTTTCTGTATAGAATTGTTCTTGTACACTATTGATTGTCGATAGTTGTCTCGAGTTTCACTCGTATTTTTAGTTGCATAATTTTAAATAAAATACAATACGGTAATTTTACACGATACTATTCTTGGAATCACTCGAACGAGATATCGATAAACCTGTATATTTACAACAATAGGACGTGTACGAAGCTATTCCGTACATCGATATGCTTGTCAAAAGTTTTTTGCGTTATTTGATCGAGTTATGGTTACCGCCGCGACGTCAAAAATGCAGGGATACAGCCGCGGTGGCGACGGCGGCGTAGCCATGAAAAAAGTCGAGTTTTAAAATAGCTCTTGAAGCACCGCCGGGGGAATATAATTGTTTTCCAATACGAAGTTAAAGCGATAAAAGTTCTGGAAATGACGTTTACTAATTATTGAAATTATATCGTTTCTCGCCGGCTAATTTGGTAAATGGTTTCTTTTTTTCTCCTCGACCGAAAGTTCAAAATTCGCCCTCGTTAATTAGCCACTAATGCATTGCCTTTTATTTCTCCACTTTCAGGACTCCCGTGTTCTCTCGTAAATCGTGCCATTAAACAGTCCATACTTAGTGTACTACACGCTACGAGACATCGAACATTAAACAACGAATTAAAAACCGAGGCTATACTGCAGAGCAAGCGCAAAAAGGTCGCGGGTCCGAAGCTCAAAACGAAACAATATTTCGCCGAGGCAAAACAAATCAATTCGCCGCGAAGTAAACAACTCCGTCGCGCTGAACACGAAAACGAAAAAGAGAAAGAGAGATAGAGCGTGGGAGAGAGAGAAATGCCCCCTACCTCCCCTGTATCCAGGCGCACGACACTCGAGACGCGAATTCCATCTCAGACCGCAGAAATGAAAAACCACTTCCGCCGAGTTTAATCCAATCGCGCGTGTGCGCGCTCGCTCCCTCTTATGAATTTCGTCAAATCAAAAAGAAATGAAAGAGCGCGCTGCGGGGGCGCGACAAAAAAATCGTTCGACTGAAGAAGAGTCGTTTCAATCAGTCGTCCCCCTCGCGTACACGGGTGTAAATGATTTTTCTGCGTAATTTCGAAGGCGACGCGAGCACACAGCGATACGTTGTTAATTTTAATTTGACGATAATGACCAGCTTCTATTACGTTATCGATCCGAAACTCGCACATCCGCATAATCATCGAGTCCAACGTTATCCGAAAGATTTCTATTTTCCACCTCCCGCCTCGACGTAACGAACCGCTCCCGCACGCACGTACACGCTCTCCTGGAATATTCGATTCACGTCCGCTCGTGCTCCATCCGCCCGGATAAAAACGCTAACGAAGATACAAATGAGGAGAGGGCATATCGCGGGGGCTGAGAATAGACACATCGATAATTTTCAAGCGTCTGCGTACAGCGTATACATACGTACGTGTAGCGGCGCTTATAACGAGATAGCATACTGCTTTCTCCCCGCGCGTGTGATTCTTCCTCCCTCTCGGACTTACGACTGCGGAAGGACGTGTAATTTCCTGCTCGCGTCCTCCGGAGGGATGCAGAGCTTTTAACGAAAGGGCTTAATTTTAGGTGCGCCTCTCTCGCCGACGCTCTTGGGTTTGTTTGCGTTGCTACTTAAATTATAACGCGCGCTGGGAGGTAAAAGAATAGCAGCGCGGGTTATCAGTAGTGTGTTAAATTAGTGACGGAATAAGCGGGCGATCGCGGTTTATTTTCGGGGCGCACACGGAAAAGCTTTCAAGATCAACTTTTATCCTGAAATGTTTTTGATGTTTCGATACTTTGCTTTGATTGAAGAAAATCGGAATCCATTATACGGCGCGTCTCGAATCGCGCTTAATTATTTAGCACGCGCGGCGATCGATATTCACCTCTCGTCCGTCGCGTTTCGAAAGCACAGCTGTTTCAACGTATAATAATCACGCAGCCGGTACATAAAACGCGCGCCAACTGTAGCCGGAATAACGGCAGACGAGAACTTTACGCGCCAGCTCCTCTCCCTTACTTTTAGCGCGCGCGCTCGTCACCCTTTCGCTCGGCCGAGCCTGAAACGCGCTAAGACGCCGTCGGTGTCGTAAAAAAGCTCTCCTCTCGTGTACGAAGAGAAAGATCATCGCTATATGCCGTGCTTTATAACGTGCGTCGGGACACACCGCGGGCTGCGAAGCACGCATTACGCGTGCATTGCAGCCATCGCGCGCCGCAAAGAGCGCATATAGCGGCGGCGCAACAACGCTGTTCCTATACTCTTTGGCTTGATCTCTCCTGCTACTAATCAACCTAATTCCTAACTTGTAAAACACACACAGAACGCAACTCCCGGTCCAGAGAGCCGACGCGGCCCTAACGAGGTTATCCCTTGTTAGGCGAATCGAACCCTTTCCGCCCGGTCTGGCAGCCAGCGCGCTGCGCCGTGGCCGGCAAAAAGCAGCGACCGACTCGCTCCCGATCCCCCGCTGTATCGCACACAGAGCTCTCGATGTCGTTGTCTCTATATACCGTGGGCGACTGCTGCGTCGGCGAAATCAGCGCGGACGGACGGATCGACGGTCGTCTAACTGAACAATTTGGCGCAATAGCGCCGGCCGAATCACTTTATCGTTCCGACGTTTGCTAGCTCGGCTTTTCCCCTTTCCCCCTTCTATTTCGCCCTTTCTCTCTCTCGCTCTCTTTACCCCCGTCGCGGCCTATGTAAACTGAGATTTTAACGAGGAGGAGAGGCTTGATCCTTTTTATACGGGGCGATCACGCGAGGGGTGGGGGCTACCATAGGAGGGCACACGGCAGTTTCGTGGATAGCGCGGTGCGCCACTTAAAGTTATACTTTAGACCGCCGGCCGCCGGTGATTCGGACGAATCGGCTCTGGAAAGAGAGAAAGAGAGAGAGAGAGAGAGAGAGAGAGAGAGAGAGAGAGAGAGAGAGAGAGAGGGATGGCCGAGGATTTCGCGAGCCGGTATAGAGTCTCTCTCCGCAGTGCGCCGTAGTACGTCGGAATTAAAAGCGCAGTGCTTTCGAGGCTCTGTCTTTAGTGTCTGGAGGGAGTTTCGTTTTATTGGGGCATGCTTTTCGATCGGCTCGCCGTGAATATTTACCCTGACGCGATTATACTGCTGCGATGAGCCGCTCGGGAGAGAGGCGATTCGGCTTTTGTTGCCGAGCGAGGCGCGCGGCTGGCGGATATTCCCCGAAATGAGAGGGAACAAATTTCTGATGCTGTTCCTTTTAAACTACCTCGTTGAGCTATTCAATTCATCGCTTCGAAAAACCGTAGCTCGGAATTTTCCAAAGCGCAACGGAGCCGATCCCTCGTAGTCGCGCATTACACAGCCAGCGCAAAACTTAACAGCCGTGTTCCATTCTCATTAGATCGAACGCGTTGCTGAGGATTAAGTCCAAGTATGGCCCCGCGGCTCGCATTCTTTTTTCGCCTCGTTTACGCGCGTATCAAAAAGGAAAAACCGGACTGCTCGTAGAACGGGGCCATTTCGATTAAGCAGCCTACTACGCCGCGCAAAGTGTTTTACGATAATTGTCCGAGCCCGATAAAAGTCCTCTGCGCAATCGTCAGTTCTAATTACGTTTTCTAGCGTCGGCTCTCTCTCTCGCCCGACTAGCGCTGCTGTCCCCCCTTGTTTATCCTTTTGTCCGTCGCTCCCCCCCCCCCTTTATCGCACTGTTCTTTAATTTCACCTGCGCGCGCTCACTCTCAGCGCCAAAGGGAAGCGTTATATTGAAAGTATAGCCCCGGGAATGTTATGGCGTATATTGTCGGGGGGCAAATTGCTCCGCAAACACGGCCGTATTTAACGTTCCTTTAGCATAATCCGTTCGGCGAATCGAATCGATCCAGTCCGGTCACGGAGAGGAATAAAAGAAGAAGATTCGCCTTTGCCAATCTTGGGAAATGCCTGAGTCGATAATCGACGGCGTCGCCCGCTCCACCATAACCTGTATCTCTTATCTCCAACCTCTATCTCGTTTCAATCGAACAAAATGCTTCATCCACTCCAGAGTTTCGACGTGTCAGCGAAATTCCTCCTCCCCCGTGCAACGACAACGAGCCAAGTAGACGAGGAAGAAGAAGAAGAAACTCGCGCGAGAGAGACGAAACTCTTGTTCTCCGCGAGGAGGAAAAGAAAAGAGAGATACGCGACGCACGTATGGTTCTTCTTTGGAGTGCGCGCAGAATTGCGGGAAAGACGGAGAGAAAGAGGGTGGAACGAGGGCATGCAAAGATAAAGGTAGAGGTAGAGCTAGAGAGAGAGAGAGAGAGAGAGAGAGAGAGAGAGAGAGAGAGAGAGAGAGAGAGAGAGAGAGAGAGAGAGAGGTGGCATTTACGTGTGCGCTATTGTGGAAGAGGAGGCGCGGGACCGGTGACACGAAATTTTATGATTTGATAAAAGATTGCGGGCCGATGGACTGAATGCCGCTCTCGGCAAGTTCTTTGTTATGATAAAAATGTCCTACTGAGGAAGATTTGCTGAAACGCACTGCTCGGCTACTCGAACAATACTTTTTGTCAGCGCCGTATCAATGAATAGCTTGAATTTTTCGAGCCCAGCAGCTTCTTACAAGCTACAAAACCGAAATAAATGTCCGCGTAACGCGGGTGAAAAAAGCATAAATCAACGCAAAAACATCCGAACGAAGCGGTGTATACACGACTCGGCTTGTTTACATAACCACAACATCTCGAGCGAGAAACAAAAGCCCGAGTCTCGCGAGCATAACAATAAAACGTCGATGAAGAAGCAGCAGCAGCACGAGAATGAGGGAGAGGATTCTCTCGGGTAGTGCTGCTGATGGTGGTGGTGGTGGCGGTGGTAGTAGACAGCGCGAGTTCGTGCGAAAGGAGGCGCCGCAGATAGCGCGCAGCGTCGGCAAGATAAGGGGGTGAAAGACGACGAGAAGGAGGTGGAAGAGGAAGAAGAGAGGGAGTGAGCGTGAGCCAAGTACAATTAGGTTCGCGCCCTCGGGCCTCGTTCTTCTTCTTGTTCAACCCGGAGAGGAGCTTCGCGGGAAGTCCGCCGACCGTTGCCTCGTTGGATTACGAGATTTTTTTCTCTTTCGCTCCCTCACTTCCTCACTCTCTGTCTCTCTCCGAGTTTTGCGACGACGACGTTCTGCGTGTAGGCTAATGTCGGATGAATGTAATTCTGCTTCGGCCCCTACTCTCTTCTCGGTGCGACAAAATGTTAGTTCGCCAATTGGTGTTGATAAACTGTATTTTACAACGAAATGCAAGGGTGCGTTTTGCTTTGGAATGTATCGCCGCACATACTCGTAAAAATATCGCCAACCACTGACCAACCGCAACGGCAACAACGCTGCTGCACTCTCGAGCCCATCGCGTCCAGGCCAACAGTTAGGACGATGCGTATGTACGCTAGTTGCTCGGTATCCGTGTAGGTACCCGGCAAATATGTGCTCCTGCCTTTGCGCTACTGGGTACACGCGTAAATACATATATTCGCGCATACCTCCACACACACACACACACACACACGCACACACACACATACACACGTTTCGCTCACGACTGCAGCTAGCTGCATGTACACGTGAACTGGAAAATCCGAGAGCGGGAACCGCGGGCGTGAATTCTTGCTTAGTGAAAACGATGGACGTGCTGCTGTCCTCGGGAGCGCGAAATTGCACATTAAAATTGCTCCTCGGCCTGACCTTGCCTCTCTCATCTTCTTGGTGTTCCGGTTTTTTGGCAAGCTGTCCCGGCTTCGCTCGCGAAAAAGCATCGCCCCTGAGTCGCCTCGAGTGTGCAGCTTTATGCGGACGATCTATCCGGTAATGAGATATTTCGGAGCGATGTGCCAGAGTTATTAGGAGAGTTTCGCTGCTCTGATGGGCTGTAATTTCACTTTTGCTTATAAGCCAATCTGTATCTTCTGCGATGGAGAGAGATATATTTTCGGGCACACGAAGTATTTAGATGATTGATACATAACGTATAGCGCGAGGAAAATTAACGTTGGGTTCTTCTGGAAAAGACTTTCAGCTCACTGCATCGCCTCGGACCTTCTTATCTTCTTATCGTTAAAAGCTCGAGAAGCTAAAGTCAATTTCGATCGAGCAGTAGTACAACTTTGTTCATTCGACTGTAGTGCAGAAGCAAGTCACTCGAAGAAAACAATGCCGCGGCAAAATCAACTCATATTTTCGATAACTTCGGCTGCACGCACTCGAAAAAGCTTTTAACTACTTCTCCGAGCAGATAAATCATCTGCCGTTGAAAAGTATATATGCTCGCCGATATAACCGCAGCGGCGCATCGACGTTTTCCTCGCGATCGCAATAAATAAAAACGTCCGCGAGACTTGTTGAACTCCGCGAGCGCGACAAGTCGCTAAATCGTGCCCACAGATCTTTTCCTCGAGAGTCTCTCGTAACCTCTGGCCCTCGTAAATTCGCGGAAAGCCAGGAGCGTCCGATATATATATATATATATATATATATATATATATATATATATATATATATATATATATATATATATATATATATATATATATATATATATATATATATATAAAGCGACCGGCGACGACGATTGTCCTATCGAGACGACATCGCGATAAGACTCGCACGTGTATGTTTTTCCCCCCGAGTGCGGCAACGTCACGCACAATACAAACACATGGCGTGGCGCTACACATACATGTAGATAATATTAGCGAGGCCGTGTGTGCGAAACGTCCACATCGGTTCGTACACCTAAACATGCTTATACGGATAGAGATAGAGAGAGAGAGAGAGAGAGAGAGAGAGAGAGAGAGAGAGAGAGAGAGCCGAGAGTGCAGCCGTATACGTGTACGTACGCACGCGTCGGCCGTGTAATACACGCTTAATTATGCAGTACACTTGGCTATCCCGTATATAGGAGCTTTACGCGTGTACTCGTTTTTTTCGTCAACCAACCGCCTCGAAGCTTATATTATACGCCTCGTCTACACGCGACAAACTCGCGTATACGCATACGATACTTATCGAGAGAGCCCGCAAGAGAAAGAGAGAGAGAGAGAGAGAGAGAGAGACGTGTTCTTTGGCTATTTTTTCTCCTTACGTGTACGCAGCCGTAACGTCGCGCTGAAACGCAAAGTCGAGGCGTACGGCTGATCGATCAAGGCCTATATCGGGCCAGCGTCGCTTAAACGTCAGCCGCACGCACGACGACGATTGCAGGGGTGACTGGTTTTCTTGAAAGATAAGGAAAAAAAGCTGCTGGCTGGAGAAGGTAAATTGTATGTGTGCGGAGAAGAGCTGCTTTGGCTCTGCGGGGACGAAGAGACGGATGGCTCGTTAGAGGGAGGATTTGACTATATGTTTGGGGTATCGAAGCGGACAGTTTGCCGGGCTGCGATGGAATTCGATGTTTTTGATCTTGAAGGATATGCACCAGTTGTGGAAGCAGGAAATTGTTTGAAAAAAAATGATTCTCGATTTCAAACGAATGAATGCTCATTATTCTTCGGATGGACTTTATTAATTAATAAATTCTAGGAGCAGCGCGAGATACATCGAAATTACCTGCTAACACAAAAGCTAGCTCGCTTACACAAAGAAGCAGAAATTCAACGAGCCAACAAAGAAGATCATAAACCTCGCAGCAGCTTCTCAGAATATCCCGCACCTCCTTCCAAACGCTCTCTTTCTCTCCCTTAAAACTGTTTCACTGCAGCGCGCGAAGAAGCACAAAAAAACAACCCACACACGCTCTCTCTCTCTCTCTCCCTCGTGGAAATAAATAACCCAAGAACGCGCTCGACACAAGACTCGGCCTCTTCATTTGTAACGTCGTGCAGTGTATAGCAGCTTTAAATGCAGCTTCCTTCTCGCGCCGAGTGAGTTAGAGTCGCGGCGTAAAGTAGCCGAACACGTGTAGCTCTGATGCGAAACAGAAGTTCCGCGAGAGACGACGAATGAAAAATGGGGACGCGGCGTGAGCGCGCGCGCGCTGATAGAAAAGTTGCATGCGTGAGAATTGATGGAAGAAACGGAGGTGAGAAATTCTTCGGTTGGCTTTTATTAATAGAAGTCGCTCCCGCGCCGAGGATTGCGGTTTTCGCAGAACTAGGTCGACGCAGCGAGCTGTTACTTATTCCGCGCGGGAAGTGAACTTTGAAGTAGTATTCGCGAAGAGAAAATGTCGCGTCGTGAAATATTTATGATAACACAATTGAGAGATGTGACGACGAATCAGTCTTTCTTCATTTCCGGATCGATATTCATCTTTCAAAACGCTCGATGCAAAATCGATAAAAAATTTCGTTCCAATCACTCGCTAAACCTCTAAATACTTAACCGACCAATCAGGCAAAAGAGCCTCTCCCCTACAGCAGCAGCAGCAGCTGATAATCACGACAAACTCGATTCGTGCGTCATCCCAGGGCTCATCTGCATAATAAAGCACTTGGAGGCTGCGGCATCCTCCGGTCCCGTCAAAAACCTAAACAACAAACAAACCGCTGTCACCGCACACTCGTGAGAGGGAGCGAGCGAAATCAGGTCAAATGCAAAAGACCGCGGTGGAAAAACGCGTCGCTTCTGCATTCAAAATCGGGCGTTAATGAACAAGACCGTCGCCGATTGATAAAACTCTCCGCAACGCCGGAGGGTGAGAAAAATCAGTAAGCTCGATCTGACGCTGAATGATCGATGAATGATCTAAAAGCTGTTTCGTGGTGAAAAGAATGAACGAGTAATTTTTTCGAGAAGATGCTTGATGGTTGCTAAAGTTTTTTAATCGACTCATCTTGCTTTTTAACTGCACAAAGCATGTGTGCTTATAATTCATTGAAAAATGAATGCTACTTCCTGATGAAATACACTACTTATCTACCAATACACATGATATGATAATCCTATAAACGTTAAATGCACACATCATATCGGATGATTTTAGATATGCCAATGGAATCGGCTACTCCGAAATAAAGCCATAAATTCAGACGTTGCCATTCGGACACCCGTCAAACGGGACGACAGGAGCACATTTAAATCCCGATATTCAAATCCATTCCAAAAACCTCGTTGAAATCTGAGAATTACTCATTCAGTATATGAAAATCTAAGGAATTATTCACATCGATTCCCATACACGCCAACCTGTTACTTGAAACAATAACATTTCCAATTTGCTTCCTCTCCACTGCCAACTGATCCTTAAATACACAATTTTGCACACGATCCCGGCCAAAAGACGGGCGCACGCTACTCAATTCAAATAAAGTCGCCTCACTTGCTCATCAAGCTTTCCGAAAACAAAAGATTTTGCAATCCGCCGCTAAACAAAAACAGTACGCAGAATCAAACGAGAACATGCACGCGCGCGTACACACATTGTGGGAGGAAAAAAATAAAAAGCGCATTAATTAACTATGGTATATGCGTATAACAAAAAATCTCGGCCCGTCGAAATCAGCCGTCTTTTATTCCGTAGCACGGGCCTGCGAAAATGCACCGCACCCACACGCGTAAGCACGCACAAAAAGGCGGCGGCTGCTGCTGCCGGTGCTTCTATCAGTTATGTCACGCGCGCGTCCTTTAAGTGCGTCAAAGAGCAAAAATTCGAGAGGGAGGGATAGAAAATGAGAGGATGTCCAGGTTTAATACAGAATGCGATACGAGGAGCGCATTTCTTGAAATTTCTTTTTGCGGGAATTGATTTGCTCAGAAATTTGAGAAATTTAAAAAATGTTTTACCACGTACGTTCTCTGTGCTTTTAGCGCAAAGCGAAGATTACTTGAAAAATGTTACTGCGCGTCATGGTATAGTAAATTTTATATTATGGAGCTTGGCGTTTTAACGAAAAAAAATTCGATAGAAAATAATAATTTAATTTGCGTCGATGTTATACTTTGCTGTTTTAATTAATCATCATTATTGGCTGGCAATTAAGTGGAGTTACAATATAGAAACATAAATATAGCTTCGTGAAACACAATTTCATATTTCTCCTCTTTATTCTGTTACAGGTGTGTACCGATCTGACTCACAACTCGCAGAATCGAATCAACCCGGCAGTCAATTACAGTGAGTTCTAATTTTGTCGCCAACAAGCCCAACAATCTCGCCTGATTAAGTGTGAGCGGACCGCAACGACAAGCCCTTCGATTTCACGTAATAGTCATAAACCGACAGAATTAGCCAACGTCATAAAATCAGTAATCCAAGTCAACGCCGGCCCTTCGACCTAAATATTAACTCGACCCAATACATCTCAGCTCCGCGCATAAAACAACACTCATCACGGGAAACGACGAGCGCGGTATATAAGCGCTGCGGATTCCAGGCCCAAGTGTCAGCCGTTAAAAGACTCCTCTTACACGTCTCTCCATATCCAGCGAAGATCCTTTGCGAACGAACGAACGAAGGAACAAACAAACAAACCGACTGCACCCGTAAAGAAGATATTCAATTCCAAGCCGGCGAGCATTAAAAGCCGGCGGCGGCGGCGACGACGACGACGACGACGACGTCGCTACACCTCCGCAGCATCGATTTTATCCTCTCGACCGTACGAGACACTACTGCTACATGCTCCGTTGCGTTGAACTCGGTCAGCAGCAGCCGTTGCGGCTTCTGAAAAGTCGCTGCGTCTATATAGATATATGATTTTTCGTACGCACACACAGGCACACGCGCTCAACGTTATACGATAGCGGGCGCGCGTCTGTGTGAATAAGAATATTATACTCTATATACATAGGTATACCGAGCCAGAATCACCCTTTTATGGAGGGCTTTTTTCCCCGAGCAGAGCTGCGCGCGACCCAGTATTCACGCGAAAGAACGAGAGAAAAGCTCGCGCGGTGTGGGCTTTCATCAGAGTCAGCAGCGGAGGTCGTCGAGGCTGTTTGGGCCCGCGGCATTCGCGGCATGAGAACCCCATAAAATCGGCTTACCGCGATACGCGAAGCCGCGGGCTCTCTCTCTCTCTCTCTCCATCTCTCGTTTTATAAAACAGAGAGACGAAACGTCGGGATGTGAAACGGGAGCGACGAAGAGCGAGCGAATTCTATTGCGAGGAGGACGACAGCTATATACTGCGCGCCAACTCTCGGCCCCATAAAATCAAGATATAAAAGCGACGGGAAAAATGCTGCGCGAGGTGCGATGGAAGTCCTCCTGATGTATGTATGAGCGGAATCACTGTGTAATGCCTGATGCGGCGTAATGCTGAGGGATGGTATAATTCTGGAAAATTAGGACTTTGGTGATTTATTCCGCGCTTCAATCTTTCTTTCTCGCAATTTCGCGTTATTGGTACACGGAAAGGCTCGTGCATCATCAACAGTATCGTCCCGATCGAGAGTCGAATCGCCATCTCAAAGTTCTCAACTTTTAACTACTCACCGGGCTCCGAGAGATTACTCAAAAGCAGTCGCGAGTACTCCTCTCTTTCAATAACTTTCGAGATGCGAGACCCCCTGCCTGTACACCTATATATACATCAAACTGCGCGATATCGCTTTATACGTTTCACCGCGAAAAGCTAATTACAATCTCGACCAACTGGTCCGCGTAACTTCGGATTCAATTAGCGAAGCTCTCAGTCTTCGAGAAGTCGAAAATTCATCGTCTCGACTTTGAAGAAACTACGGCTCGCACACACGACTCTTTCAAACTTGCTGCATAAAAGCGGTACAAACATCGCAGACACGCGTTGCAACTCCCTCGTGATGTTTCAATTCGAAGAGAGAGCTCGGTGCGCATCTCCGTATACTTTTATTAGGCACTAAAGTATGCATTATCATGCTTGCAGCTTCGCAATTCACTACAGCAGCAGCCAGCGCGGGAAAACGATATTCCTCTCCCGAAAACAAAAAGCTCTCGGGGAGTGGAAAACTCTCTCTCTCTCTCTCCGGCGCGTGAGACCTCTGAAGTACTTCGTATATCCGAATCGAATATCGGGATGCGACGCGAATAAAAGCCGGCGTGTATAGTGCGAGATGTAAGGGGAAGAGATACAGAGAGAGAGGAGTTACTTCGGAGGTGTGCTGTGTGCTCTACATTTGTGGGAATGGAATGTGCAGGAGGTGAGATTTCGGATATTTTCTCGATTTACTGGTGGTGACCGCGATAAGACAGCCGCATGCGCTGTTGGAGCTGTTAGTTCTGATGCGCGAATGAATGAGTACGCGAAAATTAATTGAATTTTAAATTGAACACGACCTGATCGATCTTACAATACATTTTGATTGAAATTTTTCTATTTCACGCTTGGAATAAATATACAAGACTACCACTCAGTCGTTCGACCGCACGAAATTCAAATACCGGCCAAAGTTCAGCCTCTCATCTGAAAACAACGCATAGTATACACTAGCGAGCACTCAACCTCTCCACCGGAGTAATTCTCACTCAAGCTCCGACAAGAGTATCGCTTAATCTGCTCTGCGACCGCAGCCAGTTGTCGTCGGGTGGGTATCCACCTCTATACCGCTAATAAAGAGTGCCTTCAATATCAAGCCCGCAACCTTCCTATCGCCAAACTCGCGATCGCTATATTTACCCCCGACAAACTCCGCCGAAATCGAAGACACTGCAATATCGCTAGCTCTCTGTCCCAGAAACGCGCGAGCGACTCCTCCTCCTCTTCCTCTTGCTGCCGCCGCAGTGTGATTCGCGCCCGAAGCAGCTCTCTCGTAATTCGAAAATCTAGGTGAGCGAGAGAGATTCTCGATCGCCTTGCACACCTCGCGGTGTACACGAGAGCTCACCGGGAAATCCGCTTACAGCGATACGCCCTGTACAGTGTTCCACGTAGTGTATATCTGTAGCTGGTGCCCGAGGGCGTCGTCGCGTCGCGACGAAAGAATCGAAGCCCTGTGGCTGTTTGCCGTGCAGCTATCCGCTGCTGCAGTTGAGAGAAAGAGCTGGGAAAGAGTGCGGTATCCGGGATTGAGCTTGTTTATTGTGGAGCCGCGCGCAGTTTTATACATCGACTGGATGTGACGGTTTATAAGTTCCTCGAGAGAGATACGTGAGGGAGATGGGCTGGCCGATGGAACATCGAGGTGGAGCGTCTCTCTCTCTCTCTCTCTCTCTCTCTCTCTCTCTCTCTCTCTCTCTATCTCTGGATCCGTAAAGGGCCTGCACTTTCATATGCTTGGAGATAAAACTGCTCGACGAAATTTCCTCCGCCGGACAAAACGTTTGCCTTGTACTCGAACTTAATTTGGCAAACGAACTCGATTGAATAATTCAGAACGAGCGCCGCAGCGCGACAGCAGAAAAATCAAAAGGAAACACTGCGCATCCCACCCTGCAGCAGCGAGGAGCAAAGCAGCAGCAGCCGCGCGCTCGATTTCCCTCTCGCCTAATAAAACCACAATGGCCTCTGCAGCGGCAGCTCCTGGCTCTTGGCCTAGAGAGAGACGCGCGTCGGAGCAAGCGCGAGCGAGCGAAAAAGTGGGTTGCGCGTCGCCATCGCGTAAAAAGATGAAACAAGCCGTGCATCCAAGAAGAAGAAGAAGAAGAAGAGAGAGCCGAGCGAGTCGTCGCATGAAAGAAGAAAGAGGGTAGAGACTGGGTGGAAGAAGAAATAAAGCCAGCCAAGAAGAAAGACTCGGAGTGTGCATCCGCACGGCTAAAAGTCCTGCTGCATCGAACCGAATCCTTACCCCCTCTCACCACACACACACATAGACGAAGCTTCGGCCTGTGTATAGGTACGCACACATAAACACACACAAGGTCGTAAGCCGGACGCGGCGAAAGTCTCGAGATTTATAGGAGAAAAGAGAGTTCGGGTAAAAATGTCAGCGCGGGCAAACACCGGGCTTCAACTTTTTCCTCCTCTCTCTCTTTCTCGCCAGCAGCAGCAGCAGACTTCGGTCTGTCAAATCCCGGGTATATATCTCCTGGAGCGACGGAGACAAAGAGTGAGAGCGCAGTCTCCGCTACCGCACATAGCTCGGGGAATCCGAAGATTAAGCCTAGCAATAAGGATTGGCTGGCGGCTGATAAGCACGACCTAACGACAGATGATTCCAAAGCCTGCAGAGATATAGACACGTGCTCCGTGGAGTCGGTCTCGCTTCGGAGGAGCGAGCGAATTTTACTCTTCGCCGGATGGGAGCATCGAGCGGTCCGATTTGCTCTTGGAGGGACTGATGATTGGAAGTTGTGCTAGATTTGCGCTAATCGAGTGTGGGCGCGATGGGCTGGGAATCGAGCAATTTCCTTCACGTGCGGATTGACGTTGCGAAGATGAAGAGTTTTTTTCACTGATGAATGCTCTACGAGAGCGTCGAGGCATGCATAGGTGTTTGCTGATTGCGCTTTCGAAATGCTCGTAAAAAATTGCTTCTGATCGGGGCTTTAAAGGTGCAGTACATCGAGAAGAATTTTATTCGACGATTTGTACTGCATACGATTCGCGAAAATAAATCCTACGAACTACGGAAACTTCCTCGGGGAAAAAGACGGGAAAATTTCGTCGCGCTCGCTTTGAGTAATCAAAGCCGTGTCAAATTTGATAAACACGGGCGAACTTTAAAACACACCCCTGCAGCACAAAAGAGTCACGAATAGTGTACTCGGAAATGCTGTGCACATGTACGCATGTCCCCAGCCAAGATCCACGAGAAACATCGCCGCATAAGTGTGCACGCGTGCGCGCCGGATTTAATATTTCTCGGCAATCTACATCTCATTAAATGTTCCCTCTGTGTTATATTTATTCGCGACCCGCTGCGGAACGAATCAGCGCTCGCTGAAAAGAAGAGCGAAAAATATAAGAGCCGCGCGACACTGGACGCACGATGCGGTGGTGGTCAGTGCACTGCGGACAAAGTGTGTACTCAACCTGGCCATAGTCCAATCCCTTTTTTCCTCCGTACACACAGACACTTGCGCATATTCGCGTCGCTCTTTCCGTCGCTTCTTCCTCGCATGCTCTATCTCCAAGTTTAGTTGATTTCGGTAATCCAAACTTGCTCTCGGCGACACTTGGACAGCGCGCGCGCGCAACGGTTCATTCGCACGCGGGCGGGCGCGCAACTCGACGGCCCTTGCGCTCCGCGATCATTCTTTCTCTTCCGCCAAGTTTGCCGCGCGCTCCTCTGTTTTCCAGCTCCCTCGAGGTATGCGATACTATATCCCCCGAGCTGCTGCAGTGCGCGCAGCTGTATACAGAACGCCGAGTTATAACCTCTTCCGCGAGTTTCGGATGTTCCGTTCTCGAGTTGTCTGTGCCGGCTTTCATTTTCTCTCGAATGACTCGCGAGTGCGAAGTTGAGAGAGAGAGAGAGAGAGAGAGAGAGAGAGACCGTTTACGCGTAATATTGAAATTTTTCTTATTCTCTTTCGGCGACCCCCTGATTTTCCTCCTCGTTCTGCCGCAGTTGTGAGTACACTCGTGGCCAATATGCTGGAAAGTTAACAACAAAAGCTCGGGGTTGGTACATATAGGGAGTAATGCGGAATCCCGGCAGTAGAGCGACCCCGAGAGCTAAAGACCTCGTTTGCGCTAAATCATCTTGAGATCGCGCGGGCTGATAGCTATCCCATGGAAAGAAGTTGTTGCGCGGAATGTAATTAGCAGCGGAACTTTAGCGCGGCCGAGGGCAGCCATTGTGTTATTGCGGGCTTAAGCTAGTTCCCGCTCAGGTCTCGCTTGCTTTCCCTTCGCCTCTTTTTTTCTTTCTTTCTTCGCTGCTTTATTAAAGCCAAACTCGGACGGCTGATGCCGCTTCGCTGTGCTATAGCCTACAATACGGCCAAAATGAACCGTAACTTTTTGCGCGAGGCTGACGGGTCAGTTAGTGCATAACCGTAAAGAGACACGGCTTTGAACTTTTGTTTTTAAATTTTTATCAACGTTTGCTTGCGGGCCCCCTGGAAAATCTGCCAAACGAGAGAGGCGAAATCGGCAAAAGTTGGCTCTGGCCACTACTGCAGGAAAATTCAACTTTGGGGCATCAGGGATGGAGAGCGCGTTAGCCGGTCCCTCCAGCCCTAGGAAGTTTAATGAACGTCCCGTTCGTTTCGCGTTATTCTGCTCGGCTCGTTAATATCCCAGATGCCTGAATATTTGAACGAGCCCCATCCTTCGCCTCCTCCTCCTCCTCTTCCTCCCCCTTTATTGATTGCCCCCGAAGTCCGCGCGCGCGCCAGTCCCACGGGAGAGCTCAACATTTTTGCTGCCTTATGGGCTTCGCGTGGAATTCCGAAACAGCCGAACCGAGCTGAATCTTCATGGTTAGATCGTTTGCGAGCGAGGAGAAAGAGCCGAAGGGCCTGTATTTATGCAGGCACTCGTGCGAGAGATGTATTTTAACGGACTGGATGAATGTTTAAGGAGGTCGGGGTGATTTCGTGAGTTGTTTCGACAATCGCCGGCTGTATTGAAAAATCTTTGAGAGCAGCAGTTTTTTTTATTATTTTTTCAAGCTATGACTGCGTAGGATAAAGATTCAATGAGAATCGAGGGTTGGTTGGGGGTGGGACAGGACAAGCGTTAGGGTATGGTCAACAAAAACCGATCGCGTGGATTGGGGAACGGTTCGTTTTGCAAATATTTGAAAGGACGCAACAATGACGGCATTACTGCCTCGCAGGCATTCAAATCGGCTGAAATATTCACTCGGTATTGGATTTAACCAATAGGAAGGAACAATATAGAGTTCGATTCGGTCAACGTGGAAATCGATCATTATTATCCGCTATACGCATTTCAAAAATATTATTCCACCCCAAACTCCAGCAAGACCAAAACAACTCGGCAGAGCTCGCGCATCGCCGAAGAATACGCTAATCCAATCACATTTGCCTCTTGCCTTCCCTCTCTCAGTGCTATGTCTCTCTTTCCGCGTGCCGCGGAATCAAAATAGCAAATTAACCCAGAGTCCGGGTGTCGCATTAGAATAAAGTGCGCGCGGGCGGCGTGGAATCCATTTGCCGGTGGGGTCATAAATACGCGGCGGTGGCGGTGGCGGCGCCCCCCCCCCCCGGGATTGCATACTAACGAAATTCGCGCGGAGCGAGATCGTAATGTAAGAAAACCTTAACTCAGTTTGCCGAGCGGTTAACAAGGGCCCCCAGGTGACGACGGCGCCGCGGCCGAGAGATGATCCCGCGCGCGCACTCCGGCGCAGAGGCAACTCCGCGAGATATCGGGTTGTAGCGCACTGTTGGGCGGTTGCAGCGGAGTCGAAGCTGCTTGCGTATTCCAAGCTGGCGAAACTGCTCTCTCGCTCTCTTTTGCCCTCGCGGAAGAGGGGGAGTCAGAGCCGCGAAATTTTGCGTGGGCGTGAGGAATGCACCTTTAGGGAATCGATGGTTATACCGTCGAGTCAAGCGAGAAATAGCTCGCTCAGGGTTATAATGGCGTGTACGCACTGTGATAATGTTTGACACGTTCATAAGTGTACGTTACAGAAATGCGTGGGCGTTTAATGAAGCGTACGCGATCACGCGTTAGAGCATGTACCCCGAGGCTTTAACACCGAAACAACAGTTCAGCACAAATCGTCTGTTAAAATGAACAAAGTTTCTGGGGCCCAACTTTCAAGCTAAATCTAAACCGCGCGAAATTCAAAACTTCGGCACACGCCTGTCTTGTAATGACTTCAGTCCGAGAACGAAGTTACTCCACCGATATGTCAAAAATATTCCACAAACGCACACGTACATCCTCTCTCCAGCTGAAAAACCAACTCGGCCCGAGCGCATGAGGTTGCGCTATACTTCATTCGTAGTGCGGAACGCTTACGATGATTGTTCCCCGGCGGTGTCGCGTGTGCGTCGCGCGGGATTGTCCATTAAAGTTTCGAACAAGTTTCCCGCGCGGCGCCTGCGGCTTTGAACTTTCTGCCGACGTACAGCTTCTCTCTTTTATTTTTTCTTTTTCTTTTTTTTTTTTTTTGCTTCGCGTTGGAAGATATATCTCGGAGAGTCTCACCGGAAGGTTTTATCCGCGGGAGAGGAGTTTGCAGTCGGATTTCTTGCGCCGGGGTGTGAGTTGCACGATTTTCGAGCTTTGATTACTCGTTCCTTTTCGTGCTTCATTAAAAATAACGCGCGAATAACAAAGGATCGTCAGTTTTCAATTAGAACGCGTTATATCTCTTCGATCCGGAATAATCGTTTGTATTCGCGGGCTTATAAGCCTCTTTACGTGCGTATTTATATATTGCATGTCGAAAAAAGCTCCGTGGAAAAAACGTCTCTTCACCCTTGACATAAAAATTCCTCGAAGCCCGCCCGTCTCACCGCCGTATCCTCCCGCGGCTAGCAAACAATGCTTGCGCGCGCGCACGCAGAGGAGAAAAAATGTATAGCCGCGCGGCTAACAATGTCATTGTGGACTTTACGCTCCGACAATGGGAAACGACCAAACGCAATTTTCGGCCGATGAGAAGGCAGCGACCTTGGCGGCGATTTTCGAGACCGTGCACATAAAAAAACAAGCGCGGGGACATCAACGAGGTAAACGTATAGGTTAGAGACGGCCGCGCGAGCGCGAAAATCGAGTTGCGTGCGCGTTGGAAAGTTGCGACCGCTGACGGGACCTCTGCTACCCTCGGGTATTATACACTGGCTTTTTTCTTCTTATATTGTTCGACGAACGAGCTTTTCTCTTTCTCGGGCTTTATCGACGAGAGCGACGAGCTTTGTGAGCTGGAAGAGTGATGTAATGTATTATTCTTGTTTTTTTCTTTGTTCTATCTTTTACGAGAGCTCGGGATTGCTGACTTTTACAACACATAATGCGCATTGTTCGCTTCTCGCTGACCAGGAAAAGTATCAGGAACTAATGGACAACCCACATCTCTTCTAATTTATCTTTATTATTCGCTCTCCGACGTCCTCTCGGAGAAAGGTGACAGCTCTCTCTCTCTCTCTCTCTCTCTCTCTCTCTCTCTCTCTCTCTCTCTCTCTCTCTCTCTCTCTCTCTCTGTCTCCTTCTCTCTCCGCCCAGGCAATCGAGTTGTGCGCGCAGTTCTCGAGCGCGGCGAGCTCTCGGAAAATTTCATTTCTGCGCGAGAGTAACGTTACACCTTGGGAGCAGCCTCCGGGGCCATTGTGCCGCGGCGAGAGAGCGAAAGGGAGAGAGAGAGAGAGAGAGAGAGAGAGAGAGAGAGAGAGAGAGAGAGAGAGACACTCGATCGCAGGACTCCATTTGCGGTTTAGCATAATGGTAACCCGAGGAAAGGCAGAGCTGGGGACACGCTGTGCAGGCCCCGGGCCACGCTTGTCCTTTTCTATTTTTCCTACTCCCTTTCTCTCTCGCGCCTACCTTTCTTCCGGCGAATTATATATACATATATGTGTGTGTGTGCGCGCTCTCTTGCTTTCTTCGGACGCGGAAAATGGCTGGAAAGCTGGCGTGTTAGCCATACGAGCCCTTTTTCCTTCGTTCCTAAGGTTTCGTTCTGCCTTTTTTTGGCTCTCTTAATGACACGGATGCGCTGTGTACAGCGAGCCAGATGTAAAAGTACACTTTTATTCCGGACTTTTGACTGAGGCCGCCGGGATTTCGTTATTCAGCAGCGAAGCACTCCCTCTGGTAATTATAATGTAGCTCGTACGGATCAACGCGGCGCTGAATCTAAGAGGCGAAAATTCCACGCGACCGTACGCTTATCAGCCTTTCGCCCTTCTTTCATTAGAGCCTTTTACACGCGACAGTGGAAAACATCCCTTTCGGACGTGACTGTTACTCCTGGTATTTTATCCAAGACGTCGATCTTTCCGCGCTTGATATTTCTTCAGCTCGCAGTAATAAAACAACTTCACGGACGTTTTCCCGCAGCCGCATACACGCGCCAGGGTAAAAAAGTTAAAGCTCGCAAGCTTTGTATACATTTCATTAACCTTTTGCCAGGGCGCATCCTCGAGAAAAACAAACAAACAACGAGGCCCCTTCTCTTCTTGGAAAAAACTGTTTGCACGCGCACATCAACAGGTTCTGTCACAGACGCACACGTCTGCAACGTGAGGAGCGAGACAAGTCAGCGATAAGAGTCGAGCAGCTGAGTCGTACTGCGATGCATGCACTTCGGATGCATCGTAGACGTTAGCTCAGTGGTTAGCACAGGCCTCTGGCTCTCGGGTCCGGGAGTTCGAGTCCCGTCGTCTACTTTTTTCGCTTTCGACTCTGTCTCCTCTCCATTTGTAACAGTTCACAAACTTTCGTCTCAGACAAACGCACGAGATCGATACAAAGAAAGCTCCTTCTACGTGACCGCCAAAAACTGCAGTATACACCGCGACGACGGTATCACGAAAAATACTTGGTCTCGAAACTACTTCCCAGCCATTGTGCGGCAGATCGTCGTGGCTTATATACATTTCTCTCTTCCCCTATTCAGATAAAAGGAAGCCGCGAGTGTTGGTTCTTTAATCTCGAGGCGGGAAACGTTGGTGCTTTGTTAGAATATGCCTTCTCGTATTTATGAAGGGATATTGCGCAGCAGACGTGTCGTGCGGGACGGTTTGTTCGTCTTTATCGATTATTGTGCCTGATTAGACGGTAGAGCATTCATTATCAATAACGCCGCCGAGTCTCCAATACGGACATTTTACGCGAACAGTATACCCTGTACTGCAGTATCAATTATAGCGAACTTTCGACGCAGACAGACATCAGCGCCGGGAAATTAATTAAAACCGCTGCTCTATATATATCGGCTTCGGAAAAAGAGAGTCCGATCGAAAGACCACTAAACAGCAGCAGTCCGTTACAAGCCCGAAGTTGCTGTCAGCCGCGTATCCGCAACAAAATTCAATAATTAAAATCCAGTAGTAGCTCTCACCCCCCGCGCGCTCTCTCCCTTGCAATTACAGGGCGCTGAGCGCGCAGGCAAAATCAATAACCGCCTATAACAATGCACTTAATGGCCGCGTATTCATTAAGCCCCCGGCGAGACGAGCAATTAAGCCGAAAAACGAGCGAGAGACGAGCGAAATAAAAGCGCGCCCTGACCGAAAAGAATAACAGAGCGAGTAACCGCGAAAAACTGCTAATTATAGGTGCGAGGCGCGCCCGACTATATACATCCCGGCGGCGCAATACAGAGGCTATTTTCAGGTGTGCGCGCGGCTATTAATTCGATGAATGCGCGCGCCTTCTTCGAGTCGAGAGGAGAGAACAAAAAATCGAGAGCTCAATGAGCGCGTGGGTGGGCCGGGCATTGTGAAGCCTTTTCGCTCGTGTATTGTGTCCGCATGTGGGATGGCAGAGAATATAGCTAGTGTACATTAGGGTGCTTGATCCGCAGGTGCGCTCAGCTCAAGTCCAGGCTACGGAATTAATCGAGCCCGGTCATTTGTTGCTTGTGTATAATAATATACAAAATCGATCAGTGGCTTTGTGTCCGTCGACGGCCCGAAATTCACGCGGTGTTTTTATGTGCATCTTAACTTTATCCCTCGTCGCTTCCAACGCATCGAATGAATTCCCGAGCCTCTTTTCCTCGTCTTTCGCGAAACACCTCGTCTTCTCCCGCCATAGAGAGCGTTTCATAGCCTCCTCCCCGCGGGTCATCATTACCGGGCGTTGAGCGGCAATTAGCTTTGGCTCTCGCCGCTATCAGCCGACTTACGAGAGACGCGCCGCCAGCTAGAGAATCGTCAAAGGCGCATTTCCAAGGACACTATCAATTTAAGCTCCGGCGGCTCTCGCCTAGCTGGCAGCCTTTGCAATCAGCTGCTACCGCCGCTGCAGTAGCCTCGTTAACATTTTACTCTTTCTGAATTCTATGTACGAGCCGGCGTTGAATTGGGGCCGGCGCCTTCGGGAGGGATGGTACGGCTGAGACGACGAGATGCCTGGAGAGACGCACAAGACGTGTATTGTGTTTTAGCACTTTGTGCTTCAAGAGGATTGCAAACTCGAGGATTTACGGCTACTCGAATGAAACGACGTTTTTTCTGCGTTTAATTAATTCGCCGCGTTTCACGCCCTATTGCGCGTGCACCAGAGTCTTAATAAAGCAAAAATGTTAATTCTTCTCCTCCGCAAAATGCAGCGACGAAGGTTTCCTCCTGAAGAGAATTCTCTTGGCCTTATTTGCATTTTTCGAAAAGAGCCTCGTACATTAATTAAATCTAATTTTAATTTCTCGAGAGGTTCCGCACGCGCTGCTCCTTCCCGGGTTTTAATAACGCGAAATATCCATCTTATAATGAAGGACTTTTTGCGTTGCCAGCGACGTGTGTGTAAAAAGTTCCAAACAACTTCAGCCTGGGCTGCTCCAGTTTGGGGCTGTGCGCCGCGCGCGGCAAATTTCCGTTCAAAACTAAAACCTTTTTCAGCACTCGCTCGCGGGAAGGGAAAGCCAGGCGAAGTTTCGCCCAGCCCAAGTGAGCAGCAGAGACGCGATCATTAGGAATATAAAATAACCTACTTCTAGCTGTATAAATAGGGAAAAAAGCATACGCCTAGCTGCTGCACGGGTCCTCGTTATTTGTCCCCGAAACTGAAATGATCTTTGGCGAAGAATTAAACTTTTAGAGCAGTGCGGAGCCCGTTATACGCGATAATGCGCCGCGCAGCTCGAGTGCGATTACACGCTCTATCAGAGTGTGCTTTTTATCGGGTGCGACGATGATAAATTTCTACGATATTTTTGATCCTATTTCAAAACTGGGTATTCCCTTTCCCTCGTAAACACCCTCGAAAAAAGCCTCCAATAATTGAATTCTTCGAAGAGTCAATTTTTCACGAAACTGTATAATACATACCTGCATCCGCAGCACTCCGATTGCGGCTCTTTATCTCGCGGCCTCATCCCGAATTCACTGGAAACTCAACCCCCTCTTGTGCAAAAACACGCACGTCCTCTCACCCTATATAGCAGCGCGCACCTGTACGCAGTTCGCTCATTAATCTTGCGGGTCGTTTTTTCTTCGCAGGCGGCGGAGGCCGGTGATGAGGGGCGTCGGCTAGTGGCCCCGCAGCAGCAGCAGAGTCGAGGAGGAGGAGGAGGTACGAGAGGAGCCAGGGAGAGCGGAAAGATGCCTGCCTCCCGCGGAGCAGTGGCCTTATTAAGGGCGGCCCTGCTGATTCTAATCATCGCGGGAAGCGCTCGAGCCTACAGCTCGCGCACGCCAGGTGAGTGCTCTCCGTGCGACTTTATGCTAATGCGCCTCGCGTACATAGTATGCAGTAATGCTTCAACACTTGCTTGAATGTATACGTATAGAGGCTCCTGATTTTAGCCGAAAGAAATTGCAGTCGCAAAATGGGTCAGCGAAGGGAAGCTTTATCGTTGGGATGCGGAACTCCGGATATAACGATCCGTGTATACGTAAAGCCGAGGCACGTGCGACAACGAGCCTTGATTATTCCTCCTCATTTTACATATTAATCCAATCAGCTAAAACTCTGGCCGGGTACTGCCCACGCCACGGCCTCCAAAAACAAAAGGAGAAATAAGCCGCCCTACAGTGACCCTCTCGTGGAAAGAAGTCAAGCCTACACCACGTGCGCTAGATTAGATTAGATTAGATTAGTTTTATTTTGCGTACATTATATTATACGATTATAAGTTTACAGTGTTACAGGTGAGAAAAGAAGAATAAAAAACAATAGATAATAGATTGAGGCATGTTTAAAGTATGTGTAGTGAGAGAGTGGGCGATAGTGAAAGTGGAATGAGCGAAAAAGTAGGTGTGTCACCAATCCCAAATTACGCACAGAGGATTCCAAGCTGACCTAGACACCCCCGATATTAATAAAAGTGTTAGCTGTTGAGGGAAGTAAATTTATGTAGTAAGAGGAGCCCAGAACAATTGCTTTGGTTTTATTAACATTGAGTTTAAACCTATTTTGCGCAGCCCAGCCCATTATCCTCTCAGCATTATCACTCATCTTGTTTGATAAAAAATCGAGCTCCTCGAGGTGGCATTGACTGTAAATTTGCAAGTCATCCGCATAGATAAGATGGAAAACATCGGAATCAAGGCAGAAACCGATGTCGTTGATGTACAATGCGAACAGCAAGGGACCTAAGACGGAGCCCTGCGGGACGCCGATGTTAAGACACCGTGGAGAGGAGCACTCGCTATTGTCACCAACGACGGCCTGCTCTCTCCTAGTGAGACAGGAGGCAAACCAGCGAATGACCTGCTTAGAGAAGCCGAAGGTGGATAGCTTTCTCAGGAGCCGGACGTGACATACAGTGTCAAACGCCTTGCTAAAGTCAAAGAGGAGAAGAAGTGTCACTTTCTTTTTGTTTATCCCGACCCTGACATCATCAGTTAGCTTAATTAGGACAGACTGAGTGCTGTGGACAGTGCGGAAGCCTGTTTGAAAGTTGTTTAGTAAGAGTCTTGATTCAAGGTATTGTGAGACTTGCCTATGCACCAGCCACTCCAGGGCCTTGGAGAGAAAGCAGAGAAGTGAAATTGGACGGTAGTCAGTCAGGGCTGTTGGTGAACTTACTTTCTTGAGTGCACGCACAAGCGACAATTTCCAGGCAGATGGGAAACAGGGTTCGCTCAGAGACAGGTTGAAAATATGGCTTATTAGCGGAGCGAGAACTGGCAATGCTTTTGAGATGACAACCTGAGAGATTCCGTCGCTTCCCCTGGCCTGAGTGTCGAAGTGCGATACTGCAGCCAACACATCCGATTCCGTTATGGTGCTGAACTCGAAATGCTCCGGGAGGTCAAGACTTTCCAGGGTGAGGAGATAATCCTCAACAGCAGGAGCTAACGGATCATTGGAGATCGAGCTGAAATGCTTGTTGAGTTAATCTGTGTTATAACGAGATGGTGGCAGAAATTCCAAGTTTCTCCAGCTCTCTCCAGATCTCAGCAACATCAGTCAAGGTTGACAGGCGTGAATAGTGATAATTCAGCTTGGCTTCCTCGACTTGTTTGTGAGCATTGTCTCTAGCTAGCCTATATATGCGGAGATCCGAATCGAGCCTGGATTTCCTGAAACGCCTGTAAAGTCTGTCTCTCTCAGATACAAGGTCACGAAGAGCCGTGATGAACCATGGGTGACGCTGTCTTCTTGGTGTCACAGTCCGTAATGGGGCAAGATGATTGATGGCGTTAGTGAGGTTAGCGTTAAGTGTGGATATGCATTCGTCGAGTGATGAAGAGGTGAGGGATGACCAGTCACATGCGCTAAGAAAGTCCCTTAGCTTCTCGGCGCTGATTCCTTTAAAGTTTATGTAAGAGTATGTGTTAGGTACGTATCGTGGAATATGTATGTCGAGAGTGGCTGTGATAAGGTCACGTCCGTTGATAAACGGCGAGTTTGTCTTCCAGTATGATAGCAGGCGATCCTACTCGTCGATAAGACACAGGTCAAGCCAGGTATCAGAACCCTGTTTGTGGTGCGTGGCACCATAGGGAACAAATGAAAGGGAGTTTTCATCAATGAAGGCCTTGATGAGCTTGGCATCTTCAGATGAAGAAAGTTGGTCAGAGTTGAAGTCTCCCATTATGACCTTCGTGGAATAGTTGTGCATGAGGGTTGTTAGTTGGTCGATGAAGTTAGAGCCTTGGAAGAATGGAGCATGAGGTGGACGATACACAACCCCCACGAAGATAGGAGAGACTCCCTTTGCCGATACCTCACAGAAGAGATATTCAGGCTTGCCTGGCTGACCAGACCATTCACCGTCAGATAATGAAATAACGCTAACTGTCGGAGATTTGTGAATGTAGAGGGCCACACCTCCTCCGTTTCTGGTTCTGTCTCGTCTGTACAGTAGGTAGTCGTCCAGTGAAGGGATGGACGTTACCTTGTCGCTTAACCAGGTCTCAGTAACAGCTATTACGTGGAATGGAGAGCGAGTGGATAAGAAAAGCCTGATCATCTCAATTTGACCCGTAAGCGAGTTCGCATTAAAATGACAGACTCGTAGACCTTTGGACAGAGTTACCTTAGAACCAGATGAAGACGTGGCAGATGAGCTTGATGGTGGGTGTGTGGAATGATGTGTGTGTGTTGTAGCCTCAGTGTTGGACGATGTTGGCAGCGGCGGAAACCGGGCTAAAAAAGTCTCCAGCTTGGCGTCGGTGTTGATGACCGTAGCACGCTTGCTATCATCGTTACAGCGCATGTAGAGTTTCCCCTCCCTGACGAACGTTCGGCAGCCCTGCCTCTTCTTGGCCTCCAGCCTAGCCCTTGTACGCAGCTTATGGACGTCTGAGGGGAGCAGCTCGTCGATGTTTATGAGCCCTTGATGATCAGGACTCAGAGCTTTAGCCTCCTCCACCAAGGTAACGTCCAATTCGCTGGCGTGTAGCTTGCGTTTCCGGGCCTTGGCGATGACGATCGAGCGTGCAAGCGCACTTGAAGATAGGGTAACGGCTAGTGGTGCCAGTATGCCGTCACCTCTGGCGGAGCTGTTTGTAGCATCAAGCCTCCCCATGGTCCTGACGGATGCTACGTCTCTTCTAAGGACCGTAGGGTCAAGCGCGTTTACAACTGAGAAGGCGATGAGATGCAGCGTGGTTTCACGGGTATAATGCAAACCTGTGACAACGACCATACAGTTCGAGGTCTACTCCTGGTGCCTCTTGACCTCGGCCAATTCATTGCGTAGGCTGCAAATCTCCGCAGTGTTGGGCACAGTGCTGCCGTTGTCCTGCTACATCATCGGGCTCCTCGATGACAGATCTTGGATTTGTGCCTGCAGCTCAGTGATGGTGGACTCAGCATTGTGTATGCGAGTTTTTAGTGCAGACAGCTCATCGAGGGCCTTGAGTCGCTTCTCTAGCGGGCCCAGACGCTGCTCAATTTTGGAAATTCTCTCCGACGCGATGTTCTGGGTCTTGAGGGCCTCCATTTGAGCATTGCGTATGTCGTCCAGTGCTCCGCGAATGTCCCTCAGAGCAGCCTCAACGGACGGCGTAGGTGTTGTTGTTACTCCGGCCGAGCGGGCTGATGAGGGATTTCTCGACGTATTGGCTGATGGTGGTGCTGACCTCGTCTTCTTGTTCACCGGCTGCTGTTGTTTGGGAGTATTCCTGCCTGCTGCTGTTGTTGCAGTTACTCCCGTTGCTGATGTTGTGGCGGAGGTGGACTTAGTCCTCAATTTGGCACTCTTGGCGTTGCTGTTGTCTGCACATGAGGGACAGGCTATAATCTGCCTGTCGTTCACCACGATCGTTTTGATGTTAACGCTGTTTTGGCACCTGACGTGGTTGTGCAGACCACAAAATTCACACTTGTTTGGGTCCTTGTGCTGTATAGGTTGTTTACAGCTGCTACATGACTGAAAAGGCACTTCCACACTCTTCTCGCCGTTTGTACTCATTTTTCGTCGACAACTTACTCGATCAGTGTGAAGTCGCCTTGAGAGTTCTCCCACGATGCAGCAGATGTCGTTGATTGCGGAGAGAAAGAGACGCCGTGCAAGTGAGGAAACAAGCCAAGCCAAGCCAAGCAGATTTGTAGGTTAGGAGCCGTGTAGAAAGTTTGCAGTAGAAAAGATGACAGAGAAAAATTGCAGCCTTCGGCGATTTATGTATCGACGTGAAGGTTGCAAAAAGGAGCGTGCAACTATCTACAACAGAAGAGGGCCCGAAGGCAAAAAGCAGCAGAAAAACAGTACAGAAAAATGATAGAGTAGCAGAGCTGTCAACTGTACTCACTAGAGAGAGAGAGAGAGAGAGAGAGAGAGAGAGAGAGAGAGAGAGGGAAGCATTACAAGTGAAAATGTTAATCGTTGCGTAATTTATGCGCGTCTCTCCGCGAAGAATATTCGGCCTAATCGCAGAGCAAATAAGATTATCTGATCGAATTTTAATGGCCAGCTCGCGTGTACGATAGAGAGAGAGAGAGAGAGAGAGAGGAGAGAGAGAGAGAGAGAGGGACAGAGAGAGGGAGGGCATACTAGCCCTGCCTCCGACGGTGTCGAATGACCCTCTGCACACACATACGCGCCGTCGGAGAGGAGGTGGGCTGCATACGCACGAGGTAGAGCCATATTTGTGTACCGTGCACGCGCGAGGCACACGTGTCGAATTTGCCCGGGACGCGCGCGTCGCCTTGTTTCGCGCGTGGGCCGAGCCCTTATAATCGGCTTATCGCCAAAGGTTGCAACGCCCGTTCTGTACGTAGTACTGCTAGACGCAACGACTTTGTTGCTTATTAAACGGAATTCCTTGCCGCCGCTGCTGCTGCTGAACGTTCTCTTTCTTTTTATAGGCTTGAGCTTCGTGTTGGCTGATCGGTTGGGAGAGATATGCGCTGTAATTTTTGCGCGGGGGCTTGAAGAATGGCCTTTATTTTCCGTAATAAATCGTTGGGAAATTGCTTAATTTTGAAACACACTCGAGGGATAGATTTTGGAAAAAGATTATACTTTCAGTAAAAAAAATCCATACGTGAGGCGAGAAAAAAAGGGTATTCTTTAATCTGATGTACAAGGCGCTTTATTGGCCATTATTATATGGGCATCGCATGCTGAAGGCAAATGAATGTTCTCGCGTAAGCGTATTTTAAAATTAAAAAAAAAAAGAATATTTAATATAAAAATTATTTCCCGGTATAATGTTACGTCCGATGCTCGGCGCACTATAAAATATTCCTCCGTTTTGAGTCAGCTTCCGCTGAACTCGGGATGGAGACGTTCCCTGATTTTATCCTGATTAACGCGTATTTCAACTAAACTTTATATCCCAACCCTCACAAACGAACAAGTTTGATTGAACTGTAGGTCAAAAGGCCTCCGACATGCGAAGTCCAGTCAACCCTCCAGTCAATCACACAAGTTCACCCTAAATTTTGTATATGAGCGGCAGCGTTCAAAAACCTACTCACATACAATTTTCCACCCTTGTAAATTATAATTTCATTTATTAATATTTTACTTTCCTTTTTTTCTGTTGAAGTGAAATCAAAGTTTACTGGATAGTAAACTTCTTCCTTCTTGTGTAGTTTGTAGAATTTATAGTTATTTAAATATACTCGAAAAATTACATTTTTAAACTTCACTTTATTTAATTTGAAATACTAAATTTATTTGAAAAACTTAAAGTTATTTTACAAAAAAAAAAGAAATCACGCTTTAGCCACCACGGCTTAAAAGGTAGAACAACTTAATATGAAACACAGGAGCAGCCACCTCGACTGGTCTCCTTACAGACACTGAGCTTTCCTCCGCACGCTTTTCCTCGTTTCACCCTCGCGTCCTTTTCCCTTTCCTACCCGATTTTTCCAACAGGCCCATCCCTTTGGGTCTGCGTCAGCGCCCTCTATATCGGTCATCGACCTGTAGCATCGCGTCCTTCCGCTTGGTTCCCGCCTCTTCCGGTCCTCTTTCGCACCCTTTGTCCCTCCCACACTACTCTTAGCCTTGCCGATTTTTCGTTAGATGGCCCTCTCTGTACCGTTTTCAATTTTTCTACGCGTTATTTATAATATGTTTGTAAAATTCATATTTTGTAATAATAGTATCATTATAATATTCTGCCTGCTATTTTTAACTAATTTTGTATAACATTCATTTTTTAATTGAAATCAAATCGTAAAATCTGCACGGATAAATAATCATTTTACGCCGTGGTCGCCAACTTTTCATCTAACATAATAAATCTATGTAACTATTAAACTAAAAACTAATCATAAAATTTGTACGAGTATTATTTTAAGTTTTACTCCGCGAACACGTGCTCTTACTCTTGAACTAAATAAAATATGCACAGCTGTAGCTTAGTATTTTCAGCTGTCCATACTTTACATGAATTTAAATCTTCTACATTATTTAATATAAATATTCTACTTCAAAAATAAAAATTTTATCCACGGCTTCGTGTTCTACGGCGTAACATAAGCATAGTAAACAAAATTTCTCCAGACATTTCTGGGTTTTTCCCAGCTGCGCACAAATTTTATGGTAGGGCCGCTGCCCGCCGCACCGATCCCAATCGCTATGCCCACGCTCGCTCTTAATGGCCTCGGACTGTCTAACTGCACTGTCCGGACGCTCGCTTATCTACGGTAAACACAATTCTAATTTTCCATTTTATTATCATTCTATATTCTTCAAATCTTCTTATGCACGGAAAAAAATGGTTAGTTGTGGTAACCAAGTGATAATTGGTTAATAAAAAATTGGTTATCCCAACCAAGTACTTGGTTATCCCAACTAACCATTTTTTTCCGTGTGGTAATAAGCCGGCCCCGCGCTTTGGAATAGAAGCGCTGCCGTACCGCGACGTGTTAGTCTAAATTTCTCTCTCTCTGTCTTCCTCCGCTTACATCCTCTTATCTTCTTTAAGCGCCGGCTTACACGAGCCGCTCGCTTGTCCGAGGGATAATAAATTAAATTCTCTTATATCCCTCCCGCCTCTTTGTGAGCGCGAGGAAGAGAGAGAAATAGAGAGATAGAGAGAGAGAGAGAGAGAGAGAGAGAGAGAGAGCAATGTATTGTTTGCGTCGTTAAATTTTCATGGAGAACTGTTGCGCTTTCAGCAAAAGTTTCAGGGGGTGAGTTGGCAAACATTATTTTCGAACTTTGCGATTATTAATAGGGGCATTTATTTGCAGTTCGGCTCTGCACAAAGGCAAGTTGTTGCAGTAAAATGAGCAAACATTCGAATTTCAGTTTTCGACGATTCACAGCTGCGTGTACCGCGCCGAAAGTGGATATAATATTGTGTGCGCAACTCCGATGTGAACGGTAATCAAGCAACAAACATTTGCTTATTTTGTTAATCGTAAATTTCGCATTAAAATCCCTGGCCTTTGTTCGTACTGCTGGAAAATCAGCTATAATTTATTAATTGAATGACTAATTGATAATTTGATTCTACAAAGTGATTTCTATTCTCGATAAATGGAAAAATCACGACTAAAACCATTCGCGAAACGCAGCGGCATCCCATTTCCTCTCTCCCTCGTTTGAGCGAATTAACTAAAAAGAGTCGCTCCAGGAAGGCCATAAGCGGAACTCGAAGCCCTCAAAGTACAATTCACTTCCGGGTATTCTCCCTTTTCTCTCTCCCCGCGCCAAAGTCGAACAGTCAAAAGAGCGTCGCCGGAGAAAATTTCGTTCTCCTCAACGGCTCTTAGCGAGAGTAGTGAGCAAAGAGACGAGAGACAAGTCGGCCGAGAGCTTAAGAAAACGTAAAAGTCCGAGAAAAGAACGTCGCCGGAAAACGGAAAAATAATGATTCGAGCTCGTAACGAAGCGAACGACAATAAACAAAGAGAAAGCGACTCGAAGGAATAAAATTGTTTGCACAGTCGACGGGCGTTTTCCAACGCTCAAATGCAGCGTTTCGAGCGAATGAAGAGTTTAAAAATACGGAAGCGACGTACCCTTTAAATAGTCGAGAGCAAAGATTTATCCACAGTCTCGCAACATTGCAGATACGAAAATATCCCCCGAGAAGGGAGGTATCTCGTAAGTAGTAGGATTCCGGCTCGCGTCAGACGCGTCACGTACACAAATACACGCCGGCGCGTTCAGAAGTGGGTTAATCCGTCCGCTCGACGTTGATACTTTCTTAAACCGACTACTCCCATCACACCCACGCGTACGAAAGAGAAAGAGAGAGAGAGAGAGAGGGGGGGGGGGAAAGGAAAAGAAAACTACACGCCTAATCTCCTTCGAAAATAAATCACTGCGTAAACTTCTCTTTCTCGGCCGATAACACGGCAGAACAGCCGGCAAAAAGCCTCGCGCGAATCTGCATCCGAAATCTTTCACTACTCCCGCTCCCCTCGCTACTTTCTCGTTTCGCTCCTCTCTCTCTCTCTCGCTCGCTCGCTACTTTCTCGTTTCGCTCCTCTCTCTCTCTCTCGCTCGCTCGCTCTCTCTCTCGCTCGCTCGCTCTCTCTCTCTCTCTCTCTCTCTCTCTCTCTCTCTCTCTCTCTCTCTCTCTCTCTCTCTCTCCCGCAGCAGTGCTCCATCTTTGCCTCATTTTCGCGAACAAAGAGCAACGCGGCGGTAGACAAATGCGAGTTGCGCATAGTTGACGCGATGGTGGTCGAGACGCCACCGGTAGTTACCGAGAATTCCCATGAGCGATGAATGTAATTAATCTGTTTTTCTTTTGCGTAATTTCACCGGTGGCCTGTGCTCTGTCTGCTGCTGTTGCCTCTGCTGCGAGTGAGGAAGAGTTTCGCGGGCTAATGTTTGAATTTCCGTTGTTAACGCAACGACGCGAGTTGCTCTATGTTCGGAGCTTCTCTCTCCTCCGTGCAGTTCAAGGTATTTCTGGTGCGAGCGGTGGTTTGGGTATTCACTTTTCTGGGAGAAACTTCGAGCATCGCGATGACGAATGCTTTGTTCAGTTTTTGTTTCGTCAATAATGAAGCGACACTCGCAGTTCAAAATTATTCCGGACTCGTATATTTCAAATTAAATTCGAGTTATTAATAAAACAATCTGCCAATCTGCCAAAAAGCACTTCACTTGCTCGCTCATGAATAAAAACATCAGACGTATACGCCGGGATGACGGACACACATTAATGAGCTTTAAATATAAGCTCGAATCTTCGAGTCGTATTGAACTTTTGCTCTATGGCAGTGGGTCTCAAAATAAACAAGGCGGGTGTTATAGATACGTTGTAGCAGCCGAGAGAGAGAGAGAGAGAGAGAGAGAGAGAGAGAGAGAGAGAGAGAGAGAGAGAGAGAGAGAGAGAGAGAGAAAGAAGAGGAGTAGGGAGAAAGATGAGATAAAAACAGAATTTAAATCCAAGAGGATTAAAGAATTTAAGCTTACTTACAGCGTCATAAAACCGGAATTAAAAGTTAAAAATGATCGTTCGCCGCTCCGCGGGTGGATGAAAGATTCGCTTGACAGGAAAATAATAGGGGGCTAAATAAGCCCGATACCGCAATCTTGGCTCTTTTCAATTATATAGGAATTCGCCTTCGTTAATTTAATAGCTTTTGACGGCGCTGAAAGCTTTTCGAAATTACGAATTCACATTATTCTAGGCATGATTTTAAATGAAGCTTTCACTAGAATAACCGTGAAAGCTTTGCCCAAGAAAATCAAATTTTAAATTTGATCCAATCAAGCATCAGTTACTCTGATCGTCTTCTCGGAACTAATAAAACGAAAAACTTTAAAACTCGAATCAGCAAACTCGAAATTCTCCGGAACACAACAGCCACTTGAATTTTCTCAAAAGCTCCTCTCGCGCTTCATCAAACATCCCGGTCAAACAACTCCAGAGCCGACCAATCTTCCGGTCGATCAAGGGAGAGCGAGCGAGAGAGATAGAGAACTATAGCCGCTTCAAAAACAAAGCTACCTCGAGTGCATCGAGAAATAGTTGAGCGGCAAAGACAGCTCGCGAGAGTGGAAATACCCTCTCGCAAGTCGAATTCCGTTTGCAGCGCGTGGAATGACTGCCACGGCTCTCGCGCGTGGAGACAAATGGTCTCGCATACTTAGCGAGTACTTGACTGTGACAAACTGCGCTGCCGCGTATAACACATCTCTCCAGGAAGAGCCAGACGAGAGAGAGAGAGAGAGAGAGAGAGAGAGAGAGAGAGAGAGAGAGAGAGAGAGAGATAGAGAGAGAGAGAGAGAGAGAGAGAGAGAGAGAGAGACAGAGACAGAGAGAGGGGGGGGGGGGATAGAGGATGAGCGCGTATGAATGGACTGGGAAATTGAATTGGGATTTTGAGTCCTTTTTTTGAACAGTCTACCGTTGCAAGGGATTGAGGTCTGTAGGACAGCCGATTGATTGAATGTAATTGCAACGTAGAAGGCTTTACATTCGACGTTGGTGCGTTTGTTAAAAGTTTGTTTCGCAATTAAATAGCTGTTGAGCGCGAAACCCAACTGCTTTTAAAGCATACATAACTGCTTCAACGATTGTTGATACGATCGCATTTTAAACGTGTAGCAATTTTTACATTAGACGCCGCGAGTTGTTGCGTGCCCACTTAAAAATATAATATATTCTCGGCGTCGCGTAAATATTAATCTGCCACGTCCACTTCAGCCTTTGATTAATCTGAGAAAACGAACAGTGCGACTTTCATTCTATAAAGATACGTGATCTATGCAAATTCATTTAGTTTTCTTTTTATAAATTCATTATAACGGCCAGCAAGTGCTCTCTCCTGCTTTTACAGGATCTCTCCACACGAGTTTCGAAGAGAAAGAAAAATTGAGAACGTTACTTGTGAGTAAAAAAGCTCACGCTACTGGGGTTTGCATTTTTCCTCGCTGGACTCTCATGTACGCGGTCGCGTTTTTCCCCGCGAGTTTGTAATCATCGAAACTGCACGGGATTTTTCCATTCTCGAACTCGCGAAATTCGCCGTTATGAAACTCGTACGCGCATTTCAAGAAACACAACCCAACCAATTCTCCATAGCAAATGTTTACTCCTTGACGAAAGGTGCACGTGGGGCAAATATTTATTCTGAAAATTCTCATGAAATCTTTTCTACTTAAACGTATTAAAGCCTCGAGACGCAGGACTTTTTATACTTCGTAATGAAAAAGACTCTCTCCACCTCCTGGAATATCTGGCTTGGCCCGCACTTTTTTTCTCCTTCTCTCTCTCTCTCTCTCTCTCTCTCTCTCTCTCTCTCTCGCAACTAAAAAGAGGAGACTTGACGTAGAAGAGAAAAAAAAGAAGCAACACCGCACCAGTAGTAGCAGTATAAACACGAGCTCTTTAAAGAGCTTCTTCGTGAAGGGGAGCACAGTGTGCGCGCGCTTTTCTTATTTAGCACTGTCACGGTCGTTCTTACTTTTTTTTGTTTGTTTGCAAGCCTTCGCGCTTTTCTTTTTTAATTTCGCCAGGGGCGATTAGGAACTTAACTAATCACCCTGCAAGAGTAAGAGAGGCGCGAGTTGCGATTTTTGCGCCTTCGTTAAGAAGTCGACGCGACGAGTTTGGCAGAGGGAATGAACAAAAAGAAGCGAGAGTTACCGAGGGGGCAGAGAGAGAGTGAGAGAGAGAGAGAGAGAGAGAGAGAAGGAAAGAAAGAAAGAATGAGAGAAACTCGTGTGGGGGAGAAAAAGTTTGCGGAGTTGTTTGAGAAATTAACAGCGGGATCGTGCGCGCAACCGGACTGGAAATAAATTACCAGTTTAGAATTTCATTTTGAACGCGCGCGCGGCGGCCTCGGCTTCGGAGTTCGTCTGGAAAAGATAAATCAAAGGAAAAATGCGCGCGGACTCGTTTTCCAAAGAGGGCCTCCACTTAACGAAGTGACTTTTCTTTTGTCCTGTCACGTGCGTTGGGAGATTCGTAAAAATTCGAAAGAAAAATACCTCGCCGAACGTCGAAATCAATGCTAAATCCAGAAACAACGAACGAGAGTCAGCCGTATAAAGTCTCGGCGCGAAGGAGGGCCCAATTCCTAATTAAACAATTAAAACTCTCCCCACATCGGAGAGAAAGAGGAAGCGGCTCCGAGTACAGTAGTATAGAGGTGCAGAATTAAGCGAGACACGCGAAAAAGCTCGTGTAGACACTCTCTCGTGTAGCAACTCGACGAGCGGTGTACTACTACTAGGACGGGACTGCAAGAGCAACCAGATTCACCCTTCGAGGCGAGGGAGAAAGGAAAACATTCTTATATTATTTTTAGCCGCTCGGCGAAAAAGGATTACGTGCTTCGCATTTTTCACGCGAGCGGTGGCGAGGGCACAGCGAGAAAAAGCGACTTTCTCGAGACAGCTGCAGAGCTGCGCGCGAGAAGCTTGAGTGTATAACGGACGGAGCTAGAGAGAGAGAGCGAGCGAGAGAGAGAGAGCGAGCGAGAGAGAGAGAGAGAGAGAGAGAGAAGTGAGACGGGCGATGGAAAGTCAACGCAGTCGCTGTAAGTGATTCGAGTCGAGATCGAGTCGGTCGGTAATTCTCAGGGCGAATTTCAGAGGAAGGGAGAGAGAAAGAGAGGTGGCGTAATAACGGCGTTTCCGGTCTCGCGCGCCCGCAATATGGCGCTCCGTGCAGCAGCTCACGAAAGCAGCGGCAGCCTCGATTGCCAGCGCGTGCGCAAGCTTTTAAAGGCGATTCCGAGAAATCTCTTTTCGGCTACTACCGCGCTGCCCTTTTCCCTCTGTTGTTGCTTTTTTCTCCCCTTTTCAAGGTGTGCGCAGCGAGCTGCCCTATCTATTTTTGCGTATTTTTTCGTCCCCTTCAAGCCTATGAAGGTTAGATTAACGAGAAAACGTGCCAAGGCACCCAAACGCCCGATAATTTTTCGTTCCTTATTTTAGTCGGGGGAAAGAGTGAGAAAGCGGGTTTTTACCAGATAATCGGTGCGCTGCCGCGGCTACATTGTTAGGGTTATCGACGTTTTTAAGTACAATGGGTGGCGCACGCCAATTCGCTGCTTGTTTCTTTTCGTTCGTCACTCCGCGGCTTTGTTTTTTATTTGCGCGCCGGGGTTTTAAATTTTAGTTCTACCAGCTCGCGCAGTCGGTGTACTCGTACTAAATTGAAAAGCGTGTAGTTCTTCTCTTTTTTGTGTAGACTCCCCGGCGCGTTTGCGTCAAAGTTTTCAGCAGCGACATCGAGTGCAGCAGCGTTACTTGGCAAAGGAAATTCCCTGGTATAAGGTTCGCACTTGACCTAAATCTCGACACGGATACGAGCAGCTCCGACAGTTCGCGGCGGGTGAGAACTAACGTTTCGTTAGAGACAGAGAGACCGAGAGAGAGAGAGAGAGAGAGAGAGAGAGAGAGAGAGAGAGAGAGAGAGAGAGAGAGAGAGAGAGAGAGAGAAGACACGACGAACACTTTAATTCCTGCGCGAGCCAGTAATGGTTAATGTTTTCCGCGCGCGATGCTCACTTCGTTGTTCTCCGTTTTTTTTTTGCGAAGCGCGTGAAATCCAGTGCGACACACACACACATCCACTGGAAATTCTTCGCAGCTCCGAGTACTATATAGAAACAATCGCGCGAAACGTGTGTATTGTACGAGCTTCAAAGTCGGTCGCGGCTTACAGACTCTCCGGAATATTACGAAATTTCTTATTCTCCGCACCTCAGGCGGCAGCTGCGTCAACCAACGAACGCTGGGTACGCAATATTCACGTAAATTAGGCGCGCCCGTGTCAGCAGTCCCACTCCCTCTCCCCGGAAAGAGAAACACAGCACCGCACGCGCTCTGCACAGAGACAGCAGCGGCAGCTCTCCTAAACGTCCGTGAAAATTATGTGCGTCTCCCTCCGTCGTAGCAGCAGCAACAGCCATGTAACATCACGTATACACTCGCGTGAGCGCAGCCTATAGACGCGCGTCGACGAGACGACGAGGCGAGAGCGACACCTTCGTTAAAGCACATCGCCTCTCCTTCCACGTACGTATACAGCTCTCGGGTGCGCGCGCGTGCGTGTTCCTACACTTACGTAAGAGGAAAAGCCGGCAGCTAATCCTCGGCGTGGCGCTCGATATTCCTAAGACTCGGCTGCTGCTGCTGCAGTGGCACAGGCAAGCACAAACAACGAGTGCAAACAGTCGAGGCGCAGACGAGGCTGCTGCTGAGGCTCTTACATATCCATGGGTATAGCTGAGGGGGAAGGGGAGGGGGCGGATGGAGACAGCTCTGTGTCTCGAGAGCGCGAGGAGCAGTGTATTATTAAATAAATCTTGAGACGAGTTTGCATGCGCGCGAGCGCGAGCATTCGCGGGAGAGAGGTAGTTGCACGCGCCGCCGTCGTTGTGTTATAGTTCGGATGCGCGCGTTTTGCGAGGCGGAGAGGGGGAGATTTCTTCGGCGGGCAAGTTGCTGATTGTGTTATACAGGAGAGGAGATTGTGCGTGTGCTTGTTTTGATGGGGCGAAAATTTTAATTTTTCCGTGTGTATTAACTTTCAAGTAACTTAAACTTTATGAATAGTTTCTATGAATTCGTACATACAGACGAATAGTCTTTCACGGAAATTTCTAAGCCATCTTGCGTATAAAAATGCACTTCCCCAAAATCCGTCATCAATCATCGCACCCGCCCAAAGCAACCAACTCTCGCATCTTCTGCAAGCTCTTCTTCAAGACACACACATAATACGATGACTGACTGACTGCGCCGCGTGTCGGCCTAATGAACGCGCATTCGTCCTCTCCAAAACTTATTATTTGCTACCCCCCCCCCCCCGCCCCTCCTCTCAGTTCGGTCGGGCCGTTTCATTAGGACGAAACAAGATAGTCTCTCTCGCGTCTTCATCCATCCACGTCAAACTGGAGCATGCAAACGCTGGCGCGGCAACTGATTTACACGAGTCGCGCTGCTGCGGCTGCTGTCACCTATACTACTGCCTAGGTGTCAAACGCCCGCGACGACGAGAGTTTGGCGCTCTCTCTCTCTCTCTCTCTCTCTCACTCGGTGTGTACATATGCTGAGATGGAGTTAGGGGGAATTGGAGACGAGCGACTGCAGCTTCTTGTTGCCGGGTTATTCAACTGATGGAGAAATAGTGGATTTAGATTTTTGAGAGGACGTTCGTGCCTTTGTTTTTGCATTCGAACGTGAGTTCGCCCGGTTAATTCTAGTACAAACGACTGCGTGCTTTACATCACAAAATTAACAGGTCGATATGGAGGTAAGGATAATCGTTCACTGGCAAATTTAGAGAATATTACGGCAAAGATAGATTAAAAAGGGAACAATCAGCGGAACTCGTAAAAAAATGTGAGAGAACAGCACTGGCCAACAAAGCACATCAATCAGCGAACGTTATTACCCCTAAATAACACGGCTCGTACATGCGCATTAAGCGACAATAGAGGCCGAAACGAGCGGCTCGGCAAAGTAGCGAAGAAAAGCGGCAAAGAAACGGTGAAACGAGAATTTAATTTCGAATCAAGACTTAATTAGCCTCTCTCTCTCTCTGCCTCTCGTTCTCCTCTCCGCCCCTACCTTTCTTCGCGACGCTATAAAGGAAACGGCTGTATAGCGCTGTTCTATTCTTGCACTTCTCCTCTGCAGTCGCGTTATGTGCTGTATGCTGAAACGCGTCTCTCGGGCACTCTGTAGATTAATATCTGTTCGAGTGGGTACATGATTTTACACTTGACGGGGGAAATCTCCACGGACGAGGTTATTTTTTTGTTTTTGGACGTGGAGAGAAAAAGAGCTTCGAGTTGAGTGACAAGGTGAGGTGATTGTGGGATGGGTCATTAGTATTGTTTATAAATAGAGTTTGGATGATTTTAATTTATTGTGATGTAATGCACACTTTTAGAATGCAATTCATATGATTTAAAGTCGTCCAGAATTTTCGTTAATAATATTTCATAACCAATCGAGAACTGAATGGCAAACTCGTCACACTCTAATTGTTATGACAAAACGCAGTATAGAGCCCTTAGTTTTCACGAAAACAAAAGTAAGCCATTTGCTTTCACTCGCTTTGTTTTCCCACAGAAACATAAGCCTCGGCAAAATCCTCTTCATCGTCCGTTACAAGCTTGCCACAACTTCAGGAAAAGCCGCGCGCTTTTACGTTACATAAACAATGTGGCGCAAAAATTCGAAACAATCGTGCCCCAACGACGGAATGAGAAACTGCGCGCAAGCTTTTCCGGGTGAATCGCCACCGGGACTACAGAGACCACGACCGACGTTTGCCTTTTTCATCTTGCAGCGCGCCCGCACAGCCATTCTCCCTTTCTGTTCGCATGAATTTTGCGCAGAAATTTTTATAATTATAAATCCATGCAGCTACCATATCTCTATAGACAACTGCGCAGCTTGCGCGATGTTAAAGCTGCTCTTTTATGCTGTACGACTGCTATGCTACTGCCGACTTTTCATATTAAAAAGTGTTCTTGGGATTTTAATTTTTAATTCCCTGGAGAATAAGCAATGAAGAAGCCTCCGTTCCTTTATCCAGATTGACCTACAAAGAAACGAGAGGAGGGAAGTGTGTAGCGTGTCCTCGGGGGGTCTTTGGGTCACGGGATGTAGTGATAAGCTCGCGACGGATAACTCTTTCCCGTATAGGTACAGCTACACAATGTCCGCACGCGTGTGTTTGTGCACCCATGTACAACGCGATCTCTGATTGAGACTTATCTCCGCGACTTTATTAAACCCTCCGGCTTTTGATTATCCTGCAAATATTTAATTTCGGCGAGCGAGTTCGCGCGTTGGATTAGCTATACACGCAGTTTCTTTTTGCGAGATTACACTGAATCATTATATAAGGCAGTTTTTAGAATTCATGCAGAGCCTTTTGAAATTCAAAACCAAAAAAATCGGACAAGCGATCCAACTTTAGCTGAGACTCATCCCTTCAAGAAGTCCCCGCCACTCGACTGAGCTTCGCCGTCCCTCCTTCGCTTCACTCTCTTGGCACACAAAAAAGGGAAACCCGTCGTCTTCATAGTCCAATAAAGCCGCGAAAGCCATCGCGCCGCAGGATTTATAAATCGCGCGCCGGGAGGCCAAAAGAGCAATAAAAAGAGTAACAGCCTCGCTGCGTGTAGCTATATAGCACAAGCGAAGGGAGATCATCATCGTCTTCGTCGTCGTTGCGCAGCGCAAGGTGGCGGCGGCCGACTATTATTAGTCCTAATAGACCATATGTTACTCGACGCGCGGCTGCGGCTTCGCGGCCCGTCGCGCTGCTCAACACGTGCGCGACGGCGCGTGTCGACGAGGCGAAGAGACACGTAACAAAAACGCGATGGAGAAGTGAGAGACTTTGACGCAGCCTTTTTTTTTACTTTGCGCGAGAATGACACAAGGCTCTTTAGGAGATTGGGTTGGGAGGGTGATTTTTTTCTGCGTGTTATAAGGAGCATTTTGCTTGTTTGTTTGTCGTGTACATGATTGAAATTGACTAGATTCATCAAAATGTAATACATAATCCATTCAGTACATTAGGTTTCGAAGCAACGCTCGAGAAATCACAATTTACAAGATCATCAGTGTCTTCCCAATTATTTCCATGTTAAATACAGTACTGTATTTAAAGAAACAAGCTCGTACAAACAGTCACCAATTAACGTGACACATCTCGCTCCTCGGTAAAAATAGAAGCCAAAACACGCTATCCGTCTAACCTCCTATAAATATCCTCTAGCCAGGCGTAGTCACGTTCCACTAAAAAAGTCAAGACGCCAACCGAAGGCGGCAGTGCATCATCAGAGAGAAAAATTTAAAGACTCGGCTCCGAAAACGAAAAAGTGACTAATGAGCCAGCGATGTCTTCCAGTTTCTCGTATTCCGGAAACGCATATAAAGAGGGACGAGGCGCGCGCTTGCAAAAAAGGCGGTAAAGCCTGTAATAAATTAAAGAGCTAAAAAGCTCGACACGCGCGCGACTCTTTACGCAGCGCGAACGTTTCGCTCCACTTTTTTTTCGTCTCGTGCGCGCGCAGTCATTATTTATGTGCGAATGCCTGTGCGCGCAGGGATTCTCTTTCGGCAGCGGAAGTTTCTGTTTCAGCTGCAGCGAAGAATAATTAATTCGCGTATACGGCGCGATTCTTTTGAAATATCAAAACGGGATTATTAATGACGTAAAGTCAGAGAGATATGCGCGCCGCAGCGTTTGGACGGACGCTTGAATTTTAGCGCGAGAGCGCATTCGTTGTAAAAATAGTATAGTCGATATAGGCGCTCTCGCGATATGAAATAACAAAACATAGTGTCCGTGGGCTTTTTCAAAAATATGGCGAGTTAATTAACGAAATAAATGAAGCCCGGCGAGAGTGATGCATACCTCGTGATTAACATAAATCGAGAGCTTAAAAAGAGGAATCGCCATTATTTACAGCGCCACACGCGTATTTACGGCGCAAACGAAATCTCTAATTTACAGCCCAATAAAACGCAGCGCCGCAACGCGCGGCGTCGGCAATTGAATTTGTAAATGCAATTTCAGTATAGCTTAAAACACTTGCGCGAGCCTCGCGAATCGCTCGAGGGTTCGGATCATAAAAATTATGAGGGTTTCGACCGGCTGCGCGAGCTCTGTGCCGAAACAATCTCAAAAAATATATTCAAATAATTAACGGGCCGGCTTATGCGCCGTTTTATTGTCCGCTATAAAATGGAGTTACGCCGCGAGTTGGGATGTACAGTGTATAAATACGAAATCTCTATCGGAGAAGATTTTTACACATTTCATCCGCTAAATATACGCTCGAAGAGTATTTTCGAAATTTTAAATACATTATACCGGTAAATATGTGAAAATTCTTTCAGAGCGCGCGCAGTCGATATAACGACGTTAATTGAGAAAGCCAAATATTGCACCGCAATATTCCAAAAATGCGCGCGCGAGTCCGAGTTGAAAATGATTCCCGTTGCGGTCGCGGTGCAGACTCGGTCATTTACATGCGTAATAACACATCTAATAAAACGCGGCAAAATTTTCCCGACTCTCTCCCCAAATAACCCACACACGCGCGGATAGAATCCAAACGCGCGCGCGCACGGGTAAACCACGCAAATTTTACCTCGTTCAGTCGAGTATACGCGTCGGTGCATCATAAACATTCCTACATCGGGCGCTCGCTGCGCGTATGTATAGCAATGCGAAGGCGCAAATAACGCACACGCGCGTGTATATAGCAGAGACGACGTAATAATAAGCATTAATACACACGCGTCGGCGTGCCTTCACGCAGCAATGCGCGCCGCGGTGGCGCTGGCTGAAATATAATATATTAATTACGGCGTTGAACCTGCAGGAATATACATATAGACACGCGTCAGCTGCTGCGCATGCGCAACGCTGTGTGCGCGCTGATAAATTCATAAGCGCGCGTTTGCCGCGTATACATGTATAATATATACTCAACACACAGGCGCTGGTCTACGCGTGAATAATGCATCAGCATGTGTGTGTATGCGCACAAATGTATGCGTTCGCGGAGAATTTTTAACGCCCATACGCGAAATCTCTCCCTTTTTCTTCGTTTCGAAATATACAGGAGCGCGCGCGGAGCACACAGGCTCTTTATTATCGTGCAGAGTCGCGATACTTTCTTGCGCCCGCGCGTACGTGCTCGTTAGCTCGCGGGAGCTCGATTACGGCCACCTCGTAAATCTCCCGTTAATAATCGCCGAGCTGTAAGTACGCGCGGAGGCAGGCTCGAGGCGACCCCTTAATTTTCTTCGATTCCGGCGCTGCTGCAGCTCTCTCACCTCTTATTACCGGCTGTTATAGCCCTCTCTCTCTCTCTCTCTCTCTCTCTCTCTCTCTCCACTACGTAGCTGTGTGCTCGCAACTTATTCCTGAGGTTTTAGCGCTGTAGCTCTCTCGTCGAGAAGTGTGTGCGAGTTGGGTGAGCGCGCGTTGACAGTCGGGGCTTATCGCGCCGGGGCGTGATTTATTCGGTTTGAGTTTTGAGGGAGAGTGTGCAGGCTGTTGATGTTTCGTGCTAGATGGAGTTCTCAAGATTTTCTTGAAAGAGGTATAACACAGTAATTTTGAGCCACAGCTATATACACGTCTCACTGCGGAGTCGCTCGTACTGCGTGTGGGACGAGAAGTTCGAAACTTTAGAGAAAAACGCTGGGGGTTTGGAACCGCCCTTATCTCATCCGAACTACACAGCAGCATTAGAAAAAGAATCGACCCAATCAATCCAATTAGTCCAACAAATTAAAGCTCGACTCCCCAGACCAATCCCCCGAGCCTATACCTATACACACACGCGCGCCACCCCTCTCTACAGTAGCGCGAAGCGTCCGCCCCGGCGATACACGCGCAAATGTATTCCACCCCCGGGCCGAGATCAGCAGCAGCAGCAGCGTCTGGAGTCTAGTCGCCCTCCTCGACAATTCCTGCAGCCGCCGCAGTGACTACATTCCCCTCGCGCGCGCTCGCGGATTACAGCTTGTAAGAGGATGTACGGGCGAACGGTGACAGCGATAAATAATCAGATTAATGAAAAATATTTCTCCTCCTGCAGTCTCTTCCTCTTCTCTTGTGGACTTTTTGCGCGACGCATATACACATGTGCACTCGGGTTAATCCACCCCAACGAGTTTTCGAGACGGGCTGAGAGAGAGAGAGAGAGAGAGGGGGGTTCGCGTACAACATATAAGTGGGATTAACAAATTAATTTGATAGCGCAGTTACGTCTCGTAGCTGAATAAATGAGGGTATTTCGTACGCATCGCTCGGTCATGTTCCAGTTGGTTTGCTACAGCACCCCGCGTATTAGATTTGGGATATGTAATATGCGGAATCGTGCATTACTCTAATTTGATAATAGGATAATAACGGCACATTTGTTGTACCCGGCACAACGTGAAATACCGTTGTTTCCAAAATTACTCGAATATCATGCCGAATGCGAATATGTAATTCCACGCGTTGTATCATGTCCAACCGGTGTAAAAATTCTAATAGCACAGGGCACCACATCGAAGCGAGAAGAACAATCGGGCGTCGGGTGCAGCAACGTCAACTCGCGCGCGAGGATTTCGAGTGCTCGGGCAATATTTTCGCAGCGCCTCTCGCGGAAGACTTCATAATTCAACGGGGTAAACAAGCCAATCTAGCTCTCTCTCTCTCTCTCTCTCTCTCTCTCTCTCTCTCTCTCTCTCTCTCTCTCTCTCTCTCTCTCTCTCTCTCTCTCTCTCTGCTCCTCGTAAAATCGGCAACTCATCGTCGTCGTCGAGCGAGGAGTTTACGAGCGTCAAACAATCGCGCTACTGCCGCTCTGTGTTTATATCACGCTTACGAGAGGCAGTGCTTCAATTTTTCAGCGCGCTCTCGGCGTTCTGCGAGTTCTCTGCAGCCGTCGTTCGTCGCAAGGCGCACCGAGAGAGAACCTTATGGTTTGTGTGGTCGCAATCGAGCGTATAAAGGAGACGTTTATGCGATGTGAAAATATGTTTACAATCAGTAGTAGTAAACCAAGGATATCGAGTTTTGGCGCAGGTATCGACGCGCGTAAACGCGTGAATGGAGAAGATTTTTTAATCCGCGAGCTCCTGGAAAACCGTATAGCCAGCGACCCATCCGCCCCCGCAAAATCACACCCCCTCTCTTCTTCCGACGGGTAATACAGACGGCCGTTATTTATTTTCTCTCTCTCTCTCTCTTTTTTTTTCTCCCTCTGCGTCTCTGCTCATCCTCCTTTTCGCGAGAAACGTATCTCCGGACCGCTCGCGGAGGGAAATAAAATATTGGAATTCGCTCGGCCGTTTATCGCGCGCGCGGACACCTCCACCGCCGCCGCCGCTGCTGCCGCGAGGTCATCCCTCTTCCTTCTTTTTTTCCCACTTCCTTCTTTGCGTGTGGGGGGTTTATATATCGGAGCGCGCACGGCCCGACTGTCGGGGTGTATCGATATTTCAATATTTTTAATTTCGCCGGGGCCGTGTGTATGCCAAGCGTGCGTCTTTTCTTTCCCTCGTAGTGCTGCTGTTTTTTGCGAGCGCGAGGATTAATTACTTTCCTGCGTAGTGTATTGGAAGTGAATAAACGCCGCTGGAGATGGGATTGAAAATTATTAGGACTGTATATTATACTTTCGCGAGGTAAACTGATCGTGTGTGTATTTTGCGCGGACGGCTAAAGAATGTTTTCATTATTATTTTTTCGCTTGGCTTTTAGTAATCCGTAACAAAAAATAAATACGCCTGCAGATGTAAAATTCCGCGTACTCTCGTAATGGATTTTCGACGAGTCAAAAGGCCCGCGCGCGCGCGTTCTGTATATTATATACTCGATATTTATACACCCGAGCCATAAATCTATAAAGTGAAGGAAAAGAGACTGGCGCGGACACATAATACCCATAATCTCATATACAGCTAGCGATGAGTTTTTCCCGCATGACGGCTCGCGCCTCCGCAATGCGGCTTTCAATCGAGAAAACGAAGTGGCGCGCGTATACATCAGTCCTCGAGAAGCCTTTGTATACATAAGACCACTTAATCGAAAATGTACTACGTAACAACCTCTGTACATGTATACACAAAGAAGTCAGATAAAAGAAAAAAAAGAGTACATTGATTACGAACTTTTTTTACTGCTATAGCCATAAGCGAAGCAATTTTTGCCATGGTAGCAGACAGAGAGAGAGAGAGAGAGAGAGAGAGAGAGAGAGAGAGAGAGAGAGAGAGAGAGAGGAACGTAAAATTGGCCGTTTGATGTGCTGCTCCATAGCGAAAAGCTTTCGGGGGTTGATTAACGAAATGATACGAGGAAAGCAAGCAGGCATACTGCTGTTTTCGTCGAATTTCGGGTATATAATCGAAAACTGTTCGTCGAAATCTTTGATGTAATAACGTCGACGAGCCAGTGTGCGCCGTAATTTTAATGGTTTTTCGACGCGAGTTTTCCAATACCGATGATTGTTTCGGTTCGGCGGAAGCTATAATATCGCGATTACCAGAACCAAGAGAGAAAACGTTAATTTTTGTTCCGAATAATTTTTCACTTTTCAGCGCCACGAGCGAACTCGCGTTTAATTATAAAATTTCATGAAATTTTTCATCCCTCTGCGTTTTTGAACTGAAAAATTTAAATTCTTCGTCCATAATTAACGTTCACCATATTACAGCAGCGCAACGTATAAGTACAAGCGACCCGAAAACATCATCGGTCTTGCCTCGTCGCTCCCTTTCCCTACCAACGCCCAGGGTCGAAATCAGTCCAGTCGACGCACATCAAAAACACAAACTACCCGAGAGCGGATATACGATTCGCTCAAACCGTGACGGCGATCGATCGAGCCCTCGAGAAAATACATACACACACGCGCACACATACACACAGTGCCGATACAGTATAGTGAACCGTGACGATGCGACGATGAGTATCGCTTGACACGAGCGCGTAGGGGTAAAACTCTTTAAAAGCTCCTAAAAGCCTTTTAACGTACCCCCTTGAAAACTTCGTTAAAGGCGCGCTCGTCGCTCTTTTCCCTCTCGCTCGCTCTCTCTCTCTCTCTCTCTCTCTCTCTCTCTCTCGCTCCGGTCCCTATATATATAGAGAGAGAGAGAAAGAGTCTGCGATTACCGGCATTCTTACTTGGCTCGGATTTTTATTTCTTATTTACACTCGCCCGACGCCGCTGTCGCCGCTATATCTCTCCGGTTCATACCCCCTTCCTTCTCTCTCTCTCTCTCTCTCTCTCTCTCTCTCTCTCTCTCTCTCTCTCTCTCTCTCTCTCTCGATTTTGAATGCGAGCAGTAGGGGTGAGGCGCAGACTTTTTCTCATAATTTATTGACGATGCGAGCGAAGATCTCGTTAAATTCTTCAGCGCGAACTTCGTCAAATCCTCTTGTCTCTCTCTCTCTCTCTCTCTCTCTCTCTCTCTCTCTCTCTCTCTCGCAAGTACTCCTATTTCCGATTATTGACTATTGTTCTCTTGTATACTGTGACCTGACGCAGGAACTCGACTTAAAATTACAATGGCTCGTGAACACAGGAATTCGGTACATCTGTGGAGTAAGGAGAGATGAGCGCATCTCCGCGTACAGGTCGGAGCTGCAGTGGCTAAGCACTGCCGGACGCAGGAAGTACTTCACAGTTTGTTTCTTACGTAAAATGTTTAACTCGGTCGTACCATCATACGTACTGGCCTTTTTTGACTTACGCGTCACACTCCGGCCTGTGAGGGGCGAGGTGACACCTCTGGAAATTCCTGCTTTCGCGACGGAGACGCCGAGGCACTCGTTCCATATCAGTGCTGCATACCTATGGAATAACCTGCCATCACACATCAGAAACACTTCATCCACCGTGACTTTCAAAAAACTTGCTAAGGATCACTTTTTTCAACTCGAAAACTCATAACTCGTACACAGTCCACGCACACACATACACACACACACACATCTACTTTTTCGCTCATCCCACTTTCACTATCGCCTCACTCTCTCACTACACATACTTTAAACATGCCTCAATCTATTATCTATTGTTTTTTTCTTTTCTCACTTGTAACACTGTAAAATTATAATCGTACAATATTAATGTACGCAAAATAAAACTAATCTAATCTAATCTCTCTCTTTTCTCTGCGTCCTCGTGGCGTATGAATTTTTTATGAGGAAAAATGAATTCCCATTGAATATTCGCACCCGCTCTCTCGTCGAATAATTATCGCCACTGGATCGGCGCGTGCGCGTGAGCGATCGAGTCAATAAGAGTGCATCAGTATATCCATTGTCGTCGATACGGCCTGCGACTATAATCGCGCCTCGCAACGGCAGCGCGTCTCCTCTGATTAAGCGCGCATTGTTCGCGAGTGACGCTAACGGCGTAATTAGGCAGGTATAATCCCGCTAATGTTCGGGCTGAGTTATACAAAACGTTCGTTCCCGTATCAGTAGAAAAGCCCTTGATTCGGTCGGACGGGTGTTTTTTTTTATTCAGGAGATCGTGCTTATATTCCTTTATTCGAACGGGGACTGCGATATCACTCTTCAGAGTGGTTTTCTTCGCGCGAACAATAAAAAACAAACAGCGAGAGCTTTAAAAAGCCACTCGCGAGCCGAAAAGAGAAACTTTCCCGGGTTCTTGTCTCAAAAGCAGCGAGAGCTAGCTACTGTGCGCGCGGCGCGTGTCGAGAGGACGAAATCAACGTAAAGCAACTATTCCGATGCTCGCTTGCGCGCAACTATAAAACGCCCGCACACACACACACACACGCGGGCAGTAAAAGTCAGCCACGCACCTAAGTGAAGTGGAAGCTAGAGCTGCTTAACTTAAATCGCGTCAGGCGTAGCTGCGGCCTTTCAATAATTCAGAGCAATAAACTGGAGGGGAGCTGGCTTGCTCTCTCGCGCGCGCGATACTTTTGCCCTAGGCGGGTGAGAGAGAGAGAGAGAGAGAGAGAGAGAGAGAGAAGTCTGAATTATTCAAGGAATTTCGGTGAAAACATCTCCATCTCCCTTTCTCTCGCTCTTTTTCTCTCTCTCTCTCTCTCTCTCTCTCGCGCGCGCGCCCGTGTTTTTCCGCCCGCGCGTCTTCTTTGTCTTTTCTTAGCTCGCGCATGGAGTGTCGTTGTCGACGTCGTCTTACGGTGAATTTTTGAAATTTCGCTGAGCCTGAAAAATAGCGCGTTCTTTAAATTATACTGAGGCTGCATAGTACCGAGCTAACCTCGTTCGCGGAAATTTGGGGAAAAAGTACATGCAGCAAGCCGTTCTCGGTATAATCTCGTTAGAGGCTCTATATTCAGCGCGGAGCACCGCGTCTTTCAAAAATCAGCGACATTATTACGTCAGCAGAGATTATAGCGTTGTCTCGCTGCTGTACAAGGGCCAGAGGGTGTGTATCTCTCGCTCGAGGGGACATGTCTCCCAGAGAGCAATTAATAAGTAATCTTCAAGTCTCTTTGTCTCTCCCCGCGTCCCGAGGTATAATCTGCTCTCATCCGTTTATACATCTACTTCATTGCGTGGAATACCTTATCTTCTTTTGAACTCACTATTCCGATAAACTATATAAAAAGAAGTCACCCCCAAAGTATATCGACCAGCCGTTTGAAAAACCCTTCCCATAATCCAACTGCACTGGAATAATTAATCCCAGCAGTTTTCCGTCCACTTCGCCGAGATTAACACCGACCAATCCGCTCAGGTGAATCCGCCCCCACGTCCCTCTTCTTGCCCAAAGGTAAAAGCGTCCAGCTCTATATAGTGCACACTTACTCAGGTCGATTCATCATTTACGCGGTTCTCACACCGACGCGCGTAATGACAAGCCGCTGTCCCGCGCAGGGCTATACGGGATTACCTCAAGGGTCCCCGCGCGTCATTCAATATGAATTGAACTTTCCAGTTTGATTCCGGGAACACGTCGAAAAAGCTGCCGCCGTAGCAGCGTCTGCTGAATTTTTCAGAGACACACACGTGGGATAAGAGCATTTTCAGCGTGTTATTTCGTCAGACACGCGCGGGATAAAGATTCATGATGTAAAGTAGTTTTCGGCGGTGGTGACATCGTGTTCCTGGGAAAAGCCGCGCTGCTGGAGAGTGGATGCATTAATCTTCGTTTTTTTTCTTCTGCCCTCGTTGGAAGAGGGCTTGGCACTAATGTTTTAGAGGCCCTTGGCTAAGCGGCGAAAGCGGATTTGTGCTGCTGCATTTTCTTGTAAATATTCCAGTTGAAAAATGAAAAAATGGGATTTCCCCCGACTAAGCATGCACTTTGCCTACTTGCAACAAAGCCGAGGAACTTTCTTTGTTGAGAGTAAGTAACGTTTTCGTTTATAGTATATTGTGTGCGTGCGTGGCAACGATAGCGGATCGTCAAACAGCGGACATAGACTACGTTCAACGTGAATTACGACATTTATTGGGCGTAATTAGAATGATGATTGTTATTACGGTCATAATGCGGCGGGATTGAAGTCACCGCCGTTCAATGGAAATGACGAGGTGGCTGATGGTGTTATTGATAATAACCGGGACGTCGCCCCCCGCGGGGTGTGGAAATATTTGGACGATGATGCTAATGACGATATCAGATATTGACTTGAATAGCGTCAAAATGACCGGCCAGCGACATAAAGGCATTATTGTGTAAAATTTCAGGGCGATTAATTTTCCACAACTGTAACGTTACATTCGGCCCGCACTGATATGGCGAACATTCGAACCAAATCATCTATGTAATAAAATCAATGTTACCTCGGCGAAGAATCGTCTCATCAATCCTTACGCGCGCAATTAATCACGGAACCAGTTCAAAAGCCAGCCGAAACTTTTTTCTCCCTTCTTCAAATTAAAAGCACAGCTCTCAACTCATCCGTCGTAAAGCCTTTTCCCCCAAGTCAACGGGCATATCGTCCTTCCTCTCGATTACCCTGGACGCATTGTGACCAATCTTGAAACTGAAGAGCCTACATACTCGACGGCAGCTGGAATTTCATTCGTCATCCCGAAGCACAAGCGTATCTCGAAAAACAGCGTTCGGGTAGCCTTCTCCATTTTTTCGCGAAAATTGTAAAGGTGTCGGGGGCGAACAAGATGATTTTTTTCACCCCTTGTGTGGCGTCTTAACGCTTATCATCGAAACGAGAAAGGATGAATCGAGGAAGTTGGACGCGGGAAGGGTGAGTGGAAAAAAGCGTCGCTGAATTTCGGGGTCGCCAACATACTTCGCATTCATTCGTCGAATTGTACAAATATTTAGGTTTTGAAATTCGAAGGCTGGAAAAAGAGGTAATTTAAAAGAGATTTTCAGCGGAGCATCGCTTACAAATCTAGGAAAAAACCGGTGGAAAAAGCGTGGCCCGCAGCGCATAAATTAAAGACATCAATTCGGCCATTAAGCCGCGCAGCTTTTACGGCTCGGCGGCGCAGCGTGTCCCAAGATTTATCACGCCCATACAAGCTCCACCGCTGCATCCCATAAATCAAGCATCAAGCAGCAGCTAACGACGAAACTGCTCCCGGTCTCTCTCTCTCTCTCTCTCTCTCTCTCTCTCTCTCTCTCTCTCTCTCTCTCTCTCTCTCTCTCTCTCGCTCTCTCGAAAACCGGGTCAATCTCCAACACCTCGACAAGCTCAAAACTCCGTGGCAGAGCGAAAATTCGCGGGACAAAAGACTGTCAGGCTGGCAGCGACCCCCCAGAGACTTTTAGCCGGCAGCGCGACGCCCGGTTCTGATGTATGGCCGCGTGATTGGAGTAACGGCACACGCTCACGCATGGGGAATTCGACTGCGCACCCGCGGGACTCTGAGAAAATTTTCTCGTCAGACTTTCGCTCCTGGAAAAATGCGAAGGGGAAAACAAGGCAGGCTGCTCTGCGATGTATCAATTCCAGGGGAGGGGGGTACAGAGAATCCGCTGCAGCATGGCGTGGTTCTACACGGCTTGCTGCTCTCTCTTTCTCCCTCTCGAGGTAACCGAAGAGTCCTGCTGTTTCTGGGAGCCCCGGGGGAACGCGGCCGAGCCGTGCGATAAGTGAAATCGAGTCATCCTCTCGTACGAGGAGGGAGTTTTTCAAGGGAGGCTGGGATTAAATGACTAATCGAGTACTTTGTTTATGCGTTGATTTCAAACCTAGATTTATATACCTATATTTGCAAAATCATCGCCTCCAAGGAGCTGGTCAATCGAATGGAAAAAATTTAAGAAAGGAAATATTTCAGCTTTCGCTGGCAACATTGTCGTTTCCAGAGAATCGATAGAAAAAATTCCAAGCTTTATTGCCCTCATTCTTCGGCGTCACTCGAAAGAACTATTTTCCGGGTCCCATGGCTCTAAAATTTTCCAAGAATCTATAATCAATGGCTATGGCCGAAGCTCGAGATAAATGAGAGAAATAGCATCAAACGTTTTGCCTCGCGTCCACGTGCATAAAGGACATTCCTCAAAATACACGCGCATGACTGAGCGCGCGAGCAAACATTAAGGCGATTCTTAACTGACGTGTCGACTCGATACAAGCGGAAAGAAAGGCTGGACCTGTGGATTCCGCGCAAGCGTTCGTCTTGCTTGTGATACACTCGCGCCGAGTCTCTGTTGATTCTGATATCGATTGCATCGCCGAGTCCGTGATTTAAAATTTCAAATTGTTGCTTGCTGAAATTCCGATGAGAGCTGGATTACGGACGATTCAACCGCGATATTGAAAAACGGAGAGTGTACGCGTCTACTGTTTGTTGTTGTGTGTATCTCTTATAAGCGAAAGAGCAACGAGTGTGGTTGAAAACTTTTTGCCCCCAAGTTCGCAGCCCGATTCGAAATCTAGATGGCTTTTTACTTCTGCGAGCGCGGGTTAATTTTTCTTATCTGACTTTACTCCATTAAAACTTAGTTACACACTAATTTGTCCGCGACATCTGCAACTAGTCTGAAACTATAGTTCGCGACTGTAAAGTTTCCTGTTGGTATTTATGCTCTGCTCGTGAATTTGGTCGTTTTCCAAAGACGCGTAAGAGCACACGCGAAGCCGTTCATCAAAACTATGTGCGTTATGCGCAGCAATTTTTCTCGCTCTCTTATTCCTTGTAGCAATAAAAAGCCAATAAGGCGGCCAATCCCAAGATGAAGTAATAAAATAACGAAGAACAAAGCGGCGCCCGGAATTCCCCTCCGTATTTTTTTCTCGCTCCGCGATAGATAATTTGTAGGAGAAACATTATTACAAGGATTTCTCGATATGTCAATATCGGCCCTTTTCTCGTATATATACCCTTACTCTCTTCTTTAGCTTCTCTCATCTCAGCCGAGTTACTAAGCTGCTCTCCCAGGGGTGAGCGATAAGTGAAATGAAGTCGTCGGCTGGAGAATAAGAGAGGGAGAAAAAAATGTGAAAGTCCGCTCATATTCGAAAGGGAGGAAGCGCGCGAGAGATTGAGAAAATGCGATTCGCAGGCTCTTTTGCCTCCGTGGATGACGATTAAGACAACTAATAATAATGGGATCGGCGATGGGAATAACTGACTCGGCCACGTGTACTTTACATCAGTAGATGGAGAGGAAGAAGTAACTGGCTGTGCATTATTGAGCCAGTGACTTTTTATGAAGGGGTTTCGTTATTCCAGAGTGAAAGTGAATATCAAAGAATGATTGTGTATGCACGGAATATTATTTTCGCAAACTAGAACCTAACGAGAATCCTCTTTTTTCTGCTTTCAGGTAACGCTGCATTTCATAGCCTAGTTATATAACTATCGCAGCATTCGTGAGTTGAACAAACTTTGCTGAAAGCCCTCTGAAAATTCTATTTTACAAACCACAGCCCATCGACTTCGTTAAAAACAGCTACCCCACGCGTAATGTCCCTGTAAAAAGAAAGCGCATAAAAAAGTGTCAATGATTCCAAGGCAGCTCTTCATTCCAGACGTCTCCGCGACTTTCCCGTCGCTCATTACCGCTCGCGAAACTAAATTTTTCCCGCTCGCGAGCGCATTCTGAAAATTTAACGAGCTTTGAGTTGTGAATTAAATTTCCCGCTCCTTCCAAAAAGCGCCTTCACCTATGCAGAAAAAACATCGAAAAAAGCTCGTTCGTCGCATGCGCTAAATCACGCGACGCATTTAGCCGGAGTCTAAACTAGGAACTCGCGCGAAAATGAGATAAAAAGAATCGAAACTTTCAAGGTCGAAGCTTCAATTATTCAATTAATCCCACGTGGAGGCGTCTTCTCATCCGTCGGTGATCGTTAGCGCCTCGTCGTCGTTAAATTTCGCAGCTGCAAGCCTATATCGTCGACTTTTTTTTCGGCGTAGAGTATCGATCTCCGTTAGTTTTGTGTCTAAAGCTCCGAGTTTTCGGTATCGCGCATCTTAATTGCTTCCGGTCTAGTTACAATTTTCAATTATTTTCCCGCTGCAGCTGCTGCGCGAGGCTCTTTTTTCGGCGACGTCGCGTGTTCCCTGCCATTTTTCGTCTCGTTAATGGTGACGCTGTTAATGATCGCGAGTTTACACTGTTTCGTATTATATGCACCAGTCTGTTTACCCTCTTTGTTTGTATACAGTTCGTCGTTGTTTCGCGGAGTCGTCTTTGCTTTTTGATCGTCTTGGTATTTATTCAGCAGTTCGTCATATTTGTAGTCGTTCGACCGTTGTATATTACAGGTCGTATATTCATCAGTCGCCCTCTTTTTTTTGTTTTAACGTTCGCGTCGAGCCTTTCAACGTCACATATCGCAAAAAAGCTCATCAGCGCACACAACTTTGTAACAACGCAGCGCAAAAGTTATTAAGGATTTATTTTCATTCTGCGAAATCCGAACAAACATAAAGTACGAAAACACGCGCCGAACTCGAGCATGAAAAATTCAGATTTTTGCCGATGGTCAATGTTCTTTGTGTGCTTTACGCGTTTGCGCGCATACCCGCGCGAATTCGAGACTCGTCCCGTATTCTATTTATCTTCCCGCAGACTCCTTCGTATCCGCTTATCTGGAGCTTCGACTCCAGCCTTTTGCGTCCTTTGCCTTCAGCTCAATATCATTTATTATGCCGGATTTGTTTCGTCTCGTCGCGGACTACCTCGCGGTTTACCCTCGACTTGATACCCGCTATTGTATCCCACTCGTATAAAAAGCGCTTTTTGCTTTTATTAGCCTGTGCTCGCTGCAGCATCGGCGTAAAAATTGAAACGCGCGCATTATTCTTTTAATCACCAACGCATTATGGCTAGCTTATTAGCATGAACATGCCGTTACAGAGCTGCTGCCGATTTCCCGCGATGCTACGGCACATCTTTCTTAATTACAAACTCGCCTGACTAATTCTCTCTCTCTCTCTCTCTCTCTCTCTCTCTCTCTCTCTCTCTCTCCTTTCGTCATCGTCGCGTCTTCTATAATTACTTTCTCCACTTATTCGTCAAACTTCGTTTGCCGAGGACAATTAATTCCCGCGCGAAATTACTGGGCTCGCGCTCGCTAATTCTTTCGTTTTGGCAACACGGCGTTGTGTAGCCCGGCCTTCCCTTTCTTTATACCGGAGGGAGAGTATATATAAGAGAGGGCAGCCCTCGTATTATATCCGGCGGTAAAGTTTCAAATTCACCGGGTGCGTTTGAAATTCCCCGCGGTAGTGCAGAGACGTTGAATCAAGCTAATTACGGTGATTATAATAATCGGGGGGAATTATCTGTCGAGTGGGCGACGTAGGCTGCGTGCAGCGCTTGAGTGCACACGAGACGTCGTCGGCTTGCGTTTTACACATGCACGCGGTGCGGGCGCAAAGAGTTAACCTTTCATTAACTACGCTCTCGAACGACCCCGTGTTTTCTTTCTGCATAGTTGCAGTAAGCCGACGATTTTTTCCCCTCGCGAGGCTTATTGCGTTCTCCGTATAACCTTGAAGAAGGGTTGAGGTATAACCTTGTAATCAAACACAGTAAGGAAATGGGTTCGACTCTCCTACCCCGCGGCCATCAGAGACGGGTGGATTCAGGCCTCTCGCAGAAATGAATATCTATCTCGGCACGAGCAGACGAGAAAAGTCGGTCGGCCCAGGGTACAATGTACGCACGAGGTGCAACCCTCGGCATCGGTGAGCCACACGCGCGTGCACACAAAGGCCTCTCGGCTTGAATTTTACCAGCGAGCGTAGCGAACGTAGCTCTCTCTCTCTCTCTCTCTCTCTCTCTCTCTCGGCTAATTGCAGCCAGCGTACATACGTATACGTCCATGCAAATACCTCTGGTATAGTCTCCGCTGGTAATTATCGTTATTCCTGGCCAGCGGCACCGCAGCTTTCGAGGTAGAAAGCGACGAGCATCTGTCTACCGGCGGCGACCGCTGCTTTGGCTTAATCTAGCCGCGAGCTTTAATTACGCGATCTCTCCCTCGTATAGGTGTGTGCAAGTCTGCGTGTATATGTTCACTCGAGAGCGTATTCCGGAACACAGAGCGGCAAGACTCTCCTTTTTATCTCCTCGGCCGGTAATGTCTCCTTGTACGCCGCGCTGTGATATCACTTGCGCGACGCACCGGCGATTCTATCTATTTCGTCGTCGGCGTATAATTAGCTTTCTTGCGGTTCTTGGCTCGTTTCTTCCTGTTGTTGCTCTCTTTCTTCGCCGCCGCTTTGTTTCCGGATCGCGCCGCTGGGATCGTTTAGGGGCGAGCGTATACGCTCCGTCAGTGAGGTGGAATAATTGATGCCACTGCGAGAGGAGCTCGTTATCGAGTGATTTCAGTTTTTTTTCAAAGAAATTCGGCACATGATCCGATTAGTCATACATTTCCGTATTTTATACATACATATAATCTCGAATTAACAAGCTCGAGCTCAAAAATTCTTTGCTCGTGGGAACGATGATAAGAGAGCGATTTCAACGCAATAAATCGTCGCGACGTCTTCTCCCGCACTCGATGATTTCGCGGAAGAGGCAGCGGAGCGAGCTGCCCTTTTTTTCTACTCCCCCAGTACACACGCGCTCGTTTATTTCCCCGGGCTCATCGAGGCTCGAAACTCGATGACGACACGCGAATCAAAAAGCGCTGATGGCGAAGAATACGACAAGCGGTATACGGACAGCTTTAATAAACGTTGCCGCAGTGTATAGAAGTAGCGCTCGCTTGTTTGCTCGGGGAGCGAGTTATATTGTCGGAATCGATTTCTTCGGCTAACTCTTAAGCCGCTGCTGCTGCGACAACGACGAAGTCCGTTGTTAATTGCGCGTGGATTATCTTCGCGCGGAAGGTCGAGGCGGGGCTTAATACTCCTGTAGCGTGCGTGTAAGACCGACCTTATCCGGTGGGTATCGGAGGGAAGCTGTGCGCCGGCGCTGCAGTGATCCGCCGCGGATACTCAAAATGCCGTGTTATTAAAAGCCCAGATTTTGCGGGTTTGATTGCTGTAAGCGAGACGCGACGCGAGGACTTACAAATCTCACGTGTATTAGTCGGATGTCGCTCGAGTTGTGGGCCGTTTATGATGTCCCTATACGGAAAAATACTATTACTAACGTTACTATACACATTATATTCTCGTTTGTACAACGGAGTATCTCGAATTCGATTCGATACCCACAGTCTGTTCGCCGACGACGAGGATAGCATTTCATCGCCTCCATCGCCTCGGAATAAAATAAAGGCAGCACGACTCGCGCGTAAAGCGATTTCGCAAGCCGTTGTAACTTTTAAAAAAGATGCTTTCGCCGCGAGTTCGTGCCTGCCCGAGCTAAGCACGCGACCGACTGCCAGAGAGTCAACGACGGCAGTACGGAGAGCAACACGGCATATTATCGAGACAGCACAGAAACGAGGGGCGGAAATGGAGGAGCCGCTGACGCTGACGCCACGGAAATATATCCGCGTGCGGCGCGTGATCCCGAGGGAGCTCTGTTAGTTAGCCGAATGCCTTCTCCGCGAAAGATGTAATAACAAGGGTATAGCTACGATTGCGCTTTGTCTCTGGCTTGGCTTTTCTTTTATATTGTATACGTATACACGGCAGAAGGAAGAAACACGCTTGAGCTTCATCTTATAGCGCGACGTACGTAAGGAAAAATTCGTTTTTCCCGCCGGAATCGCGAATCGCTCAACGTGACTTTTAATCAACCTCGCCGAGTTACGCATTCTGAGAATTAATTGGCTGCGCGAACTCGGTCAATCGAATGACTAATTGCAGTGGCGGCGAAAGCAAGCGAGAAAGGAAAAAAAACATTTCAATATCTCCTAAAGAGAAGCTCGCTCGAATCCAGCCGCGCGAGAAATAAACCACGAGAATTTTTTTCAATCAATTACCCTGGTTCCTCGACCGCGACCAACTTTTCACCGCGCGAAAAAATACGACCCTCATCTCGACTCGCGAGCGCCACCTCCGCGTCCCCCAATTCATCTCTGGTAGCAGCTCAGTAAAAGAAAAGAAGGAAAAAAGTCTTGCGCGGCGCGGCTGTCGGTAGATTAAACGCGCTACATTCGACCGGCGGCTATACGGCGCATTGAAATGCAAATAATAACTAACGACTCCTCGGAGATTGCGAAACTTTCCGAATAAATATTCATCCAGCATCAGAGAGCCGAGCGCGTGGCGGGTTTTTCGAGAATTTTCGCGCGATATAATTCCTCCGAGCTCTCTCTCTCTCTCTCTCTCTCTCTCTCTCTCTCTCTCTCTCTCTCTCACTCGGCGCAAAAATACTGGGGAAAAGTGCAGGCCAACTCGATAAGCGCTTGTTCTCCCGACGCCCTCGGGGGAATCACATGTCGCGAACGAGAACCCGTCTCGTCGCGTCCTCGACAGTTGACCGGCGAGGAAAAACCCCGACGCCAAACGCTCCCCAGGTGTATTTTTTTCATGGAAGAAGTCATTTTCAGAGCGAGAGAGTATACGCGTCGGAACAGAGAAAGCGAGAAAGGCCGGAATTAACGTTTCGAATATAATTGAAAGAGCAGTTTTCAGAAGCCCGCGATATTCATACGCGTATTCCGCCGCGGCGCATTTTTCAGTTTTGAAACACTAATCGAGCCATACGAGCTTTTTCGGTACGCCGAGAGAAAAACGGATCAAATATTTTCACAGGGGTGGGAGTGGAGAAAAAATTTTTGATACTTTTAATTAGGTTACGAGATACCGGGCTTGAGTAAATGAAGAGCCAGGGCAAACATTCGCGCGCGCGAGCGTGTATGCCCGTTTTTCACGAGGGCGCGTTTCGCGTAGAAAAATTGTGCGTGCGTGGTTCGCGGCAGCGTACATTTTTTCTGGCTAATTTCAACTTTTATTAACGACCTAAACGGAAACTATGTATGGCGAAGGCCGTATTTTTTTTTGCTGATGGAAGTATCGGCTATAAGCTTTTGTGTAAAACGCAAACAAAAAGCAACCGTATTAATTGATTCCCTTCCGTTGTTTGTGGAATTTGATATTTCATGCGACGGGTTTTTTCTTTGAAAAATCGAACAAAATACCACCGTTCGATCGTTTTTATTACGCGCATACGCTACGAATCGTTAGTAACCGAAATGCGAAACTTTTGCCGCTGTTGATAAATCGTGGAAAAACTATCCAAACAGGCGCAGCAGCGGTCGTCATAATACAATCGACGTTGCGCGCGTCTCTCCGGACTATAATCCTCTGCAATTAGCTCATGATTTGTTTAGCGCGTAGTTATCCGCTTGGATATATAAACTTTCTCGAGCTTATTCGTGCTGTTTGTCCGGCCGCAGGTATTTTGTCGATTCAATTGCCGAGGATTGAGATAATTTGACGCTCGTTTGCAGCTTTGTGTATTCGATTGCTCTGATGACATAGTTTCGCCCGTGATTCCTCTGCTCGATTATGCATCTAAAGAGCGTACGTTAAACATTTATTGAAATTGCGAAAAATATCGCAGCTCTAAGGACAGAGCGAGCTTTTTGCGACGATAAAGTGGAAGCTTGTGCGAGCGCGAAAAGCTCCGCTGAAAAATGACGTGAAAAGCCTTTGATTCCCGTCGCGCGAAATCCGTCATTAAATCAGAAGCGTTTTATAAAATTTTTCATATCAAGCCCGAGCGTCACTCTTTCACGGAATCTATCTGCCTCTCTCTCTCTCTCTCTCTCTCTCTCTCTCTCTCTCTCTCTCTCTCTCTCTCCTGACACCGTCATTACGAAAACGAGAAAGAGAAAAGAAAAGCCAAACCCCGGGAATCCGATAAAAATCTGAAAGGCAAATCCGCGCGCAGCCAGGAGCAAAACGCGAAAGAGAAAAAGCTGAGAGAGAAAGAGAAAGAGTAGATCGGAGTTTCGAAACGAGCTCCCTCTCCGCGCGCTATTTTTCATTAGCACACCCCGAGATATTGTAATTGTTATATCTCCAACGCAATCATTCGCGAAGCCGATTGTGTACCAAGAATTTCATCGCCAGCGATGAATTTTTTTCCATTAACGACGATGGGACTCCCTTCCATATGACCAAGTTCCAACTTTTAACAACTCTCGAGTCAAGTATTCCGAAGTTCGCTCGCCGTCCGAAGTTTGAAGAGTTTATCGATAAACTCATGCCGACACGATTCGTTACGTTGCTCTCGCTCCTCGATTATATACTTGCGATAATCATCGTCTTCCTGTACACCCTTGAGAAAATATAACGTCATTACATCGACGACGACGAAGAATCAGCTTCACGCATACTCCAATCAACTAATGCGCGATGTATAAATCAAAGCTCGCGCGAGTAAGAGAGAGAGAGAGAGAGAGAGAGAGAGAGAGAGAGAGAGAGAGAGAGAGAGAGAGAGAGAGAGGAATCCTAATGCATAGTCGCTCGTATTTCAGTCTCGCGGCGTCGGAAATCACGACTCGACGGATGACAAACGGCATCACGTACGATCGGCCGACGCCGCCGTCGCCGCATCTCTCCTCGGAAGACAATAGCAGTCCATATTCGCTTTTACGAGCCGCCCTTCAACAAGTCGCGCGTGACGCGTAACATACGACGCGTGCATTATATACGCAGGGCTCGCGCGAAATGTAATCGAATAAGTCTTCTTCTTCTTCGCCGCCGCCGCCGCTCGTTTTTTCCGCTTCCGCGAGTGTACTGCATAAACTTTCCACTTTCGGGAGAAAAAGAGAGAGAGAAAGAGGGCGCAGGCACTTTACGGGAGGCATTATCCAAGCAAAGCAGCCGGTGTGTATCGCTCGTACATCATCCGCCGCGTCTGGTCGGCTGGAGAGGAAGAAGAAGAGGAAGAAATGAGGTACGCTTTTTTTCGGGATTTGCACACGGTGGGAGCTTGATGTACGGCGCAAGTTTCGCAATAAAAATTGTCCTTTGTCTCGATCGTCGTTCTCGGCTCTGCGGGGATAGGTACACAAATTAAAACGCCGGCAAAGCCGATCAAAGGAGAGGAAAAAAAAGAAATTCCTTAGATGCACAGAGACGAAAGGGAAACAAATAGAGACAGAGGGGAAATAATCAGCCCGGCAGAGAAGGAAACACACAGTATTTCCTTTCATCGAATGGCGCGCGCATATATAAAAGGGAACAACAGTCACGCGCGCGCGCATGTATGGTAGAGTAGAGAAGGCTAACGATAAGGGCTCGGCGAAACAGGAAAGTCTTTTCCTCTTCCGTCGTCCCCCCTTTTTGCTTTCTGTGTCTCTCTCGCTGCCGTACAAACGACGTCTTCCTAGTGTATACGCGTTGACGAGGAGTATACTGCTGTGTAGTTTTTCACTGTTTCGCGATAACGCGTTTCCTACAATTCTGGCGTATTTATCGAATAACTTTCGAGATCATCGAAGCTTTTCAAACAATCTTATTCCAACTGCACCTGTCCGAAAAACTCACGAACTTGCGATTATCCCGGGGGTACTCCTGCCAAACTCCGAAGAAAGAATCTCCTCCGATCCCCATCCCGTTTCTCTCTCGCCGCGCATATGGCGTCGAAATTCATCGCCGGCAATTTTAGACGAAATCCGCGAGCCATCTTCGGCCAAAGAAGAAGTAAAACCGACTGCTGCAGCAGATATCCGAAAAAAAAGGGCACGCGAAGCGGCGCGGGCTACGGCGGTCGCGTCGTCGGGTGTGAGAGACAAAGCGAGGGAGATTCGGCTGCGGAAGAGCTTTATGGAAGCGGATTAGGCTAACCCGAAATGAGATTACGACTCGAGCCCTAAGCCGACTTCTACATTCTGCTCGATTGGTTTCGGGCTATCGAGTGAGAGCAAGAGAGAGAATAGAAGCTTTCCTCTCTGCGGACTTTGCAAAGAACTTTGCAGACCGATCGGCTCGCTTATACGCACCTCGATTCCCTTCTTTCGAGCGGCGGCGGCGCTGCGGTGACCAGTGCCCCGGCGAATTCGAACTTTCCCGCGGATTAGGAGCTTCGAAAATTATACGGCTATTTAATTTCTCGCTTCTGATTCGTTCCGAGCGTTGGAACTTTGATCCGAATTTTTCCGTCTCCGCACACGCTCTCGTCAATCACACTCGATCTCCGTGAAATAAAAAGAAAATCGCGCGACAAAAATCTCTTTGAGAAATTAACTGCTGCCACACATCAAAGCGCGCCAGACCGGTTCGCTACTTATGACCCACATAAAAAGGCGCTCGCGGAAATTTCAATAGGCGCCCGCCGCGCGCAGAGAGACATCGTCGTCGTCGCGATTAATCACCGAGGCTCGCTCTTTGTGTAAGCACCTCATTACGCGGTGAGGCCAACGAGGGGAGGACCTATGTATCGTAATTGAAACGCGAGCGCGGGAGCAATTTCGAGCCGATGTGAATGCCGCGAGACTGTGATTCTCTCTCTCTCTCTCTCTCTCTCTCTCTCTCTCTCTCTCTCTGTCTCTCTCTCTCTCTCTGGATGCGATGCTGCGCGCGTATAAGGGAGAGAGGCAGGCACGCGGTAAGCATGTAATGGGGAGTTTCGGGGGCTTGTGAATTGGATTGATTTTCATCGCGGGAAATTCGATTATAAACGGGCTTCTTACAACGTTGATGTATTCTCTCAGTCACGTGCAGAAACTGCTGCTGCTGGATCGCCGCAGGGGTAACAAGTCTGCGCAGTATGCTCGGCAACAAACGATTCCCAACGTCCCATTAAACTACATCCTCGGAACTCGGTAGCCCGGTCTAAACGCTTCTCGCAGCTCGAACTAAAAAATGCATCTGCTACGAGTTGCGGACGGCTACTGCTCGAGCCCCAGAAACCCGGGCAGCAGAAGCAGCAACAGCGAGGGAAATGCTCGAAGGGACGAGATAAATTGAAAGAGCTCTCAAACTTGTCAACTCTCGCTGCTCTTCTCCTTCGCCATTGTCTTCCTCGCAGCTTTTGTCTTCGACGCGCGGCACTTGAGCCGACGTGCTTACGACTCGACTCCCCCTCTGCGATTTCAGCTATTTATTCATTTATTTATTCAGAAACGTTCGATTCGCGCGCGACGCTTCAAGAGAACCCGGAGGAAGAAGCTTTTAGAGTGATTGACGCGAGAGCCAACGAGATGCTACTTTAATTGTCTCTATGCAACACACTAAAGATGTTATATTAATGCAGAAGGGAACTATGATTATTCTCAAAATATTTCCTCGATTCAATTAAACCACTCCGAGAGAGTCAGTCGGACGCAAACAAATTCCGGAGCACCAACAATCTCGCTCTCCCTCTCTCTCATCGCGCAGCCGGCAATCGCGTCCCAGCGGTGCAGCGCAGCACTTCGAAAAGAATTTCCAAGATTTGCGAACTGCAATTTTCTCTCTCCGCGCGGCGGAAAAAAATTTCTCTCTCCGCACTCCCTACTCTACTCGCTGGGAATCCCCGGACGCTGATGCGTATGCGGGGTGCAGTAAAACCATCACCGACAAACGGATCTGCCCATTTGGCCGGAACGAGAACGTTCTCCTGGCGCGCGAATTAAACTGCGGAATGGAGTCTGCGCGCGCGCTCGTTGCTATCTTCTCACTCCAGAGCAGTCGTGTGCGGCTGGAGAGTAATTCAGACACTCTCTTTTTTCTCGCTTGCGGCCAAGTAGTAGTTTTTTCCCTAGATTTTTCCTAGAGCCAGCGCATATATAACGCACGCGAGTTTTTAGCGATCGCGACGCCAGAGATGGACTGTTTCGTCGAAATTGTTCGCTATTCTCTCCAATACGTGTGTGTGGTTGCGGTATAAAAGTACGCGGGATTCATATAACTACGTGGTCGATGGACGCGCTACGTATAACATTTATACGCGTGGGCATATGGTCGAGAACGTTAACCGAGCCGCCAGCTCGTATTTATCGGGAATCATAAATACAGTGCGTTTCGAGCTGTATTCGTCGCGTTTCCATTGGTCCTAAATAGTATATCGTTTTTTTTAACTGGTGACGCATCGGCGCCCCGCTTAATCCGCGTCTGACCGCACGCGCACTTTTCTACTTAAGCAGGCCGCCGCGCGTAATCCTTTCATCCGACACGCGGGCAGGCATCCGATCGAAATTCGCGAATTCCTTTTTTTCCAGTGCGTCGCGTAAACAAAGCGTTTTGATACCTGCGCGCGCGCCGCACTCGTGCATTCATTTCAAAATTCATACGCGGTGTCGAAAAAATCCAGCGAAATCTCGCTCAGAGCCGCGTAAAAATTCACGAACCGCACTATCGCGCCGGAAGCGTCAATAATTAAAGCCCCGTAAAAAGCATCGCCGTGGATTAAAAAAAAAGAGAGGAGGAGGGGAGGCGGCTATCGCGGTACAGAGAGGGCATTATTGAGCCGATCGACCAGGTGGTCGCGGGACGTAACAAGTCGGTGTGAAATAAAAGGCAGTGCTCTCGGCTCTGTCTCATGAGTTATTCATCCTCGCGAGCGCGAAATCGCGGTCGCCTTTGAGTCTTGAAGAGGTGAGGCGAGAATCAGCGTGAAATCCGTCGAAATCTCGGAGAGAGCATTGCTGCAGTATTCATGGGTCGCGCCGAGCTCTCGTGATTTATTCGCTGCGGGAATGTGAAAGAGAGTGAGCGAAAAGGGCTGGGAAACAATGCGTCGTCGCTACTGCTGAGGTTCACAGTGTTTTTCCTTATTTTATCTTTTCTCTTTTGCTGGAAGGACGAGGAAGAGAGCTTTTGGAAAAAGCACTGCGGCAGGAGTGAATTAAAAGCTTCGCGCAAAGAGGCTTTCGTTTTGCGCGGACACTCGCGCGTACATTGTTGATGAACTCTATGGCTAAGTAGTGTTTACTCAGTTTGAATTAGGTACGGAGGGATTTGGGGGATGGGTGTATTTTTAATGACTTTGATGAAGGAGGGAAATTTTGAAAAAGAGAAATCTTCGGTTCCTGATCCCGTTCAGGAAGCCTGCGAAGCCGCTATACGTAATTCACGGATCCGCGGTGACGTAAAAGCCACGAGGGATAAAGGCACACCTGCGGCTTTTAACTCCGAAGAAGAAAAAGATCGGAAACTCCGGGAACAGAGAGTTGTACACGCGAAGCAACAACATTTCACGAGTATATATTTTAACGCACACACTCGAACTAAGAAAATTGTCATTTAAAGCATGTCCATACGCGTCGTATCTCGGCAAAGTCGGACGCGCAACTCTTGGGAAAATTTCAATCTGATGGCAACTTGATCGAGCTCTCTCTCTCTCTCTCTCTCTCTCTCTCTCACAACTTGGAGACGCGAGTGCGCACGCATATAGAGACAAGACGGCGTTGGGACGAAAGTTCGGCCGGAGATCTCGGGCCGATCGCGTCACTTTGCACGTAGTTGAGCGGCGACAACTGTGAGGCGCTTGTGCCGAGCGAGTGGTTTTGCATGATTGGGACGATCCCGTACACGAGTTTACACTCTGCCTCGAGATGGGAGTGTGAGGAGCTTTGAGAAAGTGAGGGGATAGGGCAATAGTGCGATTGAAGATGTAGTTGAGTGGAGAACGTTTGTACGTCATTTACAATGTTTTTATCGTTATTTTGCTTGACGAAGTTGTCGACTGCGGTAGCGGATTGTCCGAATGAGGACATGCGGTTGATGGAGCGTTAATTAAAACACTTCGAAATATTTTGCTCGATAAGGTCTCTTGCGGCATTACATATGTGATATTATATTCCTCTTTTCAAGCGGATTATCCGGCAAATGAGGATATCGTTGATCGAGCGTAATTGAATTACCCTAAATACCTCGAAGCGCGAATTTATTCACGTAATAAGTGTGGAACACTTAATTTACTTGGAATTGATTTCACGTTTAAGTCGCCCGTAAAACCACTATCGCTCAAACACAACCTTACGATCAGGCTTGTATATCGCCTCTCCTTTGACACAGTCTCTCTCCCTCTCTCGCTCAGTATCCAGCTGCAGCTCATGATCACGCGCGCGCGGGCACCTCCAGCAATTCGTCTCGCTATCTCACAGGCGGCCCGCCGGATGGGATCTCGGCCGCACTGTGGAAATCCGATATCGGTCATATTCGTCGGCTTTTAGCCTCCGGCCGACGCTGCCGCCTGGGCGACAAAGGGCCGGTGTCGGATTATTTCCGCGCGCGGCGCCGCCGTCGCCGCTCTTTGAAGCGCCAATCAATTATGCCTCACACCTGCAGCACCGGCGAATAAAAAAGCGCGACCCGGATGGGCCGGAAAAATTGAGGGGAGATGCGGAGCGCAATATAGCTGCTGCAAAAAGAGAGGACGAGGATTGCTTCCCTCTTTAGGAAGGGGATACTGGCCGAGGAATTTTAGCCGCGCTTTTTCAGAGTTATGCAGCCATCGAAATGAGCCGACGAGAGGAGCGAGGGAGTATCCTGCAGTTAATTAGCGTTTGATACGGGTGAGTATTATCTCACAGTTTTTAATTCGGGGTTAACGAGATGACGCTACGACTATTTTTTCATTCGATCAACTCGACGCACAGTCAACGGAGACTTACACGAAGACTCCATCGCCTTGACAGCTCCGCGCCACAGTGTCAATAAAAGCGGCTCTCTCTCCCGCCGGCAAAGAAAAGCTTCGCCGCGCGCCACAGCGCACACAGGGAAGATAGAGCAGAGCCCGACGTGCGATATTTCTCCCGAGGGATCGCTGCAGCAGCGGCAGTTCGCCGGCCATTTTACGCGCCATTTCAATCCGTGACGTCGTCATCGCGAAGCCGCCGCCGCCGAGCCGTTTAGCCGTCGCGGCAATCTGCAGCCGATAATCGCTTCTCTCTCTCTCTCTCTCTCTCTCTCTCTCTCTCTTCCACGCAGCCCAGCCATAAATCGCGAGCGACGATACGCCTGTGTGCTCCGAGCAAAAATAAAATAACGATGTACCTCGTTTACAATTCAAAAGTGCAGACGGATGATATCGCGAGTGTGCGCTTCATTTTATTCATTCGTATACGCACGCGTGCGCGTCGCATGCGTTACAGCGGTGAATTATTGACAGACATCGCTGAATCGTGGAAAACATAACACTTTTATACTCGGAATTCATGAATTTCATTCGCTGTATTTTCAGCAGCTGCGACCGGTTATACGCGGCTTGCGTTTCACCTCATCCGAAAGTGTCAGTCACCCGCGCGCCCGATGCGTATTTCTGGATTTCTATGCGCGCATTTTCATCTTGCAGCGCAATCGATGCTCGTTATCTAACTGCGCCATATCGGATGGCGGCTCGGCTCTACGCTGCGTTCGCGCATGTGTATATATGTTATATGTTATATTATGTTACGCGCGTGAATTCCGTTCGTCATGCGGTTTTCGATTTAACGTGCGGCGTGATGTGGTCGCGGAAAATGTGGTTTCGTTAATTTGTACCGCGCGCACGCGCGCGTTCATCGAATAAATATACACAACAAAGGCGCAGCGGCATTTGGTTTTTCGTAGCGTGCCGAAATCGACGGTAATACAAGGGTAGTAACGGGGCTAAACGAGCCGTGTACGGTCCCGTACTAAAAGCATCCCTCGATAAATCGCAGTCCGGCCCGAGAGGAGATCGGCGGCGGCCGCGTGAGAGAGAGAGAGAGAGAGAGAGAGAGAGAGAGAGAGAGAGAGAGAAACAGGCCAAGCTCGGAGCGAAATCACAAGAAATTCGACTTAAAGGGTCGTTTGTCAGCGAAAAGATTGCCCGGCAATCATCGGACCGCGGTCCGAACTCCGGAGCCCTAATCTCGCCCTCGTGAGACTCGCACGTAGTAGGTATGTACGTTATACACGCAGCGGCGGCGCGTTTTTCCCTCGGGCTGAAGCTCCAGCCGCACACGGCGATTTTTCACCCTCGACGACGCTCGTAATGCCGCGAGATTCTTCGTCCGTATCTGGGAAGTTTTTTTCGTGCGGATGTTGAGGCTTCCGAAATAACTTTTCCAATTAGTTGTTCACAGTAGATATGCTGTCGGGGAGCGGCCAGGCATTGTTCCATTTCCAGAACGAGTCGCAATTCAACCGAAATCTCGATACCGCATATCTATGTGTCCTCGATTCCTCTTGGCACGAATATGAAATGCATCGCTCCCTCCCGGGCGCGTCTTCTCAAGGAACTTTTTCGTCAGCATCTATTTGCCATCAGAACACACACACACAGAAGTGGTTCCTCCTCCTCCTCTCGCAGAGATGGCATCCTCGCGCACATAAATTTTCGACTGAAAGGCTATTTCTTGCCTATTCGCCTACTGTGTTATCTTTTCTCTCGGCGCGACCTTCTCCTCCATTCGTCTTTTGCTATTTATCTATTTTTCTGGCTTTTCCATCTGTCTGGGTAGCTACTGCTGCTGCTCTCCTTCCTTTTTCCTCGAGGTTTGTTTTTTCTTTCTTGCATTGCAACAGCGACGGCTTTTCTCTCGATTCCCCGGCTGCTGCTGCGCTGCGCGCGCGCTTTTTCTCGGATGCGCCAGTGGCCAACGGCTTCGGATTTCCGATGGCAATCCCAAGTGTTTTACACGCGGGCGTTTACAAAAATCACAGAGGGGCTAAAGACTCGTGCTCCGCTCTATCTCTCTCTTGCGGCTGATGCGCAGGCGGTAGTGGTAGAGAATTGCCAGGATTTGGCTTGAGTGACGTGGAGAATTCGCTTTTTAGGTCGCTCGCCGCCGGTAACGATCGAGATGCTGATAAGCAAAAAGCCCTGTGTCTTGAAGTTCCGTGCGAGAGAGAAAGAGTTTCGTTGAACAACAGATGCGGTATCGCGAGAAACGTTTTCCTCTAGAGAGATAGAGCCGAAATGGATTATTAATTCGAGGAGGAGAGGGAAATTCATCGCGGCGCGTAAAAATTGCTGCTATACCCAGCGTGTTGGCGCATCTCTATCAAGTCTCCGATATTTCATTCTCGCCTGTAGCACTCGCCCTCGCACGCGCACAATGCATTACTCGAGCGAATCGCGTCAATTTCCAGAAGAGATACCGCGGGCTCGGCCATAATTCAGTTTTTGATTTATTCGACTCGGCGAAAACACAAGAATAGAGAGAAAGAGAGAGTCGTGCTGCAGTGTCGCAATCGAATCACACATCCGAGGGAAAGAGAGAGAGAGAGAGAGAGAGAGAGAGAAGAAGCTGCGATCGTCGCGGAAAACGACGGGGAAGATACGGCCGTGCCAGAGAGGAAAACCCCGGGATTAAGCTACTCTTTTCCAGGCCAGGCAGATGCGTTTCTCGGTGTATAAGCCGAAGCGCTGCTGCTATCGGTTAAGCGCATCGTGGCGGCGGTGGCGACCCGATGCGATATTGGATTCGAGAGCATGAGAGTTTTTCTGTTTACTATGAATTAGCTTCTGATGGGGATCTGAGGGAATGAAGGGAAATGGATTTTCTTGCTGGGAACACGCTTTCGATGTTGATAGGGAGCTTTCGTTTTTTGTGGCCGCGAGAGAGAAGTTTCTGTTTTTCGAATGTTTTCGCGGTTTATTTTTGCTTTGATTAAGCGGCATTCAATGAATGCGTAAACTTGCATTTGCACTTTAGCACTCACCCTTTTTATAGTAGAAATGAGCGATACTCTCGTAACATAAAGTCGTAAAATATACTCATCAACAACGACCACCAGGTCAATAATACATATCCCACGCCGGCAATCCGACCTCCATACAGCACTACTCTCGCACTCGAAAAAGGAAACGTCGAAAAAAGCCATCTCCCGCGTACAAAGAGCAGCGCAGCGGCAACGAACGGAAGGAAAATCGAGAGGCCTCTCTCTCTCTCTCTCTCTCTCTCTCTCTCGGTATTTCGCAGCCGGTCGGCATTAAATCAAGAGCTCTCGCGAGCGATATCAACTTTCGTCTGAAGCGAAAGAGGAGGAGGAGGAGAAAGAGACTAGTCGAACTTTTGCCCTCACGCACGCATGCCGCTCTGACAGCTGTCAGTATATCCCAGCCGCAGCGAAGATGAAGAGGCGCGCTGTCAAAGTGTCCTCGAGACCTGCGCTGTGCGCTTTGCTTCCGCGCTCTAATATTCCGTCGGGATATTTTGCGTTTTTTCCTTCGATTTTTCCAATCGATCGTCGAATTCGCGACAGAGCTGGAATAAAAAGAAATCCGATAGCTGTAATAGGCAGGGTATAGTCAATCGGGTGTAAGTCGTTACACCAGTCGAGTAACAAGCGAGCGGGTAATTGTCGGAAATTGCTCCCAACAAGCGGCAGTTTCTTCACGAAGTTCGATTGGCTGGGAACTTGGTAATTTCATTGGAATGCGTTTATCATCTCTTCCCCGCGCGCGTGCAATATCCAGAGATGAAAGCCAGCTGAGCATACGTCTACTTTTTCAATCAGAATAACACAGCGTCACATCATTACGCCGCAGAATCTCTATCCTCAGATTTCCCATATAATAAGACATCGGGCGTTCGCTGCAAATTCCCTCTCACTGATGTGTGTATACGTGTATAGGTATTATGCACCATCTCTCCCGGCTTGACACACGGAATGTCGCAATAACGACGCTCTCTCTCCGCGAAATCAAATCCCGAAGACGGATGATGATGCGTCTCCTCCTCCGCAATTCGATTCGCATTACTCGTCGCCTTAACACAGCTTAGCTCTTAACGCTTATTTCATTATACACGAGAAAGCGACAGGGTACGGAGAGATAGATAGATAGAGAGAGAGAGAGAGAGAGAGAGAGAGAGAGAGAGAGAGAGAGAATCGGCACGCGACTCACGATGTCTTCCCATTTCCGGAGGAGCGACGAGAGTGGGAGATAGAAGACGGCGACGAGACAGGGGCGGACTTGCGGGGTTTATGAAGTTACATAGTTGGCTCGAGTGAACTAATCAAATACATCCCTGGCTTCGTCGTAATATCCACATACTTGGCCAAGACGCAGTACAGCCGCGCCGCGAACGCGTGTGCGAGTTTTAAACGGTGATTTAGCGGTTGCGAGCTCCAGTGAGAGTGAGAGACGAGAGAAACTTGTTTGCGCGCCTCCAGCGTTGTTGCTATAATGTCGCGCCGTGCGCTCGGTTAATCGCACTGGAAATTATTTTATGCGGATTCGTATATTCGAAATTCCCCACAAAATCGCGAATAACCTGCTACTCGTCGATTACACGCATTGTCCGTCCCGATCGCACATCCGGACGCATACAAAAAAAAATCCTTTGCTACAGCGCAGCTTTGACATCAATGAAACGTGCGAACATTTTTCCCCACTTTCTCTCTTTCTCGTGTCGGTCGACATTACATACTATATACGCTGCTCCGCGCGCTCTGTATTTTATTCCCTTTTCCGTATTCGCGGCTCGAAAAATCGCTCGTCCGCGACCTGTCATCAGAGCTGCCGCCGTCCCGCGCGAAATTGTTTTGCAGTATTGCCGCTTGTTCATCCGGTTCGACGATGAAATCAGCAGCGTGAGATTACCGCGAAAATCGCGCGGCGGGACACGTGCCCCGTTGAAATTGATAGCGCTGATTGTCGAATTCGTTAGCCCTTCGAGACACAGAGAGAGGGGTCGTATTGGTGGAGGGACGGCGCGACCTGCAATTAAGGCTGCAGGTTTTTTTTGCGAGCTTTGTAGGGGATTTCAGTTGTTGTCGAACGAGGTAGTTGGCTGCGGGAGATTTATTGAGAATCGATAATGCGAGTGTATATTTTCGGTATAGTATAGCTGGAGAACCGACGAGTTTTTGAGCGTCTAATTAGGATCGTTTAGCCGAGGAATACGTCAGCTCATTACCGGCCGCGATGAAGAGCTCATTAGCGAGTGATAATTTTTTCTATTATATCCCTCGACAGGATATCGAACTCAAACTCCAGTTCCGATCGAACGCCGACAGCCGTTGCATAAAAAAGAAACTCATTAGCAACGCCTAGCCCCGCGGCTCATAATTATACCCTCCGCGATCCGATTGCGGATGTAAAAATGATCGTTAAAATTTGCATTGAAGCTCTCCCCCCCCCCCCCTTCCCCTATAACCGATACTCTCTACTCATCGCCGAATTCCATTCGTGCGTTGCACTTATCGATAATCGTTATAATGCGCGCGCACTTTAAAATTCGAGTATTTCGCTCGAATCCGTAAATTTTTAGCCCGCTTAATAGAAGCCTTTTTTGGCGCGTCGTTTCGTATTATCGCTGAAATTGTGCGAAACTCCCCCCCCCCCTCTCTCTCTCTCCCTCAATTAATTACACCCGGAAGTCTGATTATGGTGCAGCAGCTAGCGCATACGTTACGGTGGGGCCGCGGGGAATAAAGAATCAAAGGCACTTTAAAGCAGCGGCAAAATTTCCAAGCAGCCGCGGCTGAAGTTGTTTCGCCGCCAGTCTTTACGATAAGGCAGTAAAGTAAGTAGTTTCGTAATTTTAGAGGTCGAAGTCAGGCCGAAAGAGGGAGAGCGTGAGAGCGAGCTGCGCGCGGCCAATGGTGAACCCCTTTAATAACGAGAGGCAATAAAAAAAGTAAGTCCCTCGGGAGGGAAGATTAACATCATTCGCCGCGAGATGTATATACACACAGCAGCGCAGTTCCTCCTGTGTCTCTCTCTCTCTCTCTCTCTCTCTCTCTCTCTCTCTCTCTCTCTCTCTCTCTCTCTCTTTCTTATACACTGTACCTCAGCCCTTTACACAGTGGTATAATTAAGGCAGCGGGCAAATTCTTGGCTCTCGCGCGAGCGAAACTTTGTTATAGTCATCTCTCTCTCTCTCTCTCTCTCTCTCTCTCTCTCTCTCTCTCTCTCTCTCTCTCTCACCCTTCTAACAGCAGCCGTCCTCAACAAACAATCCCGACTTTATTTACAACCGACTCTCCCTGCGTCGCTCGCGCGCATACCGAAGCAGGCGGGGGATATAATTACTTCGTCATCCATCAATTCGCACCTCCTTGCTTGCGCCCCGCGTTCAAATTAAAACCGACGCGCAAGAGAAGCTGTATATGCGAAGTATAAATCTCTCCCGCTACTATATACTGCTTGCGTATCACCGACGCACAACAACACCACGCCGCAGAGTATCAAAAGACCATTAGCATTTCTCTGATTATCCCCCGGAATTTCTTTTTTTCCCGTCGGCGCACTCTCGTATAATGGGAAAAAGGCGCAGCGGTGCGTTATTGTGCGCGATGAAAAATAGCTCGTGTTGGCGGGGCGAATAATCGCGCGACGGCGTCTTAATCAAGAAATTTCGGCGGCGCTGAATTACGGTCTTTGCGGGTCCCTGGCCTCGTTAAGGGGTTGCGTATATAAAGCGAGAGAGAGAGGAGAATAATACGTCGGGTGATGACTGGCAGGGGTGAGAAGAATTTTAGCGAGAGGGATTGAGAGCGAAATGAAAGGGAGAGGCGTTTGAAGATCGGAAGGTTAAGTGGACGTAGAGTTCGATGGTAAATTTTTTGATAATGGAACGTTATATGTACCACGTACGGAGTGTACAAGTACTTCAACTTTTTGTTTTCTTCTCCCTGCATCGTCGGCTCGGCAGTAAACAAAGATCAAAGACCGTCTCTCCAAATTACGGCAAACGCAAATAATAGAGTTCCGCAAAAATCCTCGACTTGCTCGTCCCTCGTCTAGCTTTCTCAAATTCGCCGCAATTTACACGAGAGTGAGAGAGAGAGAGAGAGAGAGTGAGAGAGAGAGGGAGAGAGAGAGTCACGCACTCGACATTCCGTCCTCTCTCACACCTGACTTTAATTGCGAGAGTCTTTTCTCGCTTAGTCTCTCTTTCTCTCGCTCTCTCTCAGCCCTCCGAAAAGAGCGAGCGACTTCATTGTTCGAATTTACGGCGAGCCGCTCGCTCCGGCGATGATATAAGCCGTAGGGGCGTGTGGAAAAGTTTCGGGGGTCCGCGCTGAGTTTTTCGCCCCTCGGCTCTCTTCCGCTCTCTCTCTCCCTCCCTCTCTTATATATTTACTCGGCAACGAGTTCGGAGGGGGGCAAAAATATTTCTTCGAGAGAGAGAGAGAGAGAGAGAGAGAGAGAGAGAGCCCCGCGCTCTGGCGCCATGTAGTTCATATACTCGATAAAGTTCCTCCTTCACCGGCCGGCCTGGAGAGCTTTATTCTGAATGTGAAAGTATGAAAGTTTTTTCTCTCTCTCCCAGCTCTCTTATCTACGAACGCTCTCGATTGTGCGCACTACACTTCGAGGAAAAAGTTATTAAAAAATTCCTCCAGCGAGCTTGCGAGCGGGCGAGAAATTAATTCCTCGCGCCTAAAAACTTGCGCGAGAGTTAATCCGCGAATGTTTTATATCCTCGCGCGCTCTTCCCTCTCTCGGGCAATGAATTCGTCCTCCGCCGAAATCCTCGCTCACTCGCATAATTCACGGACGACGTGGAGGACTAATCACCGGCTCGCGAGCGCGAAAAAACGGGGTCACGCGAAATCGATTATACAGAGCTTGCGCGCGCTCGCTTTCGTGCATAGCTGCAATAATTGTCACAGACGCACACGTCTGCAACGCGAGCAGCGAAGACGAGTCAACGATAAGAGTCCGCCGAGCCGTACTACGATGCATAGCGTCCGAATGCATCGTAGACGTTAGCTCAGTGGTTAGAGCACAGGCCTCCGGCTCTCGGGTCCGCGAGTTCGAGTCCCGTCGTCTACTTTTTTGCTTTCGACTCTGTCTCCTTTTTGTTTGTGACATAATATTATAAATGCCGCAACTGCATACATCGGCTCGCGTTATTAACGGGATAACAGTTTCGGCTGTGCGCGCGCGCGCAGCGTACGGAGAGTGTGTAGGCGAATGCAAAAAAAAGAGAGGAAAATTTGCATCTGGCTCTAGCGTATACTGCAGCGGATACTCGACAGAAATTGATTCCTCGGTGTCAAACCGGTTTGGACGAAATGTATTTTATGGCTGAAAGTGGCGCGACGCCATTTGTTATGTCCTGCCCGACAGGCGAAACGTTCTTTGTCACGCGACATCTCAAAAAAAAAAGTATTACCTTTTTGTACGTCGCGTCCAGGTTTTTTTCGTCCACTCTCTCTCCTCGATATCTAATATGGAAATCAGAAACTAATCCAGATCCGCGCAGACGGCCGGGAGTGGGCCGTAAAGGTTTTACGAGCCGTCGGCGAATGATTTTTCCTTCCCCCGCGTATATGTGCGCGGCCGCGCCAACCACGAGTTTAATGCGCCTCTCTCTCTCTCTCTCTCTCTCTCTCTCTCCCGTGGATGTGTGTATATTAAGGGTATATAGGCAGCGAAGAGATCGGCTCATGCCAACCGCAGAGGAATAAATAAATGCCGGAGCATAACGCGACGGGCTATCCCGTGTTGATTTCGTTCTACAGCGAGCACTAATCGCTCCCTCTCCCTCTCTCTCTCTCTCTCTCTCTCTCTCTCTCTCTCTCTCTCTCTCTCTCTCTCTCTCTGTGCCGGTGATTCCTTTTGCGCGCGCTGGTTGACGGAACCAGTGAAGCACGCCTGCGTATAGTCGGCCCGGAAATATCGCGGCGGCGAGGGCTCGCGCGCTAGCTGCAGTTTATTGCGCGGGGGGATATAACCGAGTGCGCGAAACGTTGTTGCTGCAGGACACACTGGTGGCGGGAGCTTTTTCGGCTCGCGATGGACTGGTCTTCGTTTCTAAAACGCGATCGAATGCGAATCAGTTATTTACCGCTAGCGAACGCTGCACGTTTCGAAAAAAAGTTTTGGAAAGCAAGTCGACGGTTTAACTGAAATCCGAGCCACGTGAGCGTAACCCCAATCCAAACGAGCGAAGCAGCGGATAAATTAGACTCGTAACGAAAAATCGCGTGAATCCATCGCGCTTTAATCCCGCGCGCGCTGTGCAGTAGCAGCACTGTACAGAGCGCCGCAGGGGTCAAGCAGCATCTCCTCTACCCCCCGTCGACAGGACGAATCGCTCGCTTCCTTCCTCGCGTGCGAGTACAAACTATCGACGTAAATATCGGGAGCGTGATGTGCGCGAGAGTGGAAACGAGGCCGCGACAAAATACCGGCGAGCTCTCTCTCTCTCGTTTGCATATCAACGCGAGGGATTGCGAACGTTTTCAGTGCTAGCGCGAGAGGGCCGCGATAAAGAAAGAAGCTATTTGTTACCATCACGTGTATTCCGTATACAGACGATTATTTTTAGGATCCTAGTGGAATATCGTTATTATGCGCGCAGTCGATCTCGACAAAGCTGTTATATACGTATACGGATAATCCGCGCGGAAGAAACAACATTCCTCCGTTATATTAACGTCCGGCTATCAGCCGCGAGGGAATGCACTTAATTGATACAATAAAACATCGGACTTATGAGAAAATTCTTCGGCCTCCCTCCACCGGCGTCGACGAATGATGAAAATCAGGAGAGTCGATGTATAGCAGCGGCAGCGGCGCGGCGCGTCTTGTCGGGAATTCAGCGAATGCATCGCGATCGCGCGAAATCATCTGGCGAATTCCCATTTCACCCTGTGCACTTCCTCATCCCCTCGCTACTCGCATAATTTGTCTCTCTTTCTCGGATATACTGATACGCGGGAGCATTCGATGCACTCGCCTTCAAATGACACTCGGAGTCCTTTGAGCTGTTGCTCTTCGCGGCACTATGCGTGAAAACAGTCAAATTACATTTATGAAGGAAGTGGGAAAAGGAATGAGTAGTCGGGTTCTTAAATTAAAAAAATGCAACAATTTCGCGGTTAAACTAAATATAAACAGTAACTTGCTTAGGCATACAAACCCTCACGGAATAGAGGGAAAAGCCTGAGCAAGCTAGTGAAATAGAAATTATTTATTGATCAAGTAAATTAATGAATTTATGTAAGCATAAATACAAAAGTCAAAACTTATTATCTAATTTAACTTACGCAGTGGATAATCGATCCTTATATTTACAGAGCGCTCGCTTACCTAATATTTCGGGGATCAGCCCCTACAATAACGCCGCAAATCGCAAATATCGGTACGCTGTACGTGACGGACCACCCTCTCTTCTGGGTAGATTGTCGATCGAGAAGATGGAGATATCCCGGGGTGGCAACGCCCAGCACGTCACAGGGCCCCGACGTCTCGGGAACGGGTCCAGCCCTCGCTCCGTGAACGAATTGAGACGACTCGTCGAGTCGTCGCGACCGGGACCTATAGCGAAGATTCGCTATGCGATAACAGCACGCTTGTGTCTCGCCCACACGGAATTACAGGCACTTTATTTACACGAATTATAGAAATAAGGGAGTGATTCAATAACAAATATAATTCAAATTACAGCGATTACTACAGGCACAATACAAAAGCTACACGAGAATAGAGGTAGGCTTCGGATCACACTGCTCTCGATCGATGCCGAAACGAATCTGACGCTCTCGCGTGCACTAATCGATCTCAGACCGCAGAAGGGCTTACGCATGCGCTCTTTCTTTTCTTGGCGCGCCATAATTAACTCGTCATCAAGAGGCGCGAGAATCAAACCGTGCTAGGTGATACATATTTTATGCGGAGACGTATAATACGCGAACAATGCGAATTTGCGATGGTAAAAATGCACTGTTTACGTAGAACGAATCGTCTAAGATTACTTTTCCCTTTCTTTTTCAGAATGCACGTTTCCATCGAGGTGGGAAGGCATGTGGTTCCAGAGCGGCGTGCGGCAATCGATACTCATATCGAAGAACATCCTCTCGAGCAAGGGAACCTGCCTCCAGAACGAGGGCGATAAGTTTCTCCTGGTAAACGAGTAAGTAAACTTTCCAATTGCTTTCTCGTCAAACGCCCGTATCGGGCGACAGGATCGCCCGAGCAGGAAATAATCCCCGAGTCGAAAGTAATGCTGTTGTACAGGCCTTCCAGTTTTTCTCAGAATATATGTTCCTGGAAACGCACGAGTGAAGCATTCGTTTCGAGAAATAATGAAACGCGATTTCGAAAGACGAAGTCATCGGCGCCCCGAAAAAAAGAGCGAAACCCCAGAGAAAAAGTTCCACCCTTGGAACATCGCCATCTCCGTCGCCTCAGCGTCTCAGTCGTTCGACTGGAAATTCGACTTGGTTCGCCCGGAGCTACGGCGGATTAAAAGTCGCTTCGGCTTTCGGTCTCGCCTGTTGTTCTTGCACAAAGCGATCAACCGATTGCGCGCCGGTATAAACCCCCGAGATTTTTCTCTCGCAGCCAACCAAAGGAGAGTAATCGGCGCGTCTTGCGATTTTCCCTAGCGCACACGTCTTCTTCTAGTAGCCGAGACGATGAGAATTTCACGCGCGTGACGCGTCTTTGTGACGTGACAGCAGCTCGCCGTCTTTTATCGGGAATTCGTCAAAGGGTACTGCTGCGCTGGCAGAGCTTGTATCGTCGTCGTTGTCGCGCCCTTTTTCCCGTCTTGCGGCGAGAGACGAGCTATCTTTTTCAATTTCGCCGATTTATTGTTGACGAGCGCGGCTGCGATGGCTATATGTACGCTTCAAAGTGCGCGGGCGACGAGCTTGTAGCGATCTTCTTCGCGGAAATCGGTAATACGTCGTCTCTGGTATTTTTCTATTAAAAGCTCCCCGACGACGCGGCCGAAGAGAAATGTCGCGATATTACGCTCTTTTCGCAATTTCGCGTAATGTGCAATTTTATCACGTTCTACAAGTATCGCGAGAATATGTGATCGAACTAAAAGCAAATTTCATTTGACTGATAACCAAAACGGGGTAAAAAACTCTTCGGCGCTGCTGCGGCATCAAAGCAAAATACAGGGAAGAAGAAAAAAGCTAAAGCCAATCGCGAAGCATCTGCAGTCACGGCATATCAAGCCTCGGGATTGATCGTTAACGCGGCGACGCGCGAAAATACTAATTATTTCCTCGCCTCAGTCGCGTTCGATTTTTCCACGTCTTTGTCTCTTTCCATCGACACGTACACACACGCGCGCCTGCACACACGGCTTATACCAGAGCTCATCGCCGCGCGCTCTGCCCTTTTTACGCTCTCTGCACTCTCTCGTGTTCTTACGGGGCTGAAAGTGACGAGCAACGAACTCGAGCTCATTTCTACGTGGGAGTGAGAGAGGGAAAGAGGCCCTCGAGCGATTCGCTGCAGCGGACTGATTAAAAACGGAAATCAACCATTGGAATTCTGCATGTGCGTGTCGACTTTTCCTCTTTTCTCTCCTCGTCCGACCGGACGCCGACTTGATCTACTTTTTCTGCAGGCTTTCTCGTTTCCTCTTCTCTACGCGCATATTAGAGAGGAATCCATGCGCGCCCCACTGCTGCGTATTAGGCCGCGGTTAAATGGGAGACGTTTGCGGATAAATTACTAGTTGTCTGAAAATGGAGAGCTTTCGCCGTTCGTATATTTTTTGTCTCTATACCGGGGCAAAATAACGTATAATTAAAGCGTCAATCATCAGCGCACAATGTTCTCCAATTAACAGCGAAAACTTTTCCGTTTTTTTTAGATTCGGAGCGAGCCAACAATTTTTAGCTAATCGATGAAAAAAAAGGTGTTTATTAATTAATAGAGCGAACGCTGAAGGATAGAGCTTGATTAGTAAAAATGAAATATTCTCGCTGGTAATTGGAATGCTCCACTCGCCTCCGTGTTTTTTGCCAACGTGCAGGATCGATACTTTATTTGTAACCGAGAGAAAAAATGTCGTGCACGAGAGTCGGCTTCCACGAATCGGCTGCAACCAATTTATTACTCTAGGTCCGAAAAAAACATTCGACTTTCCCAAAAAAATCGTAATTACTTACAATTCATCTAGCCAAGGGCTATAACAAACATCTCTTTCGGGAGAGACCTCGAAAAAGACATAACAGGGCCTCGTTGTAGACCTTTCCTTGCGCGCGCACACATACAGCAGAGATTGCAGACAGACGCACAAAGAGCGAGTCGAGTGATGCCGATTGAATTCTGGGCTCTGAACGCGCGCGCGCTCACGTTAATCTGGATAATTGATTCCCGGCGCGCGAAGCTCGCGAGAAGCTGCTCATTGTGTTTTCTCGCGCGTGAGCTCGAAATCAGTGCCAGCGAAACCGGCGCCAGCGAATTTCATTATACATTGAGGGTCCTTGCTTATACTAGCTGTAGCTGTACACACAGAGGAACGGGATACACGAGCGCGCGCAAGAGTGGCGCATGGCTTGCGAGAGAAGGGGTATTTATTATTTCGTCGAGATGGAGAGGACTTGCAAGTGAGCAGTGATAGACAGTGAAGACTTTATTTTTATTCGTTGAAAGATAGCGTAGAACGAAGAGAATTAATAACAGCTAGATACGAAAGTGTAGAGCAAACCGCATAATAGCCCTCCGTGAGATAAAGCACAAAGACAAACGTCCCTGAAAGCAACAAACAAAAAATCATGCGAGCGCAAACGAGTCACAAATCTTGTTTTCGAAAACGCGGTAGTGGAAAGATCGAAAAACCATTGTTTCAGCGAGCGACGATTCCACCCGAAAAAAAGCTCGTATCAGATGGGACAAAAGAATATATGCGCATTGCCGCTCGAAAAGAAAGTGAGTCCATGCCAAAAAAAAAGCAAAGATAAAATGTAGAGAGGATCGCACGTGGCCGGGAGACAGAAAAAACCGAATCGATTTTATCACACCGCAAACAAAATTGCCACCAGTGAGCGTGGAAGGGATGTGAGGTCGATTGTACGTTTTCATCGGGACATACCAGCGGAGATCGTTGCGCTCTCGGCAATGGAAAGGTCGTTTATTTGCGTAAACCTTTGCAAAATCTTTCGAGGAATCGCTGCGATTCATTTTGCGTATAGATATAAACGTTGTAGTCACAAGATTGTAGTGAAAATACGCTTTTACGAAGCAGATGATTTATCGGATTATGTCTCTGTTTCAGGAAATCCTGCTATCGATGCGTCGTCATCCACGAGAAACACTCTAACGTGCTGCAGTACAAAGAGAGTGAGTATAGCATGTAATTCATACAAGATCCATCTAATCAAATCAGACAAACTTACGAATTCTCCGTTCCTCTCCCTGCCAAATTTAGTACACCCCTGATGTGCAGGTCGTAAACCCGACTTAATTTTTCACAAGATATAACGCAGCCAGGGTCGTCGACTCTAAAACTCAAAATTCATGAAGTTGCTCGCTTTGTCCCACTCTGCTGCCGTGGTCGTCTCTTAATTAGGGGGCGGATCGTTAATTAAAAGCTCAGGCCACTCATCACATGCTCGAGGCTTTTGACGAATCGAAGCTTTCGGCTACTCTGTGTGTGTGTCCGTGTGCGGAGACGTAATTATTTTAGGGGAGAGAAAGTTAACGACCCCGTTGACCGAGACGCGCGCGTCATTCGTGGCGAAAAACTTTTTGAATTGCTAATGGCGGTACGTGGGTAGAGATGCTCTTGTGTGGTGAATTAATAAATCGAGTTTTTGATTTGGAAGATTGGATATAACATCGGCGGTAGTGAGAGATAGACGTAAGCGTTGACGTTACGGAAAATATTAAAATTAAAATCGTATTTGTCGGTTTATTTTCCAGATTGACGATTATAGTTTTTAAGATTCAACACTCGAATCTACTTATATTTTGACGGTAAACAATGAATCGGTGTTAATAGTCACCGTGAAATGAACGTCATGTCAGTTTACAAAATCTAATGATAAATGTAGAGTACAACTGGGAGTTCATTATAAAATAAAGTCAATCAACCTTTTAAATACGATTACTTATTATTAATTTAATTTGTTCGATGGATAATTCGAATTTCGAATGCAACGTACTATATTGATACAAACTTTCCGACTGAATGAAATGTGTCGTTCCTGATGATTAAGAATAAAATGATGAAAATGTATTTACTTCAAAATTTTACAGAATGAAAATAATCCTATCACCTCGAAATGAAAGTATTAATATTAATCTAAGACTGAACCACTTTTGCATAGAATCATGATTTAATAAATGATAATCACTCAAAAATAATATTTTGGCATTAGCATTGCGTTACATAATCAAATCACCTGCGATAACGTCGTTGGCAACGGTTTTCATCTAAACTCGATCGTCAGAGTTGACTCCACAGAGTTATACCAAAACCTTAAACACAATTAACCTACTTTCTCAAAACGGAGAGTTCGAGCGTTTAAAGGTCTTGTATCGCCCGACCTAACGACTTGTTTGAGTATGTGTTACCGCACGTACACTTAAATAAGCACATTAAAACAAAGCAGCATCAGCCTAAAACTAAAAAACTAATTCCCTGCCACTGTATTCGGTGCCTAACACGTATAGATCGCAACCACTAAGTTTCAAATACCACGATTTTATGTTTACTTACTTTTTATGTACGGCTTGATGATATACATTATTCATAAGCTAATGCAATAAGCTGTAACGGAATGTAGTCGTTAAAATACTTACTGTAAATTATTTAGAAGTACCTACAAAAAGATGTTTATCCATTCATTTTCAATGTCGATACATTGATTTCTTTTCAAATATTGAATATTTGTATTATTCGATCAAGGAATAATGTCCAATATTCGCTGATCTCGTCCCTGCAATAATTAACTTTCCCTGATCGAAAACATCAATTACCTCCAATAGATTGTTACCTCCGCGAATAAGCTCTAAAGAATTAACCCAGCAGGATTCGATTGAAAATTAAAAATGAATCTGTCCAATAGGTAGAATGTATTTTGTCTACATCATCTCGGCTCATCCGAATACAACGCGAGCATGCCATAAAGCTATACTAACTAGCACAGCGTCCAAAATAGATTCGCTGCTATGTCATTGCATTAATAAACCATATTTAGTACAGGTACACGCGCAAGAAGTGTAAAACTCGGGCACGAAAAAAGACTAGCAGACGCTTACGTGCACACCCAGCGCACAATATGACGAAACGAGGTCAAAACACTGGCGCATTATATACCACTACAGCGATGTATGAAAAAAAAGAAGCCCACCACGAGAGATTTTAAAAGGGCATTATAAAGCGGGCCAGCGAAAGAGCGGGAGAGCATAGTAAAACCATTTCGCAGAGATAAAAACATCATTATGACGGTAGCGTTTTTAAATTAACTTCTGAATGTGATGTTCGTGTTCCGGCGCCTAGAGAGTATTTTGTGTGCCACTGCTGGCTCTTTTTCACTGCGATCGAGCCGAGTGTTTATTCAGCGCGGAAATGAAATTTAAATGCTTATGTATTGCCCATTGTTTAATGCATTCAGAAGGAAAACGATAAACCTAGTGTGCGAAGGGTGCACGCGCGCTCGCGAGAGAGAGAGTGAGAGAGAGAGAGAGAGAGAGAGAGAGAGAGAGAGAGAGAGAGAGAGAGAGAGAGAGAGAGAGAGAGATAGAGAGAGGCAGAAGGGGTACCATTAATTAGAGCACGCGATACACGCGCCGTTACGCTTGCTATAATTTCGCATACTTCGGTACGCTACATTCATAATTTTAAATGAAAATGTTTTCTCATAAAATTAAATGATAACGTTGAGTAGCTTTTGGGAACTGTTGCTTGCTTATATAAAAATCGATGCGTTCCGATGACGAGCTTTTATTCGATATTTATTTATAAGCTTTTATTTGATATCAAAGTCGCGAATGAATTCCAAGCCAGATCACTTTACATATTTCAAGCGCGAAATTCATTTTTACGATAATTCGATACAGGCCGTTCGATAAAACCCATCCGAAAGCGCGCAAGCTTTTATAAATAAGAATCCCCCGTCAATTTGACATCCCAGCAGTCGAGACATCGTTACAACCTGATTTATTTAAATCCCAGCTCACTCTGAATAATCCAAATCCTTATTTATTCCCGGAAAATTTGCAAAACTCTTCTGCTCGCCGACCACCCTCCCCACCAGCTCCGCGAATAATTCAGTATCCCTCTCCCACTCCGCGCGTGAAAACGCAAAACCGCTGGCCCCCTTTATAAACCATACACAGGAGGTGCGCAGCGTCGTCCTCGGAATTCCCTCTGAGCGCGCGCGCGCGAGCGAGATGAAATTTTGCACGGAGGATCGCGAGAATTCTTTGGATAGCCCTGCTGCAGAAGAAGGAGAGGGAGAACTCTTATGCATAAAAGCCTTCGCCTCGGCGGCCGTAAATCTTGCTAGAGCTAGCTTGCCGCAGGAAGAAGAAGAAGAAGAGGAGAAGGAGGAGGAGGATGATAGCGGAGAAGCTTTTTAGTCGAGGCATAACCAAAATTTTAACCCGGGTCGAACATCGATGTTTTGCGTTCTTTTTCGGCCGATCGTTTGTCAAGCGCGCTCTTTAATAAACATATTTCAGAGACACGCGGTAGTAGTTGTTCTCGTTGGGGAAATCGTTCTGCTCGTTGCTACGAGTTTGGATTTTGAAAATTTTCCATCCAAGTTTCGGAAATTTTCGTTGAAAAGTTGGCCACTCCATCTCGCGAATGCTCCACATTCATCGTCTGCCCATGTGTGTATAAACTTGCAAAACTTTTTCCCGCACGCAGCGCGCTCGCGCCAAGCCTTATCGATCTACGCGCTCTCCAGCATCAAACATTCACGTCCGAGTTGATAAGAACTTTAATACACAGTCGCGAAACGGAAAATTTATACTAAATGAAAAACTCGCCCGTGCAGCAGTCGGTCGTCCCGGCGAATCTAATGCAAATGCTATCTCTCAGCTCGACTCCCCGGAGAGAAGACAAAGATGAGAGAGAGAGAGAGAGAGAGAGAGAGAGAGAGAGAGAGAGAGAGAGAACTAGCGAGACAAGATATAGCCTCGAGTCCGTTATCCAGCGCGCGCCTGTGCATTTTCCGACGATTTGTCAAAGTCTCCCGGTCCTCCTCGTTCCTCTCTCCCTTTTTCTGCTATCGGCTTTTAATCTGCCCAGCGTCATACCGCAAACGCACACACGGGACGAGCGAAAAAAGAGCCGCGCGACAGCTGCTGCTGCATCGCTAAAGGGGCAGGGAAAGCGAGGGGAAGGAGAAAAACACAACTTTTTCGGGGATAGTGGTTTTTCAGCCGATCGAGCGCGTGGCCGAGATTGCTAGTTTTCGGACGAGCGAGGAAGGCGAGTGCATTAAGAGTTTTGGGTTATTGGATTTTTTTGTTTTCCTATTGGCTGATGCTTCTCATTTCGGAGTAAATACTTTTAGCTCGATTCCTCGAGTTTTTTCGACTTCTTTTCTTTTCCACAATAACGTTGACTGGGTGAAAAATCAACAGCGATGCAATGTACTTCGAAAGCGGTAGGCGTATGATTAACGAGGCAACATTCGCGAGAGTTTACCGCTGGGAGTTAGGCAAATGAGTGCGAAGCATTTGGGAAAAAGTTGCGAGAAAAGAGCGGCCGACGACGCCCTTTCGCAATAGATACAACTGAGCGCCTGACAGGCGGGAACTGAAATGAAGGTCGGCGCCTTTCTCCGAAACGATAATTCACGCGTGATTAACGATGCGAAGTATCGAGTTTCTTAAATGATTAAAAACCTGTCTCTGTGCTTTCCTTTTCTCTAGCCGGCGAGCGAGCGAAAGAGAGAGAGAGAGAGAGAGAGAGAGAGAGAGAGAGAAAAGTGATTTATGGCTTTTATTATCGATAAAACGCTCTCCGACGTCGTCGTAGCGGCGGCGGTGCGGCGGTGCCGACGAGCGTTTTAATAATTTTTAAACTATTTCCGCAAGTTATTTTTATGGCTGTACGCACGTCGGTTTAATCGAAGAACAAAGTTTTCAAAGGAATAAAAGTGGAAAGTCACGTTGACGTTTCGTTTTTTCTCTAACCGATGCTTGAATCGTATTAAGAACTGTTGGATCATGAATATTTAACCTATGACGATCTTGGTCAAGCTTTCAATTTTTACTATCCGCGCAAGTAGTATCGAACGGGTGTATATATAATACGTGTCAGACACGCAAGCCCATGGATAACAAAAAAATAACAAAGCATTCTTGATCCTTCGCCCAATAATACTGGTCGATGACTGACGCATGAATGTCTGCTTTCAGCCTACTGCCACAGCAGGAACACCCTGGCAGCGTTGTGCAGCTACATAACCGGTGACGCGCTGCTCTTCTCGATGTTCCGGGAGGAGGCGACATCGGTGCCCTGTCCGTTCCACGCACCGATGACCTTCACTTACAATCGTGGCCATGGGAGGTGCTTCAGTCCGCAGAGCAACGTCGAGACCTGCACCGACGAGAGCAAGCTGCTCTTCAAGTACCAGGCGTGTCCTGATGTACCGGCTTCTGAAAGCACAGGTGAGTCTTTTAACAGAAATACCTACTCTTCGTTAACGTTTAAAAAAAACGCGAATAAATTAACGAATTAGATTATTACAACGTTTACCATAAACTATGGGGATTAGCATTCGCTGCTTGAATGCTGCTATAACTAGAACGCGCAGGAATTGCTTAGCCTCGAAGAACAAGCACACATAGTTCGAGGACTAGGCGGAGGAGCGAAGTTTCAGACTCTCCCTCGGCTTCTGTGGGAGAAAATCGATTCGTCGGAGGTGTGCGTACGTACGTATTAGATGCGCGATTTGTAAATCGAATCGCCGATTGATCGACACACCCGGTAAACACCTGTTTAATTGACTGGGCGTCAGCTTGCGGTGTCGACTCTATACGACGAGGGTAACTTTGTGTTTATGCTCCTGCCTCTCTATACTCCGCCGCCATCGGATATAGTTTATATTTTACTTAGCGAGCGAGGAAGATAAGCACGTCGACCACACGTAAAAATATAACGTATTTTTCGTTCGTAGTAATTTCAGCGGATGAGGAAAATTAATTAAATTTGTTCCTTGTACAATCTCTATCCCGCATCCGCGTGTATTGAAAACAAACGAATGCGCAGAGTAAATCCGTGCAAGCGAGTAATGAGACTCCAAAAAGTTCTATTTCGGAAATTTTTGGGGTCGCTGATTCTCTGAATATGACGAGATTACGCTTTTGAATATAAAGCAGCAACTTCCCCATTGAAATAATCACGTGCGCCTGCGCGCTATATGTAACCGTGTTGGAGCTACATTGAAATATTGAAAATAAACGTGAGAGAGAATGAGAATCCAGTACTACATTTGATGAACGAAAAAGACCTGGATATAATATCATAAATCAATTTTTCAGATTGAATGAGCGAACGACAAATCGTATAATCTCTGCATTGATGCAAAATAAATAAGGGAACGAAGCTATCTGTGCCGCTCTGGGCGATTCGTACGCGCGCTTGCTCGCTATTATAGCAGAATGGAAAGCCGGTAAATGGGTCGCCTAGAAAGTTAATGATCCACTCGGTGGTTCTGCGAAAATTATCATCGCCGCAGATTTCCGACGCGCTCTTATATTAATGACCGAATCGCTCGCCGGCTGCAGCAGCAGCAGCAACAGCGCGATTCTGACGAATCACAGTTTCCGCAAGCAAACAAGTAGGGACTTGATTATACGTCTGGCAAACTGTCGAGTGATAACGGCAAAATTAAATTGTATATTACTTTGACTCTACGTATAGCATGTGGTTGATGGATTTTTGAAAATGTTTTATTTATTTCGAGAGCGCGAGTAATTTTTGTTTGGCATCACTGCAGTGTATCAGTGCGGTCTCTTTTAAATCCTGTATGAATGTAGAGAAGATTACTATAGCCTAATCCTTTTATATAAGCAGAAAAGCGCTTTCATTTTTGTATTGTCAATGCCATGTGGTATTCACGTTGAGCTTACGTCATATTCAATAGTACATTTTGACCTATAAAAGTATTTTTACAAGAATAAAGTGAAGTGATCGTTCCCACCAAATGTTCCTAACAACAACTGAAAAAAGCGTACAATTTGTCAAAAATGCTGAAAATTCGCGTTCCCTGACATGAATAAACAGTAAATCTGGCTTTGCAAGTATTTTTAATAAAGCATACGTACGCGAAATGAAAATTCTGCGTGAAAGCTCTTGAGTTGCAACTTTAAAAAGGTCTTTCGAATATATGTATTTTACTGCTCTTAGCCTTTTTAGCTAGGATTAAAATGTTTGCTTGGTACAATTCAAAAACATCTAAAAAGCCAGATGTACGATTTCTTAGCCAATTTTTCAAGACTTGAAAAGTTTTATGTCAGAATAAATAACTCACCGCTGCCTGAGTAGGCCGCCATTAGTTGGGAAAGTTCTCAATTCTATTATATCGGATGTCTCATCGTGCTTTTATATCAACGTGTAATATAACTTTTTATCGGTTAATTGCCAATTTAATAAGAATAGGGCAGTCGCCATAAGACCTCCGAGGGAGAACGTTCAAAATTAAAAGTTACACAAGATCACGAAGAAAAAAGTTCACGTTAGCTGTATCTGACGCTGACCACGTGACCGTATCAACGGCTAATAAAATATTAAATTATAATTGTTTCTGTGAAACGAAAGATTGCTCGAATCCTTAGAAAAGAGCCCTTTATATCAACACAAGTGCTCTTTGCGTAACACTGTTACATACGATTCCAATGCGCAAAAATCCTTTTTCTTTCAACTCGAAAGCGTCGTGTTTCTAGAGAGGCGTAAGAGGCCAAACCGCGTAATCCCGAATCACTGCGCCCATTAGAAATTCTCTTCTCCGCGGATCTTCAATTAACGAAGTTGCGCGCGCGCGGTACGGCAAAAAAGCTCGAAAAGCTTAAAAAAAAAATCGCCGGAGAAAAATGTCCGGAAAACGCTTCCGCTTTCCTCGTCAATGGCTCACAGCGTCGTGTCGACTGCTCGCGCCGTCACGTTTTTCGCTCTCGCAAATTGCTGGACTCTCGCGGAGTATAGAAGGAAGAAAAAAGCGAAGAAGGCGGTCTTCGAGCGAAGAAGTGCGCGAAGCGGAAAAAGGACGACGACCACTGCAGGCAGCAGCGCGGAACTTTTTCGCTGGATGTGATTTAGATATATCAACGGGGGAAAGTGCAGCGCGAAAGTACTTTTGCAGTTTAAGAGGCCGGAGTTAAGGTCTCGTCCGCGCGCTGTTATTTTATTAGTTTAGTGCTATGTACATATGTCTATATATTGTTCTGACCGAGCCTGAACGTTGCGCGATTCGAACACCAAGAATCGCGCATAGCGACCTTAGTAACGAGATCAACGACATCGCGGATGTTGTTGTTTATGTTCAGTCTGGTTCTGTCAGCTGCTGAGAACAGTTGTGTTTACGTTTGAATAAAGAGTCCGAGTTCAAGAGTGATTTTCCATAAATAACGTGTTGTTATTTTTATTATCCGAACCCGGTCATAACACACATATATATATATATATATATATATATATATATATATATGCACTTTACCGCGATCTTATTCCTCTTTATTTCGTGGCGGGAGACTAGAGGCCAGTGGGTGAGAGCCGGACGGCGAATAATTTTTGCGCAAAATTTTCCCCGAGTCCTCCGGTCTGCTGTCCCGCGCTACGCTGACTTTTCCTTCCGCGAGTCCTACTTTCCTTTTTTTTCACTCGCTCTTTTGGAAATTTCAAAAGGTCGGCGTAACTCCGCGGAAAAACGGTCATAAGACTCGAGAGCGCCGAGAGGGCGTTTCAATGTTTATGGTCCTCGTTCTTTATTATGTTCTCTCTTTTACATTGGACTACATTATGATATGGATAAGAGGGAGAGAGAGAGAGAGAGAGAGAGAGAGAGAGAGAGAGAGAGAGAGAGAGAGAGAGAGAGACGTAATATATTTTTTACAGCTGCTGTAAGAGGAGCGCGCGAGTCCAGGCGTGCTTTTTAATATTTGAGGAGACCGTATGAATGGCTAACAATAATTTTACTCGGACTAAATGAATAGCTGCTGACTGGATTTATTTTCATAGCCTCGTGAAAGTATTCCTCTGGCGATAAAAGAATCGTAATTTTTCAATTCGACTGCGGAAAATTCAAATTAACAATCAATATCGTAAATTAATAACGTAAAAATGTTCGCTCTCTGTCTCCATCCGTTTCGATCCCAAGAATTAAAACTCGCTTTGAAAAACTAACCCCCACATCGCCTCTTCGAAAATAAAACTCCGCAAGCAGCTACTGAAAGAAAAAAGAGAAACCCTCCCCCACACCAGCACATTAGAAAAGCCAAGCAGAGTCGACGAAAAGGGCTCCCGCAGGATCTCTCGACGGTGAAATGGACTCGGAATGAGATTCGCCGCGGTCGGCTTAACGATAGCATCGCCGCACTTACACGCGCGACTTCTTTCGGGCTTTCTTCTTGGCGCGCGATAATTGTTGCTGGCCGCGCTGTGCGCTGTTTTCCGGGGATCGAGAATCGCCGAGTCGATTTCGAAGGCACGGCGAGTTCCCGTTTTCTTAATTAGACAACGCCCGCAGTTCTAGCTTTTTTTAATACTTCGTTAGAGAGGGATCTCCTGCTGCCGCCGCTGCTGCTGTTACTTTGCGTTAATTGAGCTTGCAGAGCTTATACGTGCGATTTGGTTTGGAATTTCAGACGTTTTAGAATACAACGAAAAAATGCGAGGCAGGTTTGCGATGCCGGTGATTAATTAAAGTTTCCCAGAATTTTACAACGTGACTAAACAGCGATGCAGTATATAAACACATGAAAGCGCAATAGTCGGTATTAAAAAGCCGAAGCTACGGCTGCGCAAACTTTGCTTTTCATTTTTGATTACGCTCGCGCGCGCGGACCAACAGAAGCACAAAGAAAAGTCCGAGTATAAGAACGCAGTGCCGAGATATCTCGTTTCTGAAAAAAAGAGTGAGAGAGAGAGAGAGAGAGAGAGAGAGAGGGAGAGGAGAGAGAGAGAGTAACGCGCTCATGACATGTGCTCCCGGGGCTTTATGAAATTTTATTCCGCGTTCACGTGCGCGGAATGCTACCCTTTCGCCTTTCTTTTGGTTTAATAAAAGTTTTCTTCCGCGCCGGTGTTTTTTTTTGTCACTGTATGGCGCGCGCTGAAAAATGCCGAAACTACGACGCAGCACTGCATTATTATGTTATATTTTTTTTCCAAAACCCGTGCGATTCAGAAAGCGCTCAGTCATCGCTCGGTATAGTATATACCGAATCTCCCTTAATCATCAGTTTAAAAAGTCCGAACGCACGCCGTACATCTTTGGCGTAAAAAGCTCGGCTCGCGGATACACAGAAAGAGCTTTTCTCGAAGTTAAATAAATCTCGAACGAAGGTTCGGGGGGTACTTTATCATGCGGTGCGGCGGCCGAGTAAATTTTTCCCCGGTATAAATTTTACCGATCGATGCCTCCGCTAGCTCTCTCGTCCCCGCACCACCAGCATCCCATCTGATACATAGGAAATGAGCTTAAAAGAACGCCGCGCGTACAGTAGGCTTTTTTTCTTCTCCCCGGCTTTTCTACGGTTGTTATCGAACGACGCGACTTTGGCGCCGTCCCGATTATTTTAGGTACGTGCGATAAGCGCCTGCCGTTGGCTATGTGTACGCGGAGGAAATGAAAAACGTGGAGGAGGAGCTCGGCAGCTCTTACAAAGCAAGTTTAAGGGGCTGCTGCTGCGCCTTCTTTTTTTTGTTCGACTGCTGAGCGAGGTGCTTTTATATGTTGAGGGAGAGATAAAGAGTGGATCTGGAATGGAAGTTGAATTGAGAGGGAATTCCGTGTGTGTGCGGCGGGAAATTTGAATGGAGTGTGGGGAACCCGCGTGTCAAGCGATATATGTGGGTCAGAACAGGTTTTGAAGAATATAATATTGGGTATTGCGCAGCATGATCGCGATAGCGTATTATATTCTCCTCGTGAATTCATCATGTATGCGCTCCTGTTTTCGCAATTCACGCTCAAATTTCCGATAAACATTTTGAGCTTCTCGTTGATTATTCTCGAGTTTCTGAGAACATTTTGGTTCGCGTCACGCTTAGCTGAATATTCATTGCAATAATTCAGGCGCGGCTCTTATGCCAAGATATAATTCAGCATAAATTGTGTACGATGTATAAAGTAATTAAATTTCTGAATCAAGCTTCGCTGCTCTCGAATCGTCGAATTAACAGCGCCAAAACTTTTGCTTTAATTTGCAGTGGAGGAGCTCGAATGCCTGGCCACCTGGAAGGAGGGCAGCAACCGCTACCTGGTGGGCCGTCTGCACAACGGTCATTCCTTGAGTAACGAGGACCGCTACCGCTGCTTCGTCTACGAAAGGCGCGGCCAGAATGTCGCGGGATTGAACAGAGCTGCAGCCGCAGCTCTGGGTATCGCCAGTGTCCTCGATCACGAGATGTCGGCTGCTGGTCCCAATGTCGAGGGATCACCCGAGGTCTACAAGGTCGCTCAGAGCGGAGATGCCACGTGCAACGGGCTGTTCAGCCCACTGGAAGGATCGAGGACTATGACGCTGACGAAAGGTTGGTGGAACGGTTTCTGTATACAGTTTATTTTTGAAGTGCTCAGAGAATTTATATATTTCATAGTCTTATATTTGCTGGTTATCGCAGACTAGTTTAATATTTTTATTCTTTTATTAAGTTAAAAAAGTTACCCCTGACGAGTTTTCAAGTATTTATCGGTTGTCAGAAAAATTATGATATTATGATACGTTAGGAATTCGCGATGATAGAATTCTATGCATAAATCATCGAGTTGACGACCACTCGACGTTTTCCGATGAATTTGAATAAAAAATTACCTTAATAATATACGCAGGGATAATAAAGATTTGACATTTGATGATAAAAATTTATTTTAACTACTGCCAGACAGCTTTCTGTACATCGTAGACGGCAGTGCATTATTGAATACGATATACATTTTCATCGTAGTATTTATACTAAAGTCACAGAAAAAAAACTACACGAATTCAAGACACGTTGCATACCAGCAGTATATCTCACCTTGCAGCAGTCTCTCTCTCTCTCTCTCTCTCTCTCTCTCTCTCTCTCTCTCTCTCTCTCTCTCGGCCTTAAATTTCCTCTCCGACTCAAAAAAATAGCAACGAGAAGAATGCACACATAACGAGCTGCCCGAAAAGCATTACAAACGCTGTATTTTTGCCGCGTGCGCGAGCGAGGAAACGCCAGTAGCAGCAAAAAAATTCCGCCGCGCGAGAGAAAGAGATTTCGTTGTTATTGTTGTTGTTATATGCTCATCTGCAAAACGACTTCTGTAGCTATATGCGTTCTCGTTTGGAGAGAAAAACACGCTGCAGCAGTCGGTTGGCAGCTTCATAAAAACTTCCGGATGCATGGAATTTTTCAATGGAAACGTAACGAACGGTTTCTATGCATTTATACATACACCGAGATACTATGCATATATGTATGGCATGTGTACATACGTGTAGGTGTACGTGTATATGGTCGTGCGTTTATCCGCGATATTCGATTCGGCGAGCGGTGTGTGTGCGACTCTTTTTTCGTAGTCGAGATCCTTCAGACCGTCGTGATTGGCTGGTGTCACGCGCAGCCTTTCTATCTTTTTGATTTACTTCTGCCCTTATGTGTGCAATAGCCGAAATTAAAATCAGTACGCAATTAGGATCGTGTAACCCAGTGACCCCGCAAGAAAGTATAACCAGTACAAATTTATTCCCGACACGCGGCAGCTCCAACAAGACTGTAAATTTCGCGAAAATGCCATTCGGAGAGAACTGTATAGAATCAAGCGTCACCCCGGCGAGCGATTATTCCGCCGCCTAATTTCAGTTTATTATACGTGCTTCAGATTCGACATAAGTGCGCACGCACGGGAGCAGGAGGAGGGAGTATACGGCCCAGGCCGCGCGTTTGCATAAATTTCCATAGGCTGCGTCGGCGGGGCTCCCAAGCTATTTGCACGGATTCGCAGTTGCGCGAGAGAACAGTTTCCGGTCATTGGAGAACGATAATTGGTATCGACTTGGCACTAAGCTCCTTCGGATTCTTTTCTATGCCCACGTATATCCCTCTCCTCTCCTTTTTTTTATTTTATCTTATTCCGATGACCCTCGTTCGCGAGCTTATAGCTTTACTACTTTTACAGTTTATTTTTATACGAAACTTCACAAAATAAACAAAATTAGCCTTTGATACGCTACGTCCCCCCCGCAGAGAAGGAGTTGCTCATCAAGCTCGTAAATTACGAATCCGCCAACTCGAAAATGGAAGGCTGGTATTTCAATAACCTGGCGCAGTGTCCCCCGTTTTATTTATGCATGTCCCTTCGTTACCGCTCGAGGCTTTACGACGCGAGCGAAGAACTGCGCACTACTACTCGAGGGAAATTCGCTGCGCGAGAGGAAAACAGCACGCGTAGGAGGCGGAAACGATAAAGACAGCCGGGAAGAGAGAAGGAGAGGGAGAGAGAGCGACGAGCGACTCATACTTTTTTTACGGGTTTATCGTCAGCGTTAAGGCGCGAATTAGCGCCCTTAGGAGACTGCGGAAGCTGCTGCCGCTGCTGCTGCGCGATTTTTACGAGCTTAGGAATTTGTATCTGTCGCTCGGCTGTTACTTCGCTTCGCTACTCGCTTCTGTTTCTGTGTCTACGGAGACTAGGGCTTTTATGGCCTTTTTGCTGTGTGTACTCTTTTCATCCGGCGCCTATTCCCTTTCTTTTATTCCTTTTTCTCTTTTTAATTTAGTGAGTTCGTAAAAAAGTTCGCTCCGATGTTAGTGTTCGTAACTTCGAATGGTGTAAAAGGTGCACGTCGTTCGGTTATGCAAAACTAATTACACACCTTTATCGTCGAGACACTGTTTATACCGCCAGATCTAATTCAATACTCGTGGAACAATTGTACTGAGCATTCTCGCGGTAACGAAAACTTTCGCAAGCTCGAAACATTCCAATACAACTTTATTACACTCCGCACATCCCACGTCACTTTCACCCTCACTCCGTTTGTTACTCCCTTTGCTTTACGACCTCTCACGATTAATTCATCCCTGTCGCCAATCTCGTCGATGTCCATATCCTCCTCTCATCTCTCTCCCTTCACCCCCGCAAGCAAAACAGAAGTGACAAACTCGCGAAGCCGACGAGAGCTTACGTGCGAGTAGCAGTAGTAGCCATCGCTCGCTGAATTATTCCTATTCTTTCCTGGCGCCCCGATAACAATGCTTTTACGTCCCATAAAGCCAGCCGTCCCGATACACACACGCGTCGTCCGTTTTCTCATCGTCGCGCGAGCGCGAATTTTACGTCCTCGAGATGCGGGCGAGTCGAGAGGAGAGATTCCAGAGCGAATTTTTCGAAGCTCAACTACTGCCGTTTACTGCTTCGAGTTAAAAAGTTCCAACGGATTCGAGCGTTTGATGATCCGCGTTTACGACGAAACATATTTTTTGTTCAACGTTAATCATTGTCATCGCACGCGCGGCGGCTTCATGACTGCAACCATCAAGTGACCGGAAACGGTTACGCAAATACCTATACACCTGTGCGCACACTCCGAATCAATATAATGATCAAACAATTTCACACGCCGGTAATTCGAACTTTATTAAGCAACAATTTGCCGGCCGATATTTTTCGAAACGTACGAAATTAATATAAATTGCATCGACAGGGCGTTCGGGCGCGTTCATCAATTAAATTAATTAACGCGAAACTTTCCCGCTCGCAAATATTGCCCCCGTCTCTGAAATTCCATACGCACACATACACTCGTCGGCGCAGGAGAGCGTAAAACAATCTTTCCCTCTGCAGCACAGCTCTCGTCGCAATTAATTCTCGTAAAACGCTGGAGCCTCTTGCGTCGATATGAAATTCGGCGACGAGAAGAGTCGAGAACCGCGCTTCTTGCACCCAAGCTAAAGCTCGAGGGTAAAACACTCGCGTACATAGCTGCGTTGCAGCGGGAAGCATAAAGCGAAGATCGTCTCTGATGAAATTTTTACAGTGGTGCGAAATCTCACCAATTTTTTATCGCCGATTCATCCGCGCGCTAGAGAGACATACTTTGTCCGCGGTGATAAAATGTTGAGACGTGCGAAGCCGAAGGGCCGCGAAAAACAGACGCGGATGCATATGCAGCAGGCGCCGCCCGATCGGAATGATTTTCGTATTTTCGAGTAGGCGAGCGGGAATTTTATTTCGAAATATCGACTCTCGAATATTCTCTTGTAATTGAATGGACGCGCGAGAGTTTTATGGCTGGATGCGCTGGTTTTGTAGCTTCTGTGGGATCAGCCGGGGAATGAAAAAGCTCGGGCGCTTATTTGTTTCCGAAAGGGGATGGCGAGAAGCGAAAAGTTGTCGTGATCCATGTAATAGCGCAGATGCAGTTTCAGTCGGTTGAGTACTGCAAATCATACAGCAATGAGCTCGTAATATCATGAATCATATGATTAATACCTATTCCTCGAAATTCAGCATTGCGATACTGAATAACAGCACGTGTCGTTATTGTCGATCCGCAAACAAAACATATCCTCATTCCCATCAATGTTATCCACAAACATACTCATCAGCTAAGAATCAAATGCCTCGTAATAACAGTGTATTGTACGCATACAGGGATAGCCATGACACACCCGCCCACAGCATCATCGTAACCGAAAATTTCTCCCCACAGCGAGAGGCACACACCTCGATTACAGATCATCGAGTCACCTCCGATCTGGCCCATCGGCCAGAAAGATATCCCCACAGCCAGCCGAACTACGCCGGCCGCGTAATTCAATAGCTCGGGCGCTAAGAGAGAAGGCGCGATAAGCGATTCATGGCTTTCCGACTCGAGGATCGTCGCCGGACCATTCAGCCCCTGGAAGCAAACTCGGAATAATGTCATACGGATGAAATGTGGCTGCATTCAGGCTTCTCGCTCTCTCGCTCTACGTGTGTATTATGATGGATGAGCCCCCGGGCGCAGCGTGGCTTCCTTTGCCCGACGCTCATTTCAATGACTCGAGAGAGAGAGAGAGAGAGAGAGAGAGAGAGAGAGAGAGTGGGACTGTGTGTGTGTGTGTGTACACTTGTGCTGCTATTGGGAATACGATGCCACGTGAGTTTATCGCAACTTTCGTCGTGCAGCGGTGAAAGCGACACTGCTTATCAGTGATGTTTGTCTGGGGCTCGAGTCGCGGATCGGTGAAATTGGATTTCTTCGGGTCTCGAGGAATTAATCCAACTGCGAATTTCAAATGCTGTTACCAACCGCGGAATTGAGCACTCAAATATTTCATTCCACACATGATAACTATGTTTGTTACAAAACGTGCTCGTCCGCTTTCGCGGAATCTGAATCAATTACATTGTTGTACTTTGTGCAACAGCGCGATGTTATAATTCTCCCATTCCCTTGCAAATAGGATCCGAACTTTTGCAATCATGCCTCGAGTTCTCGCGAAAATTAATTTGTTTTTCATTGACTCGTTTCAGCATCATCACCGGGCAAGTGTTGGTTCCCCACGTGGCTGACCGGCAAGACAAGCATGACCTGGCACACGCTTGACCTGACGCGCTCGTACACCTTCCACATGAGCAACGCATCGCTGCACACCGTCCGCTCGAACGGCAGTGCCAGGAGCTCCGAGAGTCAGGACTTTCTCAATCTACCCGGCCAGGACGAGCACAACGTCAAGATACTCTGCAACAGCGTGAAGGCCGCCGGCACCGAACAGAACATCTTCATGATCGTCGCGCATTTCACCGTGGGATGGTGAGCTTCTTTTCGTATTAGCTATATGGAACAGAGTTTTTGCTGTCGGTGCTTTCGCGGAGTTGCTTCATTATCGAAATCGGCGATAAGTAGATGACCGCAATCAGTATAGTCGACGAGCTAAACCAGAGGATAAACTGATTGTTACATCTAATCCCCAATAACTCCAAAATAACGACTCTCCTGCTCCCCCCCCCCCTACCACGAGCCGCCCGCTGATTGATATTTCACTGCACCGCACACATATCGAACCCCTTTCAATTCTCTTTCATCGCGCGCATCTATATAGATATGCATACGTCCGTACTCTACAACCCCCGGAAACTGAGTCAGTCGCGACCCTGCCGAAAATGAAATACCCTATTCTCGACGAGAAGCATCGACAGTCTGGATTTACTCTGCCGTACACGCTCTCGATTGGGGGGGGGGGGGGGGCGAAGACGGAGCTGCTCGTTACGATGATAGTTGACGGGGAAGAATGAGGCAGGGGGGACACTTGATCCGGGGGGCTTAGGAGCGTACTTGCATCGGATTTTCGTCTTTTGGAAATTGAGTTGCAGCTGAAGAAGCGCAAGTTAATAACGAGCGCAGCTGAGAATATTGCGAAAATTACGTGCTCCTCGCGCATAACCCGCAGAGCTTTTTAGTCGCTTGCGCGGCCGAATGATTGATGGTATAATTTGAATTGGCGGTATAATCGATGAAAGTGCAGATAAAACTGCGCCAGCGACATTTTCATTCAGGAGCGATTGAAAGGCGCCGCGATTGGAGTTGACGAAATTCTCAATATGCGTGTCACCCACTGCGCGCATTTCGGAAAAGTCCGACGGCAAAAACTCTATTAAATATCCGAACTGTCGACGAATCTGGCTAGGATATAAAACTAAAAAAAATATCGCTAACTTTCGCATTGCCTCTGATTCGCAGTCAAAACGGCTACATGTGCATGGCGTTCTACAAAAGGGACGGCCACGTCGTCGAACTTCAGACAGGAAGCACCGTCTCCAGGGCCGAGGAGGCATGCAGCTCGCCCCACTACCAGCAGCACAGCATCCCCTACGTCACCCTAGTCAGTGAGTATCTCTCTTTTGACTTTTTCTTTCCCTCCGCAGAACGCACGTGTATACGCGCATACAACCAGGAAGAAACGTCGAGGAGGGGAAGAGAGAGTACACTACTACTCGACAGCGACGCTTCATGCTCCAGCTATATAGTTTTTTCGCGTCCGTCCGCTCTTTGTGCGCTGCAAAAACAAAGCTCGCGAGTGCGCGCGAAAAAACAAACAAGCTGCTGCATTGACGGTTTTCCGATGATAAGCCGGATGGCTGGTCCGGCACACGTGTGTGTGTATGAACAGGAGAGAGGGAGAGAGAGAGAGAGAGAGAGAGCAGCCGAGAACACGTCGAATCCTTTTCTGGGATAGCCGGAAAAATGTGTCCCCGGGCGAATGTCAGCTAGCGGCCGCGTGTATAACGCGCTGAAAAGATGCGCCCAAAGCCCGGCGATGCACTTTTTTTGATGACGGCTTCTCTCGCTCCGTGTGTGTGTGTCTGTGTAGAAAGGGACAGATGCTTTCATGACGGCTTTGTGCGCGAGCGCGAGTATTGAGCTGAATTTCATTGGGATGCTTTTTTAATCGAGTCCGAGATTTTGAGACGGGTTCAGCTGGATCTGTTGTTTCGTCGACGTGGATATCTTTAGATGGCTTTTGCCAGACTTTTTCGCCCGGTTATATATCGGTCTTATTGCCTTAACTGATGGACGTGCGAATTTAGAGATGCATACACACGCACCAACGATATTTTCCGCTTGTGAATGATGCAACGCACATTTGATTCATTTTAGAGCTATCCACCCGAAGTTGACACGTTTGCTGGCCCGAATCGCTCGTAAAAATACCTCCGCAGTAGCGCAAACACTCCGTCAACAGCTTGAAAGGAACCGCATCGAAAACAGAGCCACATATCGCGCGGTAGAACAGCCTGGGAATATCCGAAAAAACGCAGCGGAAGCTCGGGATAGAAGAATCGAACGCGAGTCCACCACGCGTTCCGCTCGATTTGCTCGGTCCGGAAATTTCGCGCACAGAACCGTAAAAACTCTACTGGCTCCCTCTCCCTCTCACTTTATATAGATATAGACACACACACACACACACACACACACACATATATATATATATATATATATATATATATATATATATATATATATATATATATATATATATATATATATATATATAACAACTGCAGTGCGCGGGGAAACTCGAACGCGAGAAAAGTTTGGCTAAACGAGGCGCTCGGATTTAGGGGCTTCCCGCGCGCGACGAGAATAGATGGTGGGGGATAACGAAAGGATACGCGCGCGAGTGTATACACACAGATGCGGGTACACGTACGCGCGGGAGAAAGAGTGAAGATAAGGGATAAACGCCAAGGCGTCGAACGTCGGATTTGAGAAGATTTGTCAAAATCAAGCGGAGGGAAGAGCGATTTGCTCGAAAAGTTCGGTGATGTAATTACCGGTGTGGTGCGCTGGAGCAGCTTTATTCTGAGCCGGGGATGCGGTGAGCCCGCGAGGGATTGATCGGACGCTGCTATGATGCTATTTATTTTCGGGCTATAGCTGTGGCTTATGATAAAATTAAGATGTATACGTACTGCAATTCGTTCAGTAATTCGACTCTGGAATAATTTTAGAGTTTGAAAAAAAAGCTTTCAGAACATCAACTGCCCGACGAAGCAGTCGTTAATTAAAAAGCCCTAAATCTCCAGCACGACTATCCGTCCGAGATTCATATCGGTCATAAAGTCCGCGCGGAAAACAGCGAAAAACTTTAATACCCCAAAGCCAATCAGAGCCAACTCCATATAGCGATACCCAATTCCGAATCCTTCCATAAAATTACCTCCGAAAGAGCTCATCAAAACTTGGCCTCCCTCTTGCTCCCGGTCCAGCGTCATCTCTGAACCCGTCTTCCATCCGAGCGGGTGTATATACCTATAGCTACGTATATAGCTAACGTTAGCGTCGGCCGTACTAGTAGTAGAAGTAGTAGTAGCAACAGCCGTTACGTAACTCGTCGGCGCGGTTCGCTTCGAATTCGGTCAACGCGATTGTACTGCCTTTGGGAATTATTGGATTCGGGAGCGCGTGCCGGAAAACGCTCGTTTCCGCACGTCGCGCCATCGCTATGTACACTCTTCCTTTTTTGGTCTTTTGTTCCGCGCGACACTTTTGCAGAGGCGCGGCTTGCGCCGTACACCACTGGCTTTGCTTTTGTGGGCGACGATATACGTTCTCGCGTAGATTACCGCTCTCTCCCGTTCTATTTGTTTATGCCCGACTGTGTGCGTTCGATGGGAACTTTGTTTTCCGAATCGTCGCAATTATATACGGAAAAGAAGTTCGTACTTCTGCACTGCTCGATGTTTCACCGAGTATAAACTTCTTGATTCTTGCCTGTAAGTGAAGTCAACTCAAAATTCGTTTAACTTTCACTTGGCGGTAGTTTCGAAATTTTTCGTAACTTTTTCCAAAGAAGTTCATCGAATAAGTCTCTTCACGGCAACAAAGATAAAGCGTAGAGAATTCCTCGATCCATCCTTGAAAAAGAATCATAGACCGCGTCATTAAATTCGAACTCATCTCAACACACTTTGTGCGCCCCGGCCATTAATATCCCAGCCGCTCGACTTCTGCCTCGCCCAGAGATAACCGCGTGTGCGCAGCCGCACCAAAGCCGCGAATCAAAGCAACTGCTTCCGCGAATAAAGCGCCTCTATACCCACACATACACACGCTCGCGCGCTTATTCTCCGGGAAAAATGTCTCTTTCACTATACGACCTTTCCCCTCTCCTCTCGAACAAAGGAGTGTATTCCGGGCCGAGCGCGCGGAAGAGATAAGCATCGGGGAATATCAGCAGCGCAGTCGTCTTCGCGACGGTTCAGCTCTTGTGCGGCTCTCGCATTCTGTCTTCCCCCTTTTTACTGCACCTTTTCTCGCTCTCACACACACACGCACACTGCTGAGTTCTCTTCTCATAATAAACCGCGCGCTGCCATTTTTCCGCGCCCGCGAGCTCGTCTTTTTTCTCGCGCCCGTTTTCATTATACGCGCACCGCCGAAGCTACGAAGGAGAGACTCGGCTTTCACGCCCGAGCTGACGCCGGCGAATGTGTGGATATTTGAAAATTATCATCAGTTGATGCAGGAGATCTTAAGAATAACAGCCTTATTTGCCTGCTCGGTACACGCGTCCCACGCGAGAAGCAGTTTTCCATCTCGGGACCCCATTCCGCGCGTCAACGCGAGATGCGCCGAGCGTAACGATGCCGACTCCCCCGAGCAATTAAAGTCGCCTCGCCATCCATCTGCAGCGCGGCAGCAGCTGTCCGTATATAGCCCAGGCTGACGGGCCACTTTGCGCTGCTGCGTCTTCTCTGCGTTTTTTACTCTCCCTCTCTCTGCTCATTCCAACTAGCGCGCACTTGTTACTCGCTGCAATTTGCGAGTCGACTTTTCCGCCAAGGAGATATTCAGCTCTCGCGATGAATTTCGCGCGAGCATTGTCGAGAGGTCGAACGTTGTTTCGGCGAGTATAACTGCGCTTTCATGAACGCGCGCGCGCGCGCGCGCGCTTGTTTTCGTACTTTTTTATTGGCCGGGGTGTCCGGGCAGTAAAAAATCGCCGTAAAAACTTTACTGCCCGCGCCGCACAGTAAAAACTTTAGCGAGAATTAGAATTTCCCGACTTCTCGGTTCATTCCCTTTCGCCGCGCGCGTGTGTATCTCTGTGTGTTTGAATTAATCGCGTCTTCGAAATCGTCGACAGCGGTGCCGACGAATCGATGACGAAAAGTTGTATACTCTTTATCGCTCGTCGTCGCTTAATTCATTAAGCGCAGCGGCTCCATCTGCGACTGACAACGCCAGGCTCGTAACCCACAAACTTTGCATGCGGCTGCGGTGAAATTCTATTCGTAGCCTGACCGGGAATCTCATTTAAAAATTATGCTTGCCAGGGTATAAGTATGAGCTGGCACGGCGCGACGCGGCCTGTTTTGAGGGATTACGCCGTCTATTTCAGAGCTCTGCGCTCGCGCGACTCGCATAATAAATTATCAAAACTGACGGGGAAATCAATATAGAGCACTGCAAAGTGTAATCCACTTACGGACCGGTGTAGGGCTGATATTTTCCCGCGGCTATTGATAGCGATAGCGCTTTGTGGATGCGTTTTTTGTTGCCCGGTTCGCGTGCTGCCTCGCCGACGCGCTCTGTGTGTAAATAGGACTGTTGTTGTTCCTGGGGCTGGGAAGAGATTCTTCATTTTGTTTTTCGGAGCTAGCTGTGTGATTTATGGTTTTGCGGCTGGCGGCTTGTCGATTTGATTTAGGGTTCATTAATGCGTCCGTTATCAATCACTGCATGCGACGGTGCGATAATTTTTCAAAACTATCGGTATAATGACTAACGTACAGAAAGTCGACGGTGTTTCGCGATAAATTTAGTAGAAAACTTTAACCGTTCCAGGAATCGGAGATCACCGAACGATTCATCAAAGGCTTCGATGCATCAAAAGCGTCCTCGCACATCTCTGCTAATTGAAAATCCCCACTGAAAAACCAAACTCTGGTTAATCCTCTAAAAACAGTGCACTGCAGTCGATTCAATATACCCCCGTATAATCCGCGACTGAAACATTCAATAAAAGAAACGTCCGCCACACAAAGGCAGAAAAGCGCAAAAATTCCCGTCATAAACTTCGCGCACCGCAAAAACCCCAACTACAAACACGAATTCGTGGTCGAAATTCCCGCGCGAAAGCAATTCCGCTCGGGCATTATTCCGTTCACGCACTCGCTCGCTCTCTCTCTCTCTCTCTCTCTCTCTCTCTCTCTCTCTCTCTCTCTCTCTCTCTCTCTCTCTCGGACTATATGTGCGTCTACGTATAGGCACAAAAAAGCGCTGTATACAGCGAGTATAATACGTGAGCGCATCGCGCTAACGATAGCGGCGATACACGTAAGGGAGGGAAGAAATTCAACTGGGTATTCGTCCCTCGAACTGATGTGCAGCTGTAAAAAGGAAAGATCGATGGGGTGTTTCCGCTGTTAAACATTAACATCGACCCAGTGTGTATAAGACGCGTTAAAGTTCATGCTCGCATCTCTTTGAGAGGAAAAAACAAGCTTTAGTAAACCGCAATTCACTGAACCCCCCATTCACCTGGTCTCCGCTCGCCGCTAATTTTCCCGCAGCCGCATTTAGCACCCGTCCCCCAGTTCTATTACGCAACTCCAACTCCTCCGTCAAAAAGCTCGCTGCCGAAATTTCTAAAGCCCCTCTCCGGCGCACTAAACTCGCCTGCAGCCAATTTTCCAAGGGCTGGAGTCCGCGCTCGGCGGTATTATATTTTTAAATCAGCGGCCATGATAAATACCCGTGGCATTTACATAAACGCGCGCGGCAGGCCTGTAAGTGTGCGCATATATATGGCTGCGCGCGCTACACGAGTAGGGTGGGTTTTCATCTTCCACTTTCCCTCGACTCTTCCTCCCTTTCGTCGCGCGAGTAGAGCGCTGGAAAAATTCGAGTGCAGGCCGCTGAAAAAAATATGTTAATGCGCCAGAGGACTCGCAATGCGCTGGCAAGCTCGCGTATTGAAATCCCGTTTGGCGATTAGAGAGCGTCGAAAGGATCGGAGCTTTTAAAATTTGGCTTATACGATTTTTGCTCCGCTTTCCTGTGCAGATATAATACGGCAGATAAGTGAATTTCCGCGCAATGTTCCTCCCATTTTCTCGTAAACGCGCGCGTGAGCCGGACTATATAATACCAATGCGACAATCGCTTATCGTGTCGCGCTGCACCTAATTCAATAACAATTCAATGCAGTACCCCGATCACGTCGACACCTGCTCTCTCTTTCTCTCTCTCTCTCTCCACCCCTTTCCAATATAATCCCCCTCGTGTGTACACCCCTCTTTTCCTCCGAATCCTCTTTCATTCCGTTCGCTGCAGCCTGAGCCTTCTCCTTCGCTCCTCGCTGTTCGCGCATACACGCGAACGCGTTCTCTCGATTATGATAGTGATTTGCGGGGCAAAACTGGACCGGCTGGCTTTCCACATTGCAAACACATTCGCCAGAGATAACCACAGGCATGGACTACTGCAGCATTCCTGTCTCGGTTTTGCTCGCTTTTACAGGTGAAATAGTCGCGCGAAAAAGGGGCGTATTATACGGTATGATTTTTGGATTTTTCACGGGCGCGTGCTATGCGAAAATTCGATCTTTACATCGCGCTCGCTAATCCGACTGCGAAGCGCATGTATCCGGGCCGCGAATATCCACGAATTCGGGCGCAAAAAACGGAAACGCGGCTAGACTACTGCTAATTAGGCAGACGAGCGAAAATCGCGGCAAATCGGTTTAGCGCTTGTTTATTCTTTCATACGCAGGCGCGTTCGCAGATTAATCTCCCCGGCTTTTCTTTTGTCCGCCGCCCGGCCGGAGGCGCTGCAGCGCGCAGTCTTTCCGAAAGAGGATTAACCCAAGTGTAGTTGCGGGTCCATGGACGATGCGAGAATTAGCGGGAGAATAACGAATGGCGGGCTTTGCGCGCGCGCATATTTTTCTTATTTATTTATCTCCTCGATGTCGGGTTTGCCGTTTTTTCCCGCCCCAAGGTTTTTCCGCATGCGACTATAGAAATAATTGTATGCGCAGAGAGTTGGAGTATCATCGACAAATGATCGCTCGAAGCTTTCGCCGCGCCGAACTATTTTATCAAGCCGGCGGTAGAATTTTATCCTCATCCCCCTGGTCGATCCGCGGAGAGAGAGAGAGAGAGAGAGAGAGAGAGAGAGAGAGAGAGAGAGAGAAAGAGAGCGGAGCTTAGGAGGAATAATAATGTGATCTACGAGTACGGAGTAGCGGCAGCGGCCGTAAGTGGGATTATTACGCGATGTAAAATAAAATATCGGCCGGCGGCGTCCAGCGTCCTCTCTGCACTCTTGTCCCCTCATAAAATCGCGCTCTTTCTGCCTCGAATATATAGAAATCACGTCTAGTCGACGTCTTCTGCGAGAAAGCTCTCATAAGTTAATAACGAAACATCGAGAGCTATAACTTTGGCGCTTCCTCGGGAATCTTACCCGCACAGCTTTTGGTGCATCGGTCGTTTTTTGGATTCTGATGGTAACATCGAGCGAAGAATTTTTTTTTTGATAACAATCAAACTTTTTACCGCGGCGATTTTCCACGGCGCGAAAGTAACGTAATGAGCTTACACAAAGTTTATTGCGAAGGACCATTACAGCGCGGGAAATTTAAAAACTCCGCCGATAATCCTATTAGGCCGTAAGACTTCGAAAATCCGGGATTGAATTTTCCATAGCGGTGGTCGGTCTCGTGAACTCTCCGAAAATCAAAAATTCAAAAGTCCGCGACTAATTCGCCCTTGTCGGGCGATAATGAGTCTGCTGGGAAGTTTCCAGACCCCTCTGCCGAAAATTCGGGCAATTAATTTTTGAGTTTCCGCTTGGAAAAATTCCGTCCCGGCGTCCAACTCGTTGCAACAAAGCCCGCGCGTGTGTCTAGATTGGTGTGTCGAAAGTTTCGCGAGCGCGGTCAGAGGGAATTTCGTTTGCCACGCATAGCCGTGAATTTTACGTTGAGCCTCGATGGAGCGGAACTTGGCCGTCGCGTAGATCTAGCCCGACGAGTTATAAGCTAATAAAGAGGCCTGCGATCGATAACAGTTTTTAAGAGGCAAACTTTTCGCGACGGGAATCCGGCTGGGACTGAATAATTTATCGTTTCGAATTTTCACTATACGTCGGCGTAATATCGTTTATGCTCGTTGTTTTGCGAATTTTCGAAAGATGAATGTACGCGATACAATGCAAATTATGCTCGCTGTTGTTTTCTCTGCGCATTCACGAAATTGTACGTGTATACGGCGTTTAAAAAGCCAACGTTTACACGTTCCTGTTTGATCGGGAGTTAATATAAATACCTGGAAATTCGGAAAACCCATACGAGAGCTCGTTAATTACTGAATAATTCGTGAATATCGCAAAAACAAGCTTGTCCGCGCGTATGGTGATTAATTTTACAGTTCGAAGCATAAAGGGAGCAGCGATGAGTGTAACCCGAGATATTTTTTAAATATCAAAATACCGCTCTGCGTACGAACGAACAAAATGTTGGTCCTGGAAATCGGACGAAAAACGTGTTTTCAATACATTTTAACAAAAAAATAGTAAAACTCGTAACTCTATACGACTCGCGAAAGGACCTTGGCAAATATTAATCTCGTCGATTTAAAACGAAATCCGATCGAAACAATAAGCCAAACTTCCCTCGAACATTTTTAATAATCCCTCGCCCTCGATAAGCGCACAACCGACGCTTTCCAATTAAGCCCGCGCAGCTCCTTCTTCGCGGCCAGAAGTGTACAGAAGTAAAAGGTGCCCATTTTTCATGCAACTTTCGGAGGAAAACAAGAGTCGCTGCGGCCAGCAGCAGCAGCAGCCGTCTGTAAATTTGAATTTCGGTCTGTCGAACGGACGACGCCCCGAAAAATAGACGTCGCTTAGGGGCGCGCGCGCGTAGTAGCATGTGGTGCGCAACGCGCTGAATTCCGAGCGATTTTTTTTCTTCGGCAATCTCCGGGGGAAAGGAGAGCGAGAGAACTCCGGAATGGAAATATTTTTTCCTCCCCCTCGGATTGACACTCGCGATTGAGTCTGAAGTTTCGTCAAGTGGAGGGGGGGACTATTTTTCTCGGACTTATTAATTTTCAAGGTTGCCCGATGGAAATTTCGCAAATCGCTTTTATTAGTTTCTCCGCGCCGCCGAGACGCTGGCGAGAGAGTAAAGTGGATCGCTTGATATCGCTGGGTCCGAGAATCTATTTGTACCATATCCAACAGAAATCTTCGCGGCATTCGGATGATTAAATTCTGTCATCGCCGAATATTTCCAATTCCATTCCATGCATACGACAATACCTTTCCTTTTTCTATTCAAATATACCGTCTAGACAATCGCGACCACAAATTAAGAGCTACGTGGCAAAAGTTCTTACTCCGAACGATAACGAACGCCGATTTCAAAACCAATACATGCGGTGGAATGGAATACTGCAATCGTCATCCAAAAAAGTGGAGAGCCCAGCACATCTCGAGTCCTGAGCAAACACGCTATACTGCGGCTGCGTCGGCACTTTTTCGCTTTGCGCGCTGTCTATTATGCACGCGGCTACGCGTGTATATGTATATAGATACACGCGCGTACAGCTAGAAAGCCGCAGCAGCGGTGCGGCTCGTCTGAACTTGCGCGCGCGCGATAACAAACCCACTCCCGCGGGACTTCCAACGTCGAGAAGCGACTCTCGCGTCGAAGAAGAAAACGTCTGCAGCTCTATATGAAGTGCATTCGCTTGTCTCGCTGGAAAGAAGATTGGAATCGGGGGAGGGGGAGTTTTTCGGCTTTGTCGGCAGTTTTATCTTCCAAGAGCCGCAGTTAAAGCCTCGGCATCGCGTACAAAAGAGTGCATTGTTTGAGATTGCTCTTCGATCGAGTCAATGGAAATGTGTATCTCGGCTCGTCTGACCTGCACGCACGGCGATTTTCCACTTAAGCCGCAGCGCTATCGTCGAAATCCCGCGCTCAGTCCGCCGCGGAGCAAAAAGGAACAGCCTCGCTGCAAATCGATACACTCGGGGAGAGAAAAGCAAGCCAGCTACATATTCCCAAAGGGCCAACCGACCAGCCAGTCAACCGGTGCTGCTGCTGCTGCTGCAGCAGCGGCAATCCCTCAACTTGTCACTTATCCAGCCTCGGTCCCGCTGCTTTTGCGAATTCGCCCACGGCGGAGCCGCAAATCCCGCGTCATCTTCCGCGCGCCGCTCGAGAATCTGTCGATGCTGTGTGCCGCTACCGCTGGGCTGGAGAGGGACTGCCGATCGACTCTGTCTCCTGCCGTAATTCACGTCCGCTGTCGAAGCCCCTACGCGTTTACCGCATATAATGAGGAGCAATGAAGAGACATGTTACAAACGGAGAGGAGACAGAGTCGAAAGCGAAAAAGTAGACGACGGGACTCGAAACTCGCGGACCCGAGAGCCAGAGGCCTGTGCTCTAACCACTGAGCTAACGTCTACGATGCATTCGGTCGTTATGCATCCTATTACGGCTCGGCGGACTCTTATCGCTGACTCGTCTTCGCTGCTCGCGTTGCAGACGTGTACGTCTGTGACAGACAATCAGGAGCTATTCTTCTTTATCAATAAATCTCCTTGCGAAACACGTCGAGCAAGTGGTCGAAAAGGCTAGTGGAAAAAAACCGAGTCTGATCGTCCGCGGCGTATAGGTATAGCCCCTCGCAAACCGCAGCCATGAGCGACGTGGCCGCGAGTCGCGTCGACTCCGTCGACTCTCGCTTCAGGTGCTCCGCCACCGACTGACACGTCTCGCGTATCGCGGCGGCCTGACTGTTCCCAAAATATGACCCACTGCGCCCCGAGCACACTGACAGCCCGATAATCGAATTCCCCCAGATTACGGATCTCGGTTTCTGTGTATTCTATTTCCGTCGGTCTTCCTGACTTCGGACAGTTCAGGGCTTTGATTGATTTGGCGTTATTTATAGGAGCGGCTCTTTTGGCTTAGGGAATTTTCACGCTGCGAGGTGATGGATTCAAGCCGACAGTCTTCCGTTCGATGCGAACAGCGTTGAGCCACTCTTGTTTCTGTCTTGCTCAGATGATGTGTATTTGGCTCGTGCACTACCCTGAAAATATTTACGTTATAGGGGATAAACCCTGATAAAAAATATCAGACGAAACGTCGCTCGTTCTTCAAAAAACTCCTTCGATAACAAAAAACAAGTGCCGGAATTCCGTCGTCCATCTCTCCACGCATGCACAACTATGGCCGCGCAGACGCATCCGCAGCAGTGCAGCACGAATTTGATCAAAAGAGCCGAGAAATTGCAGTGCACACAGCGGAGCCCGTGGATTGATAGATGGGCTATAGCCGGGCGCGAAGTAACATCGATGACCCGGATTTTCGAGGCGAAAGACAGCATGCTATGTAAGTATAACATGCGCAGCGGAAGTGTGAGGCAGAAGGAGATGAAAAGCCGCGACGGCGAGATTCGTAATTGACTTCGATTAATTTGCCACTGGCGCCAATTTCGAAGTTTTTGCCGCGAGTCTTCGATAATATTTCACGAATGTGATTCATTTCGCCGATAGGGAGAGCTGGAGATGCGGTTGCTGCACTGCTGTTTGGAGATTGATTTGTCGAAGGACTGATACTCGGTTTGATTGTCCAGCCCAGATAGGGATCGATTGCTCCATCGGGTGTATTGTGATTAATTCTAGATGCATAACTGTTTGCAATAAAAAGAGTCAAGTCCATTTCCAAGCTCCTGTGCGACACACCGCAACTCAAAGCGTCAAAAGCACAAAAGCTCGCAAAACGCCGCGTACAACCCATAAGTATAAAAGACAAAGTGACATCTCGGAGCTAAAGCACTCCGGACGTCCCAGCGCAGTCCGGGCTGAAAAATCGTCGTCGGCAATCCCCCATCGGCAATTCTGCTACAGAACTCACCTCGCTTCTCTCTCTCTCTCTCTCTCGCTCTCGGCCGTCTGCCAAAGAGGTCCTTCCGACGACGAAAAAATCTCGATAAATCGCATTGTCGCTTCGTTTATCGGATCGACCGAGACAGAAAGAGAGAGGCAGAGAAAGAGAGGCGATCGGAACTTCCGGAGATGTAGGAGACGGTAAAAAGAAGAGAGAGAGAGGCGAGACCGAGAGGCAGGTGCCGGAGAAAATGTGCCCTGCCACTTCTCTCCCTCTCTCTCTCTCTCTCCCTCGATGGTTATATCGTTAGAGATATACGTGAGGCGGAATCGGTCCAGTAGTTTCGGAGAGAGGACCTCTCGTCCCTCTTTCTCTCTTTCGTTGGCCTGTACGCCCGGTGTATACGACTGCGCCAACGCGTTCTAACGGAAGATTGGGCTGTCCAAGATGATATTCAAACGACAACGTTTACCTGAAAACGCGATTCTCAATCTTTGGCTCTAAATACCGAGCAAACGCAAGTAAACGCGGCTCCGGAAAATCAACAGAAAACGAAAATTTCCAACCATCAGCAGCAGCAGCAGCTAGATCACGGTGTACACAGCAATTCCTGCGCACTCGTCCATCTCCATCCCCCTCCGTTATTCCCTTCTTCCTCGTCTTTCTCCTCTGGTCCCAGAACCAGCGCTGCATCAGCCGCTGCGCTGCAGCGTTTCCCCGAGAAATTTGCAAACAAATTGCCAATCCCCGCGAAGAGTCGGATATTCGAGAAGCAAGAGCGAGCGAGAAATAGAGAGCGTAACCTCGTACATACACGATGCAAAGGCTTTTTCGATCCGACAGCGTTGCGGAAAAAGTTGCGCGCACTTGTCGCGGATTTTCGAAGACTCGCGCTAGTTTTTCAGAATGAATTTGTATTTTTTAAGCTCTTGGCATTTGAAATGGTGATTAAATTGCTAGCTTACAATTTGCGGCTAAATGCGTGCGCAGCTCGGGGAGAGATATATTATTTAACGGGACGACGGGCGCTAACTTGAAAGAAGTTTATGCGCGCGCAAATATAGAGGTTGAAAGTTTTGAATTTCCATTTCGAGCTCGAGGCGCGCGCGCGCCGACGTTTTAATGCGATGCGTTCATTTTTCAACGCCGCGCGAGAGCTTAAGAGCTCGAATCGCTTTAAGAAAATTCGTTGAATCAAAGTGTATGAAACGCGAAACTTTTCGGAAAAAAAAGTCAACCCTCGTAGCTGCTACCGAGACGATTTTTTTTTCCTCGTGGAGTAAAAAGCACAAAAGCTCGGTCCCGAACGTGTCAGACCGCTTGCTTTTAATTCTCCCCGGCAATATCCGCAGGAGAGGAAGAAAAAGTCAAAGAAAGCTCGCGTCCGCCAGACGCAAGAAAGAAACGTCGCGAGGCGACCCTTTAAGTACACGTTAGCCGCACGACGATGAAAGCCTTCGGCGGAATAAAAGCCGCCGCCGTCGCCGCGCGTGTATCTGCTGACGCGACTGTATACCTGCGCATCCCGCGGATTTTCGAGTAGACGAGGGTCGTTCTCTTTCTCGGATCGTTTATTGCTTTGTCTCCTATTGTTTATCTATCCGTATTATTATTATTATTATATATGTATGGTATTCGCGTCGAGAGCAAAAATTACTGAGAAACGCAGCTCGTCCCTCGCGAAAATTCATGCGCAGCTACTATTTGCACAATCGACGCTCACCCGCACAAAACGCGCCATCGTGAAAGAAGCGCAGCAACGCGCGTGTTGGAAGAGTCGGCAGAAAGCGGAGTCGTGGCTTTGAAAGAAGCGCTCTCTCTCTCTTCCTCTTTTCGCACACACGTGCGCGCAGTGAAAGAACGAAAGAAGCTCGAAGAAGGGCGAAGAAAAAAGAATCCGGGAGGCGAGACACTTTTGTAAAGACGCGCACACACTCACACACACAGGCTTTCCGTCTGTCTTGCTGCGAGTACAGCGTCGGTTTCTATGCGGAAATGAATTCGGCAAAGAGCAGACGCCGCCGCTGCTTCCAGAAGCATTTCATTAACGAGCGAGTCGTCTCTTTAATAAGGCTGCGGCAACTGGTTCTGCATCTGTTTGCGCGCGCCAACCCGGCGTTTAATTTTTTTCCCCCTTTCTGGATACAGCCGCGTTTATTTTAGCGATGCGAGGTCCGCGCGCAATTTCATGGAAATCATCAGCCGCGATTAAGCTGCGCCGTGGACATAACGATGTTGTCGTTGTGTACGCGCGACTGCAGGCGTGGCAAACAAACGGTCGAATAAGTAAATTCGCTGCAATGCGCGAGCGAGTGACCCACTTCCGCGTCAATGTCAATTAGGCTCGTGCTTTTGGGCGAGAGGGAATTGGGGAGAACTGGCAAGAATTGATGGGAGCTGCGCTGCAGTGGAGCTCGAACGAATCAATGGAGAGATGCGGCTGCGGGTACTTTTAGCCGGAATCGGAGTGGAGGCTTTGCTGAATTCTTAATGGGGGAGCTGCGAATAGTTTCGAGGTTGTGACGATGTATAGCTATCTTCGCAAAACTGATGAATCATCGCGAGGCGTCGATTTTATACTTTCTTCGAAACGTTTTCTTATTTCACGTGGAGGAAGAAACTTATAGCCAGCTGGCTAGAAATCCTCAAAAATAAACGATCCGAAACTTTGCTCAAAATCTTCTCTTAAAAACAAACCGACCAGTTAGCGCTGCTCTCGAAAGTTAAGTTCCTCCCTCTCGCTGTACGCCAAACCAACCGCAAATAATTCGGGCTCTCCATCCTCTTTCTCCGCTTCTCTCTCTCTCTCTCTCTCTCTCTCTCTCTCTCTCTCTCTCTCTATCTCTCTCTCTCTCTCTCTGTCTCTCTCTTATCAAACTTCAAAAAGCCCGGCGCACCACGCTAAATAACAATAAATTTCTCTTCGGAAACTTTGGCCCCAATCACGCACTTATTTCGTCCGAGAGCTGCGAGAGGGATTAAGCTCGCGCAGCAGTTATATACCTGTTTTCGCAGCCACTTTTTTCCTTCGCTCTCTTCTTAAATACTTTAATGCAGTTTATCCAGGACTGGCTGCGGAGGAGGAGTTTCAAGAGCGCAGCCACGCTTCGCTAGACCGCCTAATCGAAAGTCCTCTCCTGCCGAATGCCTGCAGGAGAGGAAGAAGCGAGAGCGGAGCCAAGCGACAGACTGACTCGGTCGCATCGGAGAAAAATGTCTCTGAACTTTTATTAGCGGCGGCGCTGGTTTATTTCGATTTCAATATCCGTCGCGGCGCGCGTGAAACTGAAAAATAATCCAGCGATCTCGCCGACTGATGCACTGCACTTGCTCTCCTTTTCAATTTTGCATCCGCGTACATTCACGAATGGAGTACGCGAGAAGTCGATTTATACGTTTTAGCAACAGTAGAACCGCTTGAAATATTCAACGCTGCCCGTGTCTGACCCAACTGCGTTCGTTCCACTTACACCCAGACCGAACGTGTTTCATTCCGTAATCATTTAGCCGACGCTTAAAACTTCGAATCTCCTCGCGTACAGACTCCTCGGAGACGGAAACTCGTCGGCAAGAGAAAAACTTTGCAGTATATAGCCGATCGTGAGAGAAACGTACAGCATCTCGCAGCGTGACGCGAGGTAATCGAAAAATTGCTCTCGTCAGGCTGGAAGGTCGTCGGGAGGAGTACGCGACGCGACTCGAAATCGGAATCGATTAGCCAAGGCACGAGTGGAAAATCGTAAAAGAGACGAGTGGATGCAGCAGCGCAGTAGACGAATTCCTCCGGCGCCAATAGCCACGGAAAGTGGGATAGCTTCCCTCGCTCGCATGGAAATCGACTCTTGGATCTTGTCGCTCGCGCCTATAATGCATCTCTCACTTTTCCACTCTGTGTGTACAGCACACTCCCACATGTACACCTATAGTGAGAGGGTGTACGTCGGCGAGCAGGAAAGAGAAGAAGTCACGTCTCGGCGGACGACTGGAACTACTTTGCCGCCGCGGCGTCGACTGTTTCACCTCTCCCTCTCTTGCTCGTCGGCTGCAGCGGGGAGAGAGAGAGGCGGCTTTTTGCGTTTTATCTTTCCTTTCTCCCGTAACGCCCGCGCTGCTTCGCTTTTCTTCTGCTTGCTCCTCTGACTTTCTCTCTCTCTCTCTCTCTCTCTCTCTCTCTCTTCCTCGGTTTCCGTTACTCGAAAGAGAGAGAGGCGTCCCTCCAACTCTCCGTTTTTTTCCGTTTTCGAATTCTAATTTGCTTGGCGCTGCGCCGTGGGAATAGCCTCGCTTCTCTGATTTCCAGCGCGAGCGACGCCTGCGTCTTCATCCGACTACTCTCTTGACTACTCGAAGCCCGGAAAAATGTATGCCTGATGTACAATTAACTCGATCGACTTCGTTCCTTAGCGGCAAACAACGAGAAAAAAGCTAAAACGAAAAAAAATTGCCCAACAAAGAGAGGATAAAATTCTCACCCTTCTCCCGCCGAGCAGAGCGAAAGTTTCGCGCTCCCCTTTCTTCCTCCAACAATGGTAAACTCATTAGGCGTCGGGTCTACGTAGCCCTACAGCACCCCGTCCACGATCAAAATCAAAGCCAGGGCGCGCAGTCGCGTCTTTATGACAGTGCCGAGAGAGCCGCCGAGATACCTATTCCCTATACACTCTGCAGCGTAAGAGAGAGAGAGAGAGAGAGAGAGAGAGAGAGAGAGAGAGAGAGGAGGGGGGCTGCGGAGGTAAGGGAGGCGTATCGCTAAAGAGATTAGCTTATCGGCGACGCTAAGAAGCTCCTCGGCTGGCTGCGCTGCTTCCGGGCGTACAGTTCGTTATGTCGTTAAACGCGTCGGGGCCAGGTCTAACTTGAATTATTTAAGTCGAGAGCTGCTACGTTCTCCCTCCCCCCTCTCTCTCTTCCGCGATGCTTTAATCCAGCGTAGGCTGAGCTTGTAGATTGGCGGAGGTCATTCTCGTTCTCTTACTCCCCGTTGATGGGATTACTTCGAGGGCTAGTTTTTCATTCATCTTGGACTATATCAGGCACGCGCGTACGCCGATAGGCCTCCGAGGAAATTCGTCGAAGCCGCCGATGTCACGTCGCATTGGCGAGTCGACAAAACAATAGCAGTGGATCCAATAAAAATCCACCTTCGCACGTATATAATCCACAGAGCGAGCGCTTTCCACCTACTCACTGATCCCGAGGAATAAAGAAAAAGCCCGAGCGATCAGTCCGAGAGCCAATCGAGCCTCGGACAAATTGTTCGCTCTCGTGACACGTCGCACACGCACACACGTCAGGAATCCCGCCATCTATTATCCCCCCGAAAGAACTTTCCTTCCATTGTGGGCGAGGGTTCGATGACGCCTGATTGACGTGATCCCGGGCACGTCGCTCGGGCTCCGCCGCCTAATAACGCGGTTGAGCCTCGGCGCTCTGTCTTTCCTTTTGTCGCGAGCCGTATGTGTATAGCTTTATTTCACTCTCGATCGTACGTGGGACTGACACCCGAGAGCTATATCGAGGCCCTTGTTATCGACTCGACTGACTGGAATTGGCGGCTTGATAAACTACTCTGCTTTTAATGATCCCCTGTGCGATTGATGCGTGCACGTCGCGGCGGCGGTGTTACTCGCTAATTGCTACGACGAGCGACACTACACTTCTCGAAAGTACAAAGTTGAACAAATTGATACCAAAAAGTTCAAGAGTCGTGCAGAGGGGGAAATATGCATCCCCCCTCGCACGCGAGGAGGAGAAAAATGCTTCGAACGACTCGACTCGCGTCTTCGTCAATTTATCTCCGAGGCATTGCCTTGGAAATGGACCGCGAGCTCCAGTCGAGCAACCCGCTGCTCCGCATATCCGTTTGAATTTCATACATCGGCATCGACGAAGAAGAGAGAGAGACAGAGAGAGAGACACGCCGCCAAAGCAGAGACACAATTTCCGGATCGCGGGGGGAAAAACGCGCGCGCACTTTTACGGTGCATCGAGTCTCCAGGCATTCGTGACACACGACACTACCTTTGGTCCGGAAGACGAGGCGCGGACCAAACGGAAAGACCGCGAGTCGCGCACAAAGACCGAGACACGGCTTGCGGCATCAGCTGAGGGGAGATTGATCGACGTCGAATTCTGATGTTTTTTTTGTTATCGGTTGGATAATTTTATTCGAAAAGTCAGTCTAAGACGCCGCGAAAGCTCAAAGTCAGCGAGGGAATAGCTGCATTCGAGGTAAACTGCACTGCTCTCGGCGTCGACGACGGGCCAAAGCAAGATGAAGCTGGGAACAAGAGACACGTGGCACAGAGAAGCTCTCGCGCTAGTCTAGTAGAGAAGAACCTTAAAAGGAGGGAGTGCAAAAACGAGGAGCGCAGCGACTCAGCTCGCTCGAGAGGGCGGTAAAAGGGATCGCGCAGAATCCGAAGGAGAGCTGTAGAGCTATATACCTGGACGTCTTTGAACTTGACACGGGTCAGATGACCTGACTCTCTCTCTCTCTCTCTCTCTCTCTCTTACTCGCGCATATCTCCCTCAGCTCGCGGCAACGGTTATCTTCTCTCGTCGCCCGAGCTTTTAAGGAGGACGATGAGCTCGAGTAGCGCCGCCGCTTCCTCTTGCTTCCTCTTTTATTTTACTTCGGATAAACGACGATGCTGCAGGCTAGCTACACTTTTATTTCAACGCTCTCGCCGTCGACGTCAAGCGGCGTTCATCGGTTTTTAGGCCGGTATAGATACCGCGCGATGGGACACCAGATCTCGGGGCTGGCCTTATCCGGCGTTTTCTACTCGAACGAATTTCCAGCGCTTTTATATATATTCCTGCGAGAGTGTAACTCAGCTACTGCCGACCGAAATTCGAAAATAATTTAGTGCGCACAGTTGCCCAGAAGCGAAGCTGGGTAATACTTGCGAATTAATTAAAACCCGTTACTCTCAACCGCGGCTAAAACGGTACAGGTGTTTACCGATGCAAGCGCAGACACGCCGGCAAAACGCTTTTTACGTGGCGTATAACTCTTGGCGCGCGCGCGCGGGAGGAAACTCTGTAAGCGAGTTCTCTTGTGTGCAGGGAGTCGATATGTTAGGTCGAGACGCGGTTGGAAGGAGTGTATAGGAGTGTATGTGCGCGGGGTTATTATATTCACTCTTACCTGTAGGCATGGCAGAAGTTTTGCGGTGTGCTCTTTCGCGCGTGTGTGTGTGCTGCATGCTTGCAAGCTTCGTGTGCTTCCTGCTCCGCTGCGGGAACCTTATGCATTTCTATAGACTGCTTCGAGTGCGCGAAAGGTTTCAATTGATTGGCTGGTAATTTGATCATTTTCAAAAGCATTATATGGACTACCTGTATCAAGTGGCTTATTTATTACACTGTAATTGAGAAAGGAAATTTTTCAAAAATTCAATTTGGAAACGAAATTGCAAGATAAAATTCGCGCGATAAAAGCCCAAACCAATCCCGATACATCAAATCGAAACCCGCACGCATGCACTCGGCCCATATACGGCGCTCCGTGCATCGCGTGTCGACTCGCGCGTAATTCACCTTACCCTTTCGCGCGTCAGTCTTTCGGAGCAGCGGATCGCTGCGAATTATCGCCCTCTCGGCTGTGAAAATCCACGCCTCGCCGGATCCAGGGAAATTGAAAACTGTAACGCGCTGACTCTGGCCTCTCACGAGAGAGAGAGAGAGAGAGAGAGAGAGAGAGAGAGAGAGAGAGAGAGAGAGAGAGAGAGAGAAATGTAAGCTCGAGCCTCTAGATCTATATATGCGCGAAGGAAATTTGGCTCCTTCCGTTCGCGTCTACACATATAGACGACGCCTGTACGAGGACTTTTTAAGAGTGTATACGCGTATACGCGAAAAGATTGTATTTGTTCGTTATAATTCATTTCTGAGGATGAGCTTTCCTCGTATAGTAGAATTCCATAAGGGAGAATAATTTACTCTTGCACGACGAGGCGAAAAAAAGCCAGCTCCAAACTTCCATTCCGCGTAATTATCAGGAAGCCTCATAGCGAAACTCGCTCGTCATCCCACGGCCGTGCGCGCGCGGGGGAGGAAAAGAAAGGGGCAGGAAGAAAGAAAGTCGATCGAGCCGAAGGAAAAAAAGCGGTGCGGCTCTTTCATCGAGCGCCGCCTCCTACAATTTTTCTTCCCATACAGCGTCCGCCGCCACCGCGTGCCACTTGTAGAATCGAATAATGATAAACGACTCATCTCCGGCGCTCGATAACCGAATCACTTTGCGTCCGTGTATAACGCGAACTTTCGGCTGAGAGAGAGAGAGAGGGAGAGAGAGAGAGAGACGGCAAAGGGATTATCGGCGGTAAATCAGAGCAGCCGTGGAAGAAAAAAGTCGCGAGAGAGAGAGGGCCAAGATTGACGAGCGTTAAAAGTGTATTCGAGCGCAGGCGCGTTTTTCGGAGCTAGCCTCTAATCAATTCAAAAAGCCGTGCAGCCTGTATACGGAACGCGCGCGCGCGCACCGGTGGCGTGGCAAAAAGCGAGTTTTTTCCCCGAATCACCCTGCACGAGCGGGAGATCGGCGATAAGTGGCGCAGGAAAACGCGTGTCAATGAGCCACCGCCGGCGGGGGAATAATTATCTTAACGAAAATTAATGGAGAAAAGCTCGACGAGAGAGATAAGTCTCCTTCGCGAATTGATTTATCGGTGCGGCAAACTGCAAAGCCGACGTTTTAGAGAGAGAGAGAGAGAGAGAGAGAGAGAGAGAGAGAGAGAGAGAGCATAGGAAAAGGAGCCCCGTATCGAACGAATCAAAGAAAACTCAGCAAGCGTCGCTCGTCGTTGGGGGGGGGGGGTCAATAATACCCATACGCTCTTTCTTTCGTTCTCTCTCGAGAAAAGACGGCCGAAATCTCGGTGGCGGCACAACCCCTCTCTGCGCACGCGGAGAGAAAAAGGAAAGAGAAAGTCAGCATCGGAGCTACAGAGGGGCTGCGAGGAGACCTTGACAGCCCTCGAAGAGAGAAAGACTCCCGGAAATCGCCTAATGAGCCGGAAAAATCAAGTAGTCGAGAGGGGGTCCCCTTTGACGGCACGCACTCGTTCGCGTCTAATTAACCATAAAAATAACGAGATTTCTGCGGTCTACGCTCTCTTTCTCAGCGTCTCTCCTTTTCGCTTCGATCGATATTTTATACCTGAGGGTGACGAAGGGCTTACTTTGGTGCGCGCGACGAGAGCCAGTATGAGTTATGACGTGTTGTGTATTAAGGGAGGAGGTTCTTTCGCCGTTAAAATTGATATAACTCGCCCCAAGGAATGAAAAGTACAATCGGAAGTTTCTTGCCGAGACGACGAAAAGTTCAAAGAGGATTTTCTTCGTATTTATTATTATATAAAAACAACGGCGAAGCACGTCAGAAATAATTGGGTGCGCGCTCGATACAAGGTGCATTGACGAAGAGAAAACTTTTTTAACGACGAGCCATCGATCAACATCAAATAATAACCACTCTATTCTACGTGAATGGGCCTGAATTCCAGCAAACTCCCGAGTCTATACAGACTTTCTGGCGACAAACCACCCCTTCTCCTCCCCCCGCGGGGTGGCTAGGCTAAAATTGGGCGCTCGTCGTCTCGGAAGAAACGACGCGCGGCAACGAAAGAAAGCGCCGGGCTCGTTGGCGAACTTTCAAAGCTGAAAGCTCAGCCCGGGGGCGAGTCTCTTCCTCGGATTTGTCTCGTTATAGTTTGCATTGTGCGTCCTTCTCTCTCTCTCTTTTTCTCTCTCTCTCTCTCTCTCTCTCTCTCTCTCTCTCTCTCTCTCTCTCTCTCTCTCTCTCTATGTCTGCGTGCGCGTGATTCGCGACTCTTTCTCTTCCGCGCGTTGTTGCTCCCTCTTTTTCTCTTCTCTCTCGTGCGTGTATTGTATGGGGGAGACGCTATACGGCTATGGGAGGTTTTGTTTATTCTTCCGCAACCGGAGACTCGTCGAGTTTTCTTTTTTATCACTTCGGCGCTCCGCTGCGCGAGCGTTAAATTAGATTGGCAGCAGTTCTCTGAGCCAGCGTTTCTGATGATGAGAGGCAAGGATGCAAGGTATATCGATAACGTCGATTTTCAGCGAGCTAGAGAACAAAAATCGATCGTCGGAAAAAAAAGAGAGGAGAAAAACTACTCGCGTCACTTCAGACTCCTCAAACCGGCTACATTGTCTCCGGCTCTTCACATCCCGGCCGAATCGGCCGTACTTCAAGCAGCGGTATAGCGCCGCAGCTCGTTTCCTCCCATTGACGAGTGCACCTCCATTTTTCTCTCCCTCTCTCGCACCCCCCAGCCTTCATTTTCGATTCCCGCAGTTTCAGTTCTCACTCACTCCACCGACGAGAGAGAGAGAGAGAGAGAGAGAGAGAGAGAGAGAGAGAAATTCGCCTCGTCACGCTGCTAGCTGCCCCTGGGCGCGCCTAGATCCGCCTGATACGATAATTAGGTTCTTTCGACCGACCGAAAGGATTCGCTCGCCAGTTTTTAGGTGAAAGGATGAATGCCCGCGGCGGAGTCATTGTCGATTCGCCGGGATTCATCGGCTAAAGTTGTTTGTTGGACCGCCGCGCCGCTCGCTCTGCTGTAGGAAAGAGAGAGAGAGGGATGAACTTTTATGCGATAGGGAAGAGAGAAGTGCATTTATCTCGCGTTCTCTCGTGATTCCGTTGCCGTGGCGCTTTTTTGCTCCATTCGGGACTTTCTTTACAATACGCCTGAAAAAGTAGTGTGGGGGATGAGATTTTACGGCGAGCAATGGATACAGAGTCGAGCCGCGATTTTTCGAAATCGTCTCATTTCATAACGCGTTCGGAAAGGCAGTGATAAAGCTCGTAGCGGAGCCCTTTGAATTGCGCCGATCTTGTTTGAGTTCGGTAAAGATCCAACATTCGTCAAAGTAAATCTCAAAAACAGACCCTCTCGATATCCATTAGCTGTCCAAACATTTGCTTACAATGATTGATCAGCGGCTGCTGCTCCTCTTTCTGTCTCTCTCTCTCTCTCTCTCTCTCTCTCTCTCTCTCTCTCTCTCTCTCTCTCTCTCTCTCAGCGTTCTCCTAGGAAACTTAAATATTATCCTACTAATACGCCGACGTAGCAGCCCTTTCAGCTTTTCGAAACTCGACGACGATTGATTTCAGTCTTCAAAAGCACGAGTCGGTATCGTTAGACGCACCGATAATAACCCGGGTTCTTATCTTCTGCTTTCAGCGAGTTCTCCAGAGCCACGTCAGTGCCCGTACCTCGGGAAATTCACGGTGACCGGTGTGAACGGCGCCAGCCACGCCCAGCAAAAGAGCCCTGGCCGAAACAAGGGCTACAAGAGCGACAGGGTGAGACACGGCCAGGAGCGAAAGCTCGAGTTCGACGTGGAAAAACGCCGGGGTAACAATCAGTACCTCGTCCGCGATCAGCTGCAGCAGCAACAGCAGCAGCACAGGAGAGTTAGGTCCGAGGGAAACGCCAGGCTCCACAGCAGAGATCCCGAGGAGGAGGCCGAGGAGCAGCTGATGGAGGAGGAACTCTGGGCGAGGAGGAGCGGCAAGCCGAGGCTGAGAGAGGAGGCTCAGGCGTTTTTTAAGAGTGAGTTCATGGCCAAGCATGGCCTTTACTTTATTTTTCATTTCACTGCACTAACCATCAAGCACTAAACGTAACACTCGCAAACAGGTAAATTCCGCAAGAAGCGCCAGTCAAAACTGGAGGACTTCCAGCTGGACAAAGACGACTTGACGCACCAGGCGTCTCCGATCTGGACTCGTGACTCTCGCGAGGACGATTCGAATCTCGAGGAGATGTCGGACGCGGACTACTTTGGCGAGTACATCGACGAGGCTCCGGTCGAACCTCCGAAGAAGAAACGCGTCTATCCGACCTTCCTCACCTACTCGGACCTCGTGCGTCTGAAGCGCGAAATCGAGGAGGACGAGGACGACGTCGAGTCCGACGACGACTATGAGGTCTACGACGAGGAGGACGAGGAGGAGGCTCGCCGTCGCAGAAGACGACGAAAGAAGCGCGACGCGATGGAGGAGGACGAGCAACGGCCCAGATGCAACTCCGACATCACCACCCTGACCGTCGGCTGCTCCACTGCCGACCGGATGGAATTTCAAAGCGAATGCGTCGACGATGACGCCGTCACAGGTAGGGCCAGAGTTACACGGCTCTTTTGACGTCTTGGCTTGATATTCGAGACTCCGAGACTCGGGGGGGAAGGAATATATCTTTGACGAGAGATAGCCCAAAGGATTGCAATATCGGTTAATTATAGGGAAAGTTTCGGGGGGACGCTACGCGTTCGGTTACCCTCGGCTGGGACAAAGGAGGAGAAAGTACGCGCGCGCGAGAGTTTCGCCTTGATAATATTCCTTGATTGGAAATCAGTCGTAAATCCAGATATCTCTCTCTGCGCCGTAGAGTTTATGACGGCCATAGACTCCTGTAGAGTGCATCGTCCTTTTGTACGAGATATTCGTCAAACTTCTTTTTGCGTATTTTGTTACCGGGCTTGTTAAATAGATATTTACACTATCGAATCGGAGAATAAAATCAAGGCTAATTTTCCCTTTATCCGCTCGAATCTACTACAACAATATCATCTCGCCTCCGAAACTCCAAAATCCACGAAGGTCACGCGGCCGTCCTCCTCTTATTAAATCCCATCCGCCCCCGTACTAAACTCAGCCATGATCTACAGCAGCTCAGGCTAATCCTCTCTCTCTCGCGCGCGCGCACTCGCGCGGGCAATTACACAGGCCCTAAAGCGCCAATAATTGTGTAATACCCCTATCCTCCCCTCCCTCTCTGGAGCAATAAGATCCATCACAGCGGTGCGTATATGCCGTATATGTCTAACAATGTGCACTTTGGCTTTGTGTCCGGCAGCTTACTCGTGCCACGGGCGCTGGTTCGACGCGGAGGGCACGCAGTTCGTGATAGCGACGCCGCTGGCGACTCGTCGCGCTCAAGCAGCCTGGAGTGGACCCGATGGCTCAAGGGCCCAGCCGTACAGGAACAGTCGCAGGCTCTGCTTCATGTACAGGGAGAGCGGGGGCGTTGTCAGTCTGACCGCGAGTCCGGTCGCTTGCCAGAGAGGCGTGCCACCACCGCCGCCGCTTCTTGCCTTCAACGCTACCAGTATCGGTGAGTATATTCTCCAACTGATCGATTTTTAATCCGTACGATCGAGCGCCATTGAATTTTGCACTGGCACGAAAAATGTGACTGTTAAAAAATTAGTCGACCCAGAAACGAAATTATCACTTCTCCGAAGGAGTGTGTCTCTATAACCGTCTGTCAACTCTGTGTTCCAGGTCAGTGCATGGACGGCGCGAGCAGCCTCGGCAATCACTCGCTGCATCTGATCCTGTCGGTGCTGGTGCTCATCCTCGCCATGTTCAGGTGATTCTAAACGCAGCGAGATGTGTAACCCACAACGTACCTTCAGAGGTACGAATCCAGTAACGAAGGGCGACAAGTCGTCGTATACATGTATACATACTTGACGAGGAGGACGCGTGCGCAGGTGGTCCTACTTAGCCGCCGGTGGTTATGCGCGCGTTCGGCGGAATTCGATCTTTATTGTATATTTATTATTTTATCTGTTTTTTTGCTTCGTCGACGAAAAGTCATTTGAATACGTGACGCGATGCTACACCCGATCGAGAGCTGCGTTAATTGATAATTTGTGCATATGTGATTTTTATTGTTTGACCATGTCGTACATTTGTTTTACGGTTCTAAAGAGGAGTTTTAAAAAAAATTGGCGTCGAATTTCACCGGACGCGCCACTCTTCCACATATATAGGTTTTTGTACCGACGTAGCTTCTAGACAGTCTATAAAGTTAATTACTAATAGAGAACACACGGGCGCCTCCCAGCCTCGGAAATCCAAGAACAAATGCGACAGGAGAATAAATTGTGAAGAATCACGCGGGGATGAGAAGTTACGAGTTTTTATATATATATATATATATATATATATATATATATATATATATATATATATATATATATATATATATATATATATATATATATATATATATATATATATATATATATATATATATATATATATATATATAAGAGCTATAAGGACATAGGATTACAAATTTAACGAAGCTAAGGTTTGACGAAATATACGATATTATAAATAACTGTGGGTTAGACCATATCACGCACGCGACGAGGAGGCCGGATGATAATTTAACGTTTATTACGCTAGCGGGCGCTGAGAAAAAATGAAGAAAATAAAAAAAAGTAGAGCGAGTGTATGTGTGTGTGTGTGTGTGTGTGTGTGCAAGCGAGAGAAAGTAAAGGCGGGAACCTTGATTTATTATGTAAGCTTTAGGACGAAGGCGCGCGCGCGATGAGTTATGTCCTTAATCTGCGGCTGCGAGTTCTTGCTTTAGTGCGCGAGATTTTGTCTCTGTATGGCTGTATGCCTGTGCGCGCGAGAGAGAGAGAGAGAGAGAGAGAGAGAGAGAGAGAGAGAGAGAGCAAATACGTAGATAATCTCGAGAGTAAAGATATTAAGAAAGTGATCCAACGCAATACATTCGTAGGTACGACACGTAGCGTATAAGTTCGCCACCCGATCTTCTGCAGTAGACACTTTGAGGAGAAATTCAGAATCGATAACGCCTAGCAGCGGTATTCTCTTCGAAAGAGCGACGGGAAAAGGAGAGGAGAGAGAGAGAGAGAGAGAGAGAGAGAGAGAGAGAGAGAGAGAGAGAGAGAGAGAGAGAGAGGAGGTCCGAGTATAAAAAGGTAATTGTTTAAAACCGCGCGCGTTCGAGCTGCTTACGAATTCTCGATACCGCAAGGAGAAAGAGAGCGAATAAAACTTTGTAATGGAAATCGATCACAAAGCCGGCAGTTGTCTCGCTGCAACAAACGAACAAACGGTCGAGCAACAACCTTCTCTCTTTTCCGATGCAAAATCACCAATTGCTCGCTGCCTCTCCTATCTATCCCCCAACGAAAGTAATTCTCTTTCTCTCTTCCTGGCAGCTTTAAAGTGACTACCAGATTTCTTGCGACAGAGGGGATGAGGAGGCAAGAGAGCGCGATAGAGAGGAAGAGAGTGAGAGCGGGATTCCCTTTCATCTCCCCCGGACAATGGCGACGCGATATGTAAATTGCTGTAACTGTGATTAATTTAGGAGTCGGGATTTCCTTCTCTCTCACGCTCTTTCTCTCTGTCCCTCGGTGCACGGTCTGATCAGAGCGCGTCTTTATCTACTGAGCGCCGGGCCTTTTTCCTTCTTCTTCTTCACTCTCTCGCATTTAGCGAAGACGGAGAGAAAATTCAACTGCAGATCCACAATGGGATTCTTCTTCGAGAGCCTTTCTCTTGGTCTGTTTTTGTCCGCCTCTCTCCCTTCCTCTTGCTCCCTCTCTCTCATTCTGCTGCGTATAAAGCCAGGAGGCGGTGTTGAGCTTCATAAATTACTTTCGGATTGCCGTTCTTTCGACTGCTTATACGTAATTCTTACCTTTTATTTGCTCTGCTGTCTGAAGTTAATCTCTGTATGTGTGTCCGAGTCTTTGGATTAGCGAAAAAACAAAGAATGCCGTACGTGGCGATTTGCGAGGCTTGACGAAGCAACGAAGCGTTACGTGTCAAATACCTACGACATCGACGAAGAAATTATATGTACTCTTTTTTTTACTTGGCTTCGCAACTCGAAAGGAAGCAATAAGCAATAAAACCGAAAAAGAGAGAGGGGGAGCCAACATGGTGATGTGTATCTAACGAAGCGTTTTTTGTACATTGTTAAGTCGGTTAACCATATGTATGTATCGAAGAGCTATTATATTTACTCTGACGTGTATGATTATGTATCTGCAGTTGCGGCTGAGAAAAATGTCTCGGTGATTATTGTATAATTAGCGCAGAGTCTGTATTGTATTATTGACATTGTACTGTACAATTATGAGTATCTTTGTAATAACTGATAAGCATGCGCGTGTAGATTTCACGAACTACTTCGTTCTGCGCGACGAGAGAGGCATATAGTGTGTTAAATTATAGTGAAAACCGATTGAGTACATAGTCCTGGGACGCCGAGACTCGCTCCGCAGATCATCGTTCGATGATCCACGAAACGATTCTCGGGACGAATCTTGTAAAGTCGTCGGAAAATTTTTTATCCATAGGAAACAAAACGGCATGACGTAGATACTTGAGAAAAGCAAATACATTGCTATTTTGACACTCGCACACTGCGACACGAAGCAATCGCTATAATATATAAAAATTAAAAATTATATGATACACTACACTCGCCCCTGATTACGAGGCCAATCAAGTCCCTTTGCGCGGAGACTCTTGTCTAGCCTCTGCATCGTCGCGTCTCGGCTTCGTCCTCGCGTTCGCCTTTCTTCGCTTTTAGAAAGAAAAAGAAAACACGGAAAATGAGCTCGAAATTGTTCAACAAGAATACAAAAGCCGGCTTCTACAAAACGTCATCTTAGATAAATCTCCGCGGAAGAAGGAAAAGAAGCAGCAGCAGCAGACTACCCTTTTTCTCATCTCCCCTCGGTAAAGCTTGCGTGTATGCAGCCCTGCGCGGTCGCCCTGAAAAGACGCAGAACAGCTCTTTTGCACCAGCGGAGAATCAAAGAACGGCAGCCCCTGAGCTTCCTGCTGCTGCTGCTTCTTCTTCTTCTGGTTGACGACGACGGTAGAATCGAGGTCAACGATTCTCCGCGACGCTGTCTCTCTTGGAGATCGATCGCTTTTCAACGCCTCATCTTCGAATTCTTTCCTGCTTGAATTGTACATAGATTTTCCTTGGAAACCCATGATCAATTTGCGTAGTCTACAGAGCTATACTAGTAGAGGTCGTTTTGCGAGCAATCAACGCAGCGTAGTTTAGCAACAATGCGCAAAAACCGGAGAAATTTTAATCCTTGCGGCGCTGTATTGTGTGCCGCGCTCGATCAATCAGCCAGTGGCTCGTAAAGACACTGTTTAGGCAAACCGAGCGCGTAATGGCCTCGGTCGGGCGAGTTCCGCGCGTGCATTGCGATAATGGAGAGCCGTGATCTTGAATTCGAATCACTGCAAGCGTGCAGTGAAATAAATTTCAAACCGAGATTTCGTTGTCGGCGTTTGCAATTCTTCCTCTTTAAAAAAGTGATACCGATTCTGATGAATCGAGAAATGTGATTATGGTTAATGGCAGGCTTTGTCACTCGATTCGCTCTCTAAAGTTGCTCCCTATTTCCACTGTACCCACCAATGACATTTTTTGATAAAACGCTCTGAATTGTCTCTGTAAGAGCTTCAGTACGATACGATCGCAATCTTCATTTTATCAATGTAAAATGTACAAAACTTCAATCGAAAACTATACGTCTCACCTAAAATCACTCCGCCCAATTGCATAGGAAAGCCCCTCAACGACCAATCCGGCAACACGCACAGGATCAGAAGCCCGAAAAGCTCTCGAGCGTTAACAAGCTCGCGCGGCGAAAATACCCGCGAGCCAACTCGCTCCGACAAAACTTCATTAGCGCGCATCGGCTTACGCACACAGCCGGAACAATGCCACCACCGGCGCCGATAATTATGGGCACAGTGCCAAGTCCCGCGACGCACGACAAACATTATGCCGAGCGCTCGTAATGAGATTGATGCAATCGTTCGGCGTAATCCCGGCAATTTGCGCTGACCGTACGTCATAATATCGGCGCGCTGCTACCCGAGATTCATGAAGTTGACGCTATACGCTGCTGGCGTTGCGGACACCGCCGAAAGAACGCGTCGATCGGTCGATAAGCGAATCTCCGCTGCGGTAAAGTGGGTGAGCTTTCAATCAGCGATTGATTGGATGCGCGCTCGGTGAACCGACAGCTTTTTTCGCATCTTGATCGAGTATTTTAGAGGCTTCTTTTGCTTAGTTCGGAATACGCGTATATTTTAATGGATTCGGTGTTGGCTTTGGATCTTTTAATCGACGTTTTAATATCTCGACGGGTTTAACGAATCGCGACAATACTTATATAAATTAATGGGCACGAAACGCGAACCTTCTTCCATTCTAAAAAGTTACCATGCGCAGAGAAAGGGAATACAATTAAACGCTGTTAAAAAGCTTTCATTTCCGATGTCACGACTCGGGCTTATCGAACCGGCGAATCGCGAGTGTACTACGGTCGCGCGATACCAATTTTAAAAGGAATAAAGCGTATGCGTCTATATGTACGCGGAGCCACTTCTTCGCGAGGTCGGGCGCGCTCGCGTTTTTGTACGGGGCAATTTTCTAAATTACTGCGGATGTCTGCGCGCATTAATCATAATTCCGAGTCCCGCGGAAACAGCGGCTGTGCGTATGCGCGCCCGTTACTGCGCAGACTTTGCAAAGTGGTCGCGAAGCTTGTTTTTGGCTGAGTAAACGAAACGTCATGCCGTTGCAGCGATGAGTCGGCGATTTTTTTTCATTTTTTTTCGAGCTTTGCTTTCGTTTAAAGTTCCCGTGTGACAAAGAAGGAAATCGTTCATCTTTCCTTTTTTGTTTTTTACAGAATATCTTTAATTGTAATTTAATTAATCGAACGATTGGTATCAAGAAACAGAGTGATCCGATAAAGCGCAAACGTGCCGCTTTTAAGTTTGTCACAAGCATTCGCTTTCAATTTAACGAGAGTGCTTTAGCTTTATCGTCGCGATAAGACGCGGATTAGAAAAGTGTGAGTGTCTTTAACTATCGTCGTCGCAGTGTTATTTCGCATTCAAATGCCATGACTGATATTGTCCCGATAGCGCTCGCTATTCAGCGTTGTTATGTAAAAGTACCGCGAAAATCGGGATTAATTCCGGTATAAGAGGATATTGATTTGTCGAGAACGATTCTGGGAGCGACGCTATTACCGAAATAATATCCATTACAGCAGCTGACGCACGGACGCGCCAATTTCAAATTTCCCATGAAATCCCGCTAAAAGTTTAATGACAGCCCAATCAGTGCATAATTGCTACCAGTCAATCATCCTGTGTATAGAGAGGACCACTCGAAACTTGCCGTTTATTTATAATACTCTCGAAACTAGATAAGGATGTCAGGCGAACGTGCGTATGTACCGTTACGAAAGACGCGCAGAAGTGGAGGTCAGAAGCGCGCGGCCCAGTATTCCGCGAGTCGTCGTCGTCGTCGCAAAAACAAACTCGATCGGACCGTTTACGGAGGTAAACGCTGTGACGTTTCCGGTGGCGATGATTTGTCGACGGGACGAGCACGCGTTGCGTAATGACGACGAGAAAGGCGCGTGATTTACTCATTTTTCTTCGCGAAATTTGAAAATGAAAAATTGTTTTTTAACCCAACGACGACAACGAGGTCAAACCCTTTTCTCATGTATTATAATATTCCTTCTCTCATAACAATGAGAATTTCATAAAATTCGAGAGGAAAAAAAGAACTAATGAGGCTCTTATCACTAAAAGCACCAGGAGTACTAGAGGCGTTCGCCAAGCGCGAGAGAGAGAGAGAGAGAGAGAGAGAGAAAAAAGAGAGCCGCGGCGGCGAATGGCTTTTGTTTTTAAATAATTTTCATCTTACACTTCAGATTTACCGCTAAGACCGTATATAGCCCGTTTATAACCAGGAAGCACTTCGGCCGCCGCCGGCTGAGCGCTGCTATACGCGCGCGACCATATATAGCTATACAAGGAAGTGCGGCGCACTTTACGCGCGAGCATAAACGTCTCCTTAACTCATTTTTAGTTATGAAGTTGTTACGTCCAGTATGAAGATTTTATCGAGCCGGTGTATATCACATGCGCTTGTGCGATAGCGAGAGAGCGAGAGAAATGAATTCGAATGAGAAAAGGGCTCTGCGCTTTTTCTCGAATTTCGTCGTCATTGCGAACGATCATGCGAAGAAAGGCGAACGCGACGATCGACATGCCGAAGGCGAAAGAGAGGAGACTTTTGTAAAATATATGACGAAGTTCTTATCGTTTGTATGATAATTGCCTGCGCCTAGCTGTGTAAGTACTATAATAATAAAGATGAAGAAGCGAGCACGTGATTGAGGCGAAGGGGAGAGATTTATACATATTGAATAGAGAATCGCGATAAAGGAGGATCGTTGCGGCGATGATGCGCGCCGCGAGTAAGTAGGGAGAATGTTTTGGAATGTAAAAAAAAGCAATAGTAAGTGCGCGTGTGCGTCTCGATACTCGTGTGATGTACAGAGCGATGAGAGATAAATAAATGTGTAAGCTACCTGTGCCTTGTAAAAAATATATAAATAATATATATATATAAATATATTATATATACAAAGATTACATACAACTCGTCTACGATTTCATTCACTGCCTGTATGGTGTTGCGCTCTTTTCATTTTCATCCCGTAAGCAGTTTCAACTTTCCGTTCGAACTTTGTTTCGCCTTGCAGCTCGTTTCCATGATTTCAAGAAAATAATGCCCTGCTTTACGATAGAGGCGCCGTTTTTTATAACCACATAAATTACAAGGACGCCGCCGCGGCGTATGAGCATCGTAAAAATTATTTTCTAAAAGGGATATAACAATAAAAATGATTGCACAACGGAGGAAGAGAGAGAGATGACAATTTTGTTAATTAACGGTTGTTGCGCTCCGAGAGGTAAGTAATCGCCAGGTCCAGCAGTTCTCGCGTGATTATTTATTTTACGCGAGCGTCAACCTCTGTCGTTCTCCTGCTAAGCCCAAGGAAGCGACGGCTTTGGCAATGTCAAGATTCGTCCGTGTCTATACGTCGCGATCATCAATTTCCATCGCCGTGTCAATTTTTCATCTTTATTTACACGACGATGACGGATCACGAGAGAATTGGCACCGTTTCCTATTTCTACAATAAATTGGTCCCAATTGATCGAACCCGCTCGACGCGACGAGTCCTAAACACCGAGTATACGTGGTATATCGTACATACGGAGACTAAAATATTCAGCAGCGTACATCGGATGCAAGAAGACATATTGGGCAACGAACTCGAGGCAGCGAAAGAATTTATTGGCTCAACTCGCGGCCAATTGTCCAATCAGCGATCGGCGAATGCCTCGCGCGTTTTGATTTATGCGCGACGAGCGGCTCTCTTCATCGCGTGCCAAGTGGCCTTTTCTATTTCTCGCATGTGAGAGCTGCCGTCCTCGATTTTTTTTTTCAACGGATTTGTGTGTACATACCTCCTATGTCGAAGTTTATTATTGAATATTGAACTCCAAAAAACCTTTGCGTACAAAAAGCACTTCGTGCGATAGGTCCGATTTTTGAAAATCAATCGAGTCACGTACACTACAGGAATTCGCGGGGAACACTCGAAGCGCAGCGGAGAGATTCGGAGAAACCCAATTACCGATATGAATCGCTATAGCTCGCAGGAAATACCCTCGGCGTATCGCCTCCGAGGATCTGAAAAAACGCTACACCCAAAACACTCGGATGAGCTCATTGACGATCGTATATCAATACGAGAGACTCGATCGAGCAGTCGCGGTCGTTTATCATCGGAAAATCTGCTCCTCCTTTCTCGCGCTAATTACAGGGTCGCTTAATTATCGGTGCTGCGGCCCTACGCGACGATGTCGATTTTCAGACGCGGAGCGAGAAAAGCCCGAGGTTATTTGCATCGGAGAGCGACGGCGGCCTAGTTGCTAAACGGCTGTAATGAGGCTCCGATGTCGAGAATTCTTTCTGCGGCTCTCTATCGTCGCGCTCGGCTAATTAGGCAATTATCATAAATTTCGCGCGCAATCTCGGAGAAATTTTCCAAAGTTCCTTAAATTCCACTCTCTCGCTTTCTGCGGCGATGGGCTGCCGCGCGACCCGATTCAATTACGCGCGGCGGGCGTGTTAATTTTCTGAATGGCCCATTTTTTTTCCTATACGCACGTATAATCGAGTTTTGAATGCGGACAGTAGTCGGCTGCTGTGCTTAGTTTTTGAGTTTTCCGCATTTCCACTATGTTATTATATATGTGTCGAGCGAAATTCACACAAAGCGGCAACAGTCGTTTGATGTAATATGCATACGCGCGACCCTTTGCCGTGAAATTCACGCCTTGATTATACACACTCGCGAACATAAGCCCATTCAAAGGTCAACGAATTCGTATACGAATCGAACAATATCAACAAAATATAATAACAGTGATTTACGCTTGCTCCGTATAAATGCGATCGTCGCCTTTTTTTCCGTCGAACCGAATTTTTTTCAATAATTCAGTGCACGAGCATGGAAATCCGCTCCGTTTTATTGAAAGCTGCGGTATTGAAAAATGCAGTTTCGTCAAGCGCGCGCCGTTGTCCGCGAATAAAATCGATAATGCGGCGGCGTTTAAATAAAATTACGATCGAGTGTGCCGGCGGTTCGCGATACTTCTTTAACGAGTCATTTTTTTTAAAACGTGCGTATTATTCTTTTGGCCAGCGAGGTTTTGTCATCAATTTTCGTATCACATTTTGATTCCATGGAGCATACGGAGATAAGTCACTTCCTCCGAGCCTCATACGATAATTATTGAGATCTTTATCAGCAACTGGGTTAATCTCACCTTAATCTTGAGGTGCAGGAAAATAAGGAAAACGAGTAGCAGATCCTTCGATCTTAAGCAGGCGCTGCCCAGGAACTCACTGTACGCAGTTTTGCGTGTTTTTCCGTCCTTGCGGATTTCTGAGAATAAACGTGTCAAGTTATCGAAGACACCCGATAAGTGTGATATAAACACGCAATTTTTGACTTCCGACGTATGCTTCGAAAACGCAGACAGAGCCGTTTTTAATTTTTGCCATATATAAATCTCAATTTTCGACAGGAAAGTTTGCCCCTGCTCTCGAAGCTTACGTCACGAGCCACGAGGTCGATACGTGATCAATAAAATTATACTTGAACTTGTCGGCAAAAATTACGGAAAGATCGCGCATAATCAGCGTCGCTGTAATACTCACGATTCAACTGTCAATTCAGCGATATGCCATCCCGGCTGAAATTTTAATCAGTCGGTGTCATCGACGATAATACCACCGTCGAGTGCATCGATCGGATTGTAAAAAATTAAGAATCATTATGACAAGTCCTCAAAAAGTAAACCTTCTTCTCGCGTTGTATTAAAACAATGCACTCACCTTCACCTCGTGAAAAAAACTCATCCTTGCACCTTGGAATTCGATATAAGGTCGCGGGAGATAATATAATATATCCGTTTTTTAAATTTTCATTCGATCGCTCTGGACATGCAGAAACGATGGCTTGTAGTATACAAGCCTATACATTATTATACGATAACGAACGCGCTGGCGCGATCGCGATTAAAGTCAAGCGAGGCAGAAGTGTGTGAAATTACTTCTTTGCGGCACAATCGCCTAGAAAATAGCCATCGATAAAATCCGATAATCCGCCCCACGGACGTCGCGCATTCATAAAAAATACGTGTGTACTTACAGCAGAGCGCGCGGTGCAAAGTATAATAGCGTAGGAATAATCGCGATTGATCGGCTTGTTTAAACAATTAGGTTAGCTCGCGTATACTCCGGAGCTTTGTGAAAAACGTGCACTCGTCATCGTTTTGTATAATAGGAGCGTGCGATTTGCGCAAGGATCGGTATATATATATATATTACACGGCGAAGCTTGGCCTGATTTTGTTAAATTATCGAGGGTATTCGTGCCGTCGAGTGCAAATAAGTTTAATTGTTTTGTACAACGCCGCTGCGCAGTTTTTGCTGATTCTCGAGATATTTTGAAGCTAACTCTAAAGGAAAATGAACGCAGTTGCTGGAAAATATGAAACTTTAATTTGTTGCACATTTTACTTCAACTTGACAAGTTTTAATTTCTTCGTAATAACTTCTGTACGAGAGATGACACTGCGTTTTTCGTGTGCGTACTACAGATGCTGCCGAGGCTATAATAATCCAATGATGCTAAGTCATGTAGGTATGCGGGATACTATATAATAATAGAATCAGCAGAGTCGTGTGCATAAACACCCGACATGAGACAGAAAACAAGCGAGTCATGCCCCAATAAATTCCCTCATATAGGCGATAATTCGTAACACGAAAATAGTCATCCTGCATCGCACGAGGACCAAGTATTTTCTCAACAACTCGATTATTTTTCCTTCTAAATCGAACGACTAAAAGTTCGACCGATTACAAAATTCTCGACGACCGTATCATATTACACACGATCAAAGACGCGCGATACCGCGCTTCCTTACGTAATTTCGTTCATTCATCAATCCACTCCTTCATTCATTCATATCTCGTTCTCAAGTCTGCACACACACTTGCCTTCCGACTGATAACATCCGGATCGAAATCACCGATCGCCGAAATGACGAGTGTCGTCAGTTGTCGAAAAAGAAAACTGGACTTGCCGGTCATCGTCACACACACTCACGGAGCGCAGATTATATCAGTTCGCGATCGGTTGGAGCCGAGCCGCTGTGGAGGGGGAACCGTCGGCGAGTCGACGATTTTATAAAGGAGGCAGCAACGCAGCCGCCGTGACATTATTGCGATCGTCGCGGCTGCTGTCTGAGGTGGGACGATCGAGATCGGTTCGTTTTTTCGAGGAGTCAAGTGTTGTTGCACAGTGTGGATCCATAGAGTTGTTTCGAGGACAAGGCGAAGGCTCGACTGTGCGGATACACGGTACGGAAGATCGGTTTGTCCTTTGGAAGGATAGCGAGTTTTTGTCTGCGGTTGTATGCTGTCGTGTGTTTTTTTTTATTCTTTGCGTTGTTTTATTTTTTATTTTTTGTGCGAGGAGTTGCGGTGGTGTAAAAATAGGCTGTGTGAATACGACATTTTTATCGAGAGTTTCGTACTTTATCAAGGAAATCGATCGTGCAGTTTTTAATTGAAAAATATCTTAAGTAACCTTTTCGTGTAAATAATTCGAACTTTTTCCTGCTCGCGTTGTTCTGGTGAAAAGTTTCTTGAAAAATGCAGCTCGTACATTTCAGAATTTCGAACAGCTCTCAGAACTTTTTACGCTCGTTTTCTCTCAAGCCCAAAACTTGCAAAACGGTCGAAGACTACTATAGTTTCGAACGTCAATCTTCGGTCTTACAAATGTTTAACTGCCGGTGATAAATTTTCCGTGACGCGCGTGCAAATCAACATATTCAAAAAATAACGTTCCACTCGCGTTTTCTTTGACAAAACGGCAAAAAAAGTAAGAAAAATAATTTTTTTTCTACTCTCCAGAAGCCAGCAAAACCTGCATCCTCAATGTGGAGACGTCCGCACGACCGAGGAGGATCGAAGAAGGGGGCCGCGGCCTCTTTGCAGCAGCAGTATCCGGCGGGAAAATTCGAATCCAGGAGACCCCGGATTTCCAGTCGTGAATACTATTGAGACAGAAAATCAGCAACGCTTCACAGTCCAGCGTGTTTTTCTTCCTCAACTGCCTTGTTTTTCACGGAGAATTTTATTGCCCGCCGCGCGATAAGAGTTATCTGTCGATTTTTACCGGCAGCGAGCGCACGAATTAACAAGAGGATAACAGGTGGGTACCTACGCTGCTTAAAAAGTACAGCATACATATTCGGGAGAGTTCCAAGTGTGAGTGTGTACGTATACAACTTTTCGAATACAAATTTCTCGGCGTTGACGTCACCGTTCGGCAAACATTCAGGGATAAAGTGTGATACAGGTATAATCGAATCTTGCAAGATTAAGCACAAATCATAGCTTCGCGTACACGCAACAGTGCTCTATCGCTCGTTACACGGCTCTGATGTCGACTGCTTGTATTACACGCCGTAAGAATCTCAATGCTCTCGCGCGCGCCTTTCGAATCGCAATCGCTATTACAGCCTAATAAATTTCACTATCGCCGCGCGGCCACTTTATATCGTTAGTACCTGCGCGCTACTATAACGCACGCCCAGTGTAAAACGAGCTGGTACTGCATCAGCGAGCGTCGCGGAGAAAGAGACACCGCGCGAGAGTTTCGCTCCAGCTGACTGAACCTCTCGACCTTGTCGACGATATAATATGTGCCAAGGTGCGAGGCTCGATACGCGCGCATACTCTCTAGCGCAGGCTTATATAGAGTATTATAATAAGTATTATAGCACGCGCATACACGCTTCTCTCTAAATACCCTCGAAGCCTGACGCGGCTGAATTTTTGATATCGGTGCGTGTGTATATCACAATATATAATAGAGTTTCCTAGTGCGCGTTATTAATCCGTCAGCAGAAGTTATACGCGATGTAACGGCAAGTTTAAGCTTTCGAATTTACTCCCTCGAAATGTAATTAAACTGCCAAGTGCAGTACGAGCAACAAACGGCTGCTAGTCGGCTGTGTTGGCTCGAGACTGTGTGCGCCTTGAGTTTTCGCAAAATTTCACCAAACTCGCGATCGTAGACTGCGAGACTATTTTGCATCTTCTTCGTAAAATGTGAAGGAGTTTTACGCGCAGATTCCATCTGTAAACATCGGATCGGGGACAAGCGAAATTTCACACGTCTCACCTTGACACTAACCGCGCGACGATGCATTTCTCCTAATTTAGAATTCAGCCTCCCAAGCCCATACAAAACCAGTCGTCGCGCGCCTAACGATTTCTCGAACCGATTTTCCCAATATACAAAGAGAGCAGAATGTATTGTACGAGTATAACGCGATACATTCTACTGCGATCTCGCTGTCTAAATTAACCGCGCCTTATCTCCTTGCACCATACTTCTTCGCTTTATGACGGCGAACGCGAAGAGAGAGAGAGAGAGAGAGAGAGAGAGAGAGAGAGAGACACTGCAGAGAGTTGCACGCGATACCACTTGTGTCTCGAAGCTTATCTGCCTCGGTCTCGCACGTGATTAGTCTCGCTGCGCGAAAAAAAGTACGTACTCCCGCGAGATAACGCGGCCACTGCACGCATATATGCGAGCTTTTGATTCACTCGAGTATAATATGAGAGATAGGAGCGAGCGAGTCGCGCTTATTATTGACTTGTTGTTTAATCTAATTGATCTTCGAGCTGTGCTGGAATTATTAGCGATACTTATCGCGGTGGATTATCGGTATTTTTGTGGATTTTCGCATCCGGAATGTCGACGAACGAGTCTTGCGGATCGTTCGAGGAATATGTCACTTGTTTAACTACATGTGACACGTTTGCATAACAGTAACGAGAACAAAATCGTCCGCGCACCGGTAAATTTAGCCAAGAAAATTCGCGCAACGTCAGGGCCAGAAACGCGCGCGCGCGCGCGCGCGGCAACTTTTGATCGCTTACGGAACGACGCGATAATTAAATTATCCGTTTAAACGGGAAATTTCCGAACGGCCGAGCTCGCAATTTCCGCGCGGCATTATTAATGCACTAACGAGGCGCGAGAGCCTTTCCTCGTATATAATACGCACCCCGTGAAGATATTGCAGGCGCGCAGTCTATGTATACACTGTATAAACACCCACACACACACACACACGCGCACACGCACGTGGGTATCAAAGCCCTTCGCGTCGTAATAATTACGAAGCACCTCCTGCGCTTGATGCGTGTGTATAGGAGCAAAAATCTGCAGACGAAGAATTAACTCACCGCTACACCGCTATATATATATATATGTGTGTGGGTGTGTGTGTGTGTGCAAGCGTAGAGTCTTTAAGAGGATGTATATATACAGGACCCGCGAAATTCGAAGGGGGAATTTCGCGCCGAGGTCGTATTTCATACACCTATACGTACGAGAAGCCATACGGAGGAATGCGCGCGGAGACGCTGATGATGACGCCGGGCGCGGAATTTCGCGCGAGAGGGAGAGAGTTATCATTTTGTTGCTTGGGAGATTATATATATATATATATATATATATATATATATATATATATTGGGATGGGAATTTTTCAGGAGATGATTGATGAGTCATTGTGTTGTGTGGATTTTTGGGCAACCCGAGGGCTCATTTACCTTTGATTCAACCGGTGTTGTTGGAATTTTTGTTTGTGCCATATGAAAAGGTGCAGAAACCCCTGATTAAAAACTGATATGCCTGAAGATTCGATAAAATATAAGCAATCGACCGCATCGTTGTTGTTGAAGATGTAATATTCCAGAAAAACAAAAACGCGTAACTTAATTTCCGATACGGCTGCCCACGATACACCACCTCCCTCGTGCACGGAGTGCATTAAAGCAAGCTACATTAAAAGCTGCCGGCAACAGCACAGCGGGGCATAAATTACCCATAATAAATCTCTCTTCACTTCACCATCAGCGCCAAAACCTACGACGAAAATAAAAAAAAAAAAACTTTCACGGAGTATAATCAGCGATGATGTTATCCGGTCGAGTCGAGCAGAAGTACGCGAGAGCGGCGTGATTTTTGATTTTTTCCCCGCGATTTGGCCTCTTTTTCAGGGCCGATCGTGCATCGGGATGATAAATTCCACGGCGGAAGGCATCTGTTTTGCGCGGTAAATTCGCGGATAGGACACGAGGTGTTCGATTCTCTGGAAGAATCTTGCATTATGACAGTAGACATCAGATTAGACTGTATTTCGATAGCTATCTTGCATTCCGTAACTTGTTTAAATTTTTCTAGAGTTGCAGAATTGATGAAGTGACTCGAAATAAGTTAATTGAAATATTCCTCAAGTATATATTTATCACACGCATTTTACTCCTCTTCGATCGGCGGATAATTAATTATCGAACTCCTGCATCTGAGCAATTAATCGTTAATAAATTAAAAATACATCATCGTTATTACCCACTTCAGTATGCTTATCCGATGCAATAATGTACTCTCTCTCTCTCTCTCTCTCTCTCTCTCTCTCTCTCTCTCTCTCTCTCTCTCTCATCACAGGAAGGTAGTCGTCCTGATAAATAATACAGAGATGCATATAATAAAGCCACAGAATTTTTTCGTCGCGCCTATAGGAGAATTTATGTCGTTGGGTTATCGCAGTAGGGATGCGCGATAGTTGCGTGGGTCACTCTATTAATGATACATAACGCGCAACAATGTTGTACTATTGGAATGTGTGCCGCTGCTCTATTTGTTATAAAAACCTATAAATTCCAGCGACGGCTGATACTATTCTTCAGTTGTCTTTCCTTTGTGTACGGAGAATCATTTCACATACGAGTAAACCGTTATTTGTATATATTATAATATTATTGTTTTTGAGAATTCAGCGTTCGCGTAATGGCTATATTCAAATGCGAATGCGGAAAACGCGCGCGAGAACGTTTTGCGTCGTCTGCTATATGTACTATATATCTATATATATAATAGCTGATGTGCGCGCGCGAGCGCATCTTCATCAGAATCACAACAATAACAAGCGCTTAAAAACAAGGTCCTCATTTCGTGGTGAATCGACAACGTAATGACCGATTGTGCTCAAGATGTGAGGCATTTCTCCAACTCCCAAATTTCGCGAAATGTTGGGAGTTTGAGATTCACCTAGAAATGTAACGCAGAAGGTGGTTCCAAAAAGTTATAGCTTTGAGGTTAGCCCGTTTCTTATCTTTTCCTGATTCACGTCACTCTCGAGGCGTTGCACTGTTTACTCTCTCCGGAAAATCTTCATGATTCATCGACACCTTTCCCATAGGAATGTGAATTTTTATATTTATTCACATTTCTTGCCTCGCTCGAGTTCAGTTAGAGTTTAGTTTTGAGGTTAACTTGTATATGCATAGCTCGCGAATATACCTATACTTTCCTGCTTGTACAGTTAGCACGTTTTCACACTGCATAATTCAGCGTTAAGCTAGATTTACATATGTGAACTGTCTCCTTATCTCTGAAACAGACACATAGTCTGGTAGCCTCAAGTCCAAGTTCTTTTGTAATGCACAGTGGCTTATCATAAACGCCCCTGTGTAGTCAGTAAAATTGGAGTGAGTTGTAATTGTTTTGTTTTTGATTTGATAAGATATTTATCTGTATTTCAATCATCTAATTTCAATAATTCAATTCTGTTTTTTTTTTTCAAGCGCTTAATCGATAACTGCATTATTCATGCGAGCATTTAAACTGTAACTTATTACTATTGTATTATTTTTATTCACAGATCAAGCAAGAAAATGGACATCTCCGTTTGCTCTCTTTTGATGCTTCTGTTGCTGGGTAATAATAAAACATCCATCCATTCAAGTGCTTGTATTAATACAATATTGATAATTTATGAGATCGTTGAATTGTATTTTAGCAGTGGGTGGTGCAACAGCAGAGTATCGAGTATCAGTACAAGATATAAGGGTTATTCACAAGGCTCGAAATCATTTCTTTTTATATACAACGTAAGTAAAAAGACCATCATTTTAATTGAATTTTAGATTACTGCAACACGACAACTTAGAACATTTATGCACTTATTTACATCTTGACCTCATCTATTTGTTCTTGATTGATTGTTTGATAACGATTTATTCAAGCAAGAATGATTAGTAAAATAAAAATATTAATTTTTCAAATAAAATGTTGGTAAATTCAATTAAATATAAAACGTTGCCTTATTATCTATTATTAATATAATCATAGTTTCGCTACTTGCGTGTACTTATTATATATTGATCTCTTTCTTTATTTTTCTTGATGATTGGCTCTAGCAAAAAAATTCAGTAGAGTGAAAATATTAATTTAAAAAAAAATGCTTGCAAGTTCAATTTAGTATGAAATATTGCTGTACCTTCTATTAATAATGCATAGAGTACACAAGTGCAGTACATCATAAATTATAGTTCTGACTACTTTTTCAGTTTGTTTAATAGTTTTCGAAGCTCGTATATTTTAATTACTTGAAACGTTTGGCCTTGGCTGTAGTTATATGAACTTATATGCATCAGTTGAATGTAAACTGTGAAAATGTTCAGTTGTACATATTTTCATTTATTTATAACTCTTACTGCTTTTACTCTTTTCTCTTATTTATTTCTATCTTTTTTTTACAAGTACGTTTTATTTTAATTAATTGACTGAATTTGTAAGCTTCAATTGTCTTTTATTGCAAAACGATTGTCTAATAATTTATGAAACACGATTACTCATAGTTATGACTGATGACAATTGTCTTCAATGATTCTCATTAAAATGTATTCAAACTGTTAAGTCTCTCATAATCTAATTTCAGAGAAAAAAATAGAACAGCGGATACTGAAATATTCTTCGAATCCCAGCATGTGGATTTAGTCAGAACTGAGCCAGCTCATTTTATAGCAAAGAAAGATGAATACAATTGGACAATTGAAATTCTCGGACTAAACCCTGGTAATGCATTGATCAGTACAAATGTATCCGGAGCTGACCCATCAGAGTAAGTACTGCACTATTACAGTGCTCATAATACAATGGGTGGATCATAACTTTTCCTCTGCAATCTTATCTGCACGCACCAAATAATTTCCTAGTGTGTCTTATCCAAACTCACGCGAGCTGTTAAAACTACACTTTTTAAAAATTAGAAAAATGAAAACGTCGATCATCGGTGTTGCTCGTTTAGCTCGCTGCCGATACGTAATTTACGTGATCGAAAAATGTCGAAACACGGTGTTGACAAAACTTCTGAATAATTAGTGAAAAAAACATTCGCTGCGTTTTCAAACAATATTTCGTATATTAATTTACGTCTTCACTACACATCACGACAGAGTTGATAAGATATTCGAAAGTTGTTGCATGTGAGCCTAGAGTGCAAGGCGATGCCATTCCACCTAATTAAAGAGTCATTAAATTGCACTTGCAGATACGCGCGCTATCGGTGTTTTTACAATACGCGTATCAACATTATAATTTCACCGTTTTAATCCTCGCTAATATGCTCCAGTTTCCGCCCATTTGAGAAATAACAAGAGAAGCAACGCGCGAGGCCGACTCATTAAAGTTTTTAATTAAACTTTTTCACTCGCACTCGCGCAGCGCTGCCTTGAATTGCAGTAGAATCTAAAGATAAAAATCAGTATTTAAAATCATAATGAAACTCGACTCTGGCGAAAATTCTATGCACTTTTGTCCATCCCAAACGAAACAATCGCTTTTTACGCAATCGTCGGAAAAAAAGAAGAAACGTGTCCCACGAGATTCTTGTAGAGAAGCAAAAAACCTTATCGGAGCATGAGTCGTTGGCGAGTTGACGAACCCACCGAATTTTTTTTCTCCAATCACAAACGAAAGCGCGTGTATTTAGTAAACACCGCCTCGCGATACTAAGTATCTTCCCGTTCAATGAGCACTTATCTCGCCGCCTACTATAATGTAAAAGAAAATCGAGACTACGCTAGCAAAATAGAAGACGAACATCAAAAACACAATTTTCCGAGCCGATTGTCACATGGAAAATTTCGCGGCGACGCGGTCTACCCTTGGGAAAGTTACCGGGGTAACTAAGTATATTGTGTCCCCAGTGGAAAACTATGTCGGAGATGCGTCTTATCGGTGGATTACTCGTCGCTGGAACGTATGAGAGGGAGAGAGATAGAGGGGCTATAGAATAGTCCAAGCCGTGTGTTGTATAGTTTAAAGGCCAGATAACCCCGGGTCAGCTCGGAAGCTCTTTCTTCTTCTGCGTGTCTGAGGAGCGGCTGATGCGAAAGTCGGCTTGTCAGTTCGTGGCGGGATTTCGACTGAGCTAGTTCTGGATTTTCCGTAGTTTCTTTTTTCTCGCAAGTGCGCGCGTCGTCGATCCGGTCGAGTCGTCGGGTGTTCGGTTGAATCAGTGATGTGGACTAGGGCTGAAGAGTAGTTTCTTTTTATTTTGTTTTTTTTTTCGAGAAAAAAGCGTTGTGTTGTGCAAATAGTGGACAGTATAGTTCTGCCTGGAGACATGTCGCCCTATAAAATTCTTATTATTCCTCGAGATCAGTTGAAAGCGTTGGAAAATTTAAAGTGAGTCATGGAAAGATTTTCTCTGATTTTCCTTTTGCTTCGTTAAAAATTTCTTGTTTAAATATGATGTTGAAAAACGACGGGACAGCAAAAAATTATCGTGTGAATATAAAAACTAGCGCAACCTCGTGACATCGATATCTCTGCTTTTTTGTTTCAAATCGAATTTCGTATTTGAATATACAGCGTTGAAACAAAGCAACGTAAGCTGTAGCTCAACAATGTTATCACCTAAAACATATGCTTTAAGCACTAAATAGCGAATTAATAATAAAATAGATTTACAATAATCGCGGCCACATTCTAAATTGACGAAATCTGTTTCCAGTTTTTCGGACGCGTTCTTGCGAGTGACAGTGGAGAGATCTGACACTCTTTACCACGTGAGTGCCGTCGTAGGATGGATCTACTTCTTGGCATGGAGCATAAGTTTCTACCCGCAGATCCACAGCAATTACAAGAGGAAGAGTGTCGTGGGCCTGAACTTCGACTACCTCTCGCTCAACCTCGTCGGCTTCATCATGTACGCGCTTTTCAACTGCGGACTATACTGGATACCGGAAATCGAGGTAACCCATTCATCCAATTACGAGCGCGCCTCGATATCGCTTGGAAATGCACGTTAACCTCGTGTGTGATTTTTGCAGCAAGAATACTTCAGCCGCTACCCGAAAGGTCTGAATCCGGTTCAAGTCAATGACATATTCTTCGCACTGCACGCGGTCTGTGCGACGCTGGTGACGATAGTCCAGTGCTTCATCTACGAGGTATTATATGACACGTTGCGAACAATAGTTTGATTTTATAAAACTCGTTATAACTGTGTGTCTTTACTAAATGGGATATCATTGCAGACCGGGACGCAAAGGGTGTCGACGACCGCGCGGATAATCCACGGCATCTTCTCCAGTTTCGTCCTGATATCCGTAATACTCGCTATTCTGCACGTGATCCAGTGGTTGGACTTCCTCTACTACTGCAGCTACGTCAAGCTCGCAATCACTCTCATCAAATACGTACCTCAGGCCTTCTATAACTACAAGAGAAAATCGACCGTCGGCTGGAGCATAGGCAATATATTTTTAGACTTCACCGGTGGCGTGCTCTCTATGCTGCAAATGATCTTGAACGCGTACAATTACGGTAATTTGACAATGACACTGCTAGCCTTGCTCTAAAACAGATGCGCGTTCTGTCTACGAGGAAAACTGACTCGATTGCAACGATAGCTTTGATCAGATTAATAATGTCTGTTCTGCGTGTTTTTGTTTTTTTTAGATGACTGGGAAAGTATTTTCGGCGATCCCACGAAATTCGGCCTTGGATTTTTCTCCGTCGCCTTCGACATATTTTTCTTAGTACAGCACTACGTACTATACAGGTATGGCAAGATAAAATCTGATGAAGATGCTTTAATGTAGGATAAAGGTGGTTTGGGCTTTTTTGCAACATTAAATCTCCATTAGCTTTAATATAAGTAGCGCGAGCTTACGCAGGAATGAGGCTGGAATAAGGTTTGATCTGAATAAGCATGTCTCAGCTTCCATTATTAGGATTATCAACTTCATAAAGCAGAAAATAATCTGTGATTAAAGGTACAAACGTTGCTTCTTGCCTTTCAATTTTATGCAACAGCATTAATTTATACTTAAAACAAATGGTTGGGCAACAGAAGCATGACTACCTATAATTCCTTTATTAAGATATAAGGCTGTGAGTGCGATCTGTGTTGAATAAGTTGATGGATGCTTTTTAATTCATTGTCCATAAGTCCATAGCATGCTGAATACATCCAAAATAGCGTAACATCAAATGCATTGTTTACCCAAGGCTTTAGTTTAACCAACATTCTTCATGAAGGCTACGCGCGAGCAATCCCTGCACTTAAAATTGTGAGGTAGAGCTAGAGTTTTCAATTTACAGGCATACTAATGAAAAGGAGATTGACCTGAAGGGCCGAGTCTAGCCAGGAAAACAAGCAATTATTAAATTGCCTCAACATTAAGCGATGATTCATGGGCGTCCCTTAGTATCATTAGCTTTGAACAAATTGCGTGTTCTCTTTTTAAGGTATTATTAACACGATAAGAGAACCGCAATGGCTGACACATGCTGAAAGGCTCTTCATTGACAAAGTATTACTTTAATGGAACTAAGTCAACGAATCTCGGTCGTCTGACGTTTACAGTTGACTAAGTCGAAGCAAGAGTTTATATACTTAAAGAGGAGGATGCAATAGTTTCAAATATAATAAAATATATTGATTACAATCCTCTAATATGAATATTTTATTTTTTTAATGTTTTTTTTAAGAAACTAGAATTAACGTTGTTAAAAATTGAGAAGTTATTAAGTTATTGAAAAGTTGATAGATATTATTATAGATAGGTATTAATGAGTCTTGAAATTTATTTACACTATTTTGATATTAAATAATTGAATTATTGTATAAACACGATCGATTCCATTTCATTATTGAATCAACAAGAGTAGTCTATAAGTTTATATATCCAAATAAGTAAAATAAAATGATCTCAGAAGATCTTTTTCATTCCTTTCCTGGATAATATTCCTTTAAGTTAATAAAGAATACAAATATAAATACCGTCAAAATCTTCTTCCTTGTATTACGATTCATTTTAACATTTGATTTCATCGTGGGATACCATCGTTGAGAAATCCAGGAAAGTTCATTGATCCATGGGATTTTTTTACAGCAGTTGCATGTTGCATGTATTGAAAAATTGTTTGTTGTTTGTTTGAAAAATGTCGTAATTTTATCGTGGGAGACCCTTTGCTTTTTAACTTGTAGGAAACTTCTCTAACTTGCATGATAGAGAAGGTGCCTATTTGTTAAAAATAATTAATAAACCATTGAAACTAGACTAGACTATTATACGAATAGAATAAGTTAAGTTAAGATGCTCAAGTGGTAAGATATTATTCATTCCATTTGACTGAATGTTTGTTTTCTGAATTACTCTACTCGTTCTCTAAAAGCAAACATTCATTGGAGCATTTTTGGCACGAATCAATGAAATTTCAACAAAAGTTAAAACTACGAATAAAATCTTACAAACTTATAAGTAAGTTTAAGAAACTTTGGCTATACAATAAGGGGTAGAATATATATAGTCTTAATTAGAAACTAAGTAGTAAATCAAACAGCCCACCGCTATCGTGCTTACTTATAGCCCATAATTATATTACCGTTAGTCTAATTATAATAAGAAACAAGTAGAACAAAGTCGAACAAGAAATTTGATTTTCGCAGGGACCGAAACGAGTACGTCGAGATTCCCGGCGTCTGTCACGAGAACAATCAAGGCGAAGACTCGAGTTGTAGCACGTAATAGCGTGACTGCCACAACTGAAGTTCCAAAAAAAGAAAAATTCTTCACGTTACCCATCGAATCTCCATTACCTATAATCATTCCACGACTTTGAGAGTGCTATACGTATTTTTATATAACTATTTTTCTACGTCTTCATCATTCATCATCATCGACACGAAGAACTGATTTTTTCTCTAATCAGTAACGATCTGCACTTTGATGCACTTATATCGCTCGTTTTCAAAAACAAAAAAAATTCAAATGCATGGATCAGTACGAAGATCCAAAAATGAGGTAAGAACTTTTTGCCATTTATCAAGAAGCGCGTAAAAATTTGAAATTTCGATTGTTGAGGCTCGCGTCGCTCGCACGAGTTCGATAAGTGCGCAGAGCGGTGTGCGCAGTAGTATCTGAGCAGAAAAAATACTTTACTTTTGGTTCGTTGTCACGCACGATTTTCCGTGCCAATAAGTGAGTGATAACCGTATTTTTAATAATTATCAATGAATTCGTGTAAAGTATCGGCTATTTAAAAATTATCGTCCAAAAATTTTTCGAAGAATCATTCAACGTATTCGTGTCAATGTGTAGTTTTTGTCTGGAACGCTTACATAACCTTACTCCAATTTTTTGTATAAACTTCAACTTTTATAACGTTTTAGTTTATTTTTCATTGATGACAGTTTTTATTCAATTTCTGCAAATACTCTATCAATTATCGACTCGAATATTCATAAAAGATTATGTTATCTTGCACTTTATAACAGTATTCAAGTAGGTTACTCAACCGTGTTTACTCCAAGAGTTTTATCGTTTTTGTTGCATTTTCTTGATATTGTTACATTGATTTCATTTGACTTAGTGATTACGTAATGAGAATGATAATAATAAGACTGGATAATAATAATAATATATTAACTTTTCAGAATGGCATCTAAAGTATCAACACTTCTGAAAACTGCCCAACTGGCAGGATTTGCTTCGAGAAACATCAATTGTTGGACTGCTGCAATTACTAAAAAGCATAGAGAGGTTTATCTACAAACCTATCCAACTTTACTCCAACATTCAAATGGTAGTACAATCAATATTCAATACCAAGAACCCGTTGGTGTCATCAGGCTTCCACTGGATCTGACGACACTGACAGAAGAAGAAAAAAAGAGGAGGCTGGAAAAACGTAAACCCAAGACCAAAATTAAGATTCAGGACGACATTGATGATGACTTTGATGAAAATCGCTACCTCAAGTTCAAGAAGAAATAAAATTAAGTACGTCAGCCACTTTTCACAGACACTTTGTTCTTTGTTATGTCTTAGTTACTGTTTGATGCCACACGAGCGCAGTTCAATTTTTGTAAATAACTTTTTTACACAACGAGATCGTTTTATAAGTGCACAGTACTGAAAATAATCATCAAACCATATTTAGTTAAATGCCAAATTATTCTGGCCAATGTAATGTGATAATAATTATATAATAATAATAAATAGTTTAAATGACAAAATTGTCCAAAGGCTAAGCGAGTCTTTCAAGTTTCTCGAATCTATTTTCCCACCTGGCTAACGTATTAGTTTGCTATGCGCGAGTTTTGTTAATCCAAACAGCCGATTCATAAATGCCAGAAACTAATGCATATCACGACAAAATGTTACGACAAATCTAATACTTCCAAGCAGTCCGATTTTCAGAATCATCTCTCTAATTCAACGCCGAGTAACGTTATCCGACCATCTCGTTTTCCCGTAGATTTCACCTCGACGCACAGCATCTCTCCCCACACTCCACTTACAAAACGCACGCGATAAAAACACTGGGTCCCTAGGCGTTGTAAAACAAACGGCCTTGAACTTGTCCTGCGGCGTCCTCGGAAAGAAAGCCCATCCGAAAATTACGGCTCTTATATAGCGACTTTCGAATGATATACATTTCGGAGCTCGCAGCATCCGCGTGTATAGGACGTCCTCTTTCTCTTCGCGCTGAGAGAGAAGGAGAAGGAGGAAACAGGATCCATCTGTCGACGATGCGTATCTCGCCGCATACTCGCTCTCTAACCGCTGGATATTTGCATATGCGCGTAGTGCTTCTCGTGCGGGGAAAGATCGTTTGGACGGAGGAAAGCGTGTGGTTTACGTCAACATTGTAGACGCGGGAAATGAGAAAACAATTTCTGAGTTTTTTTTATAAAGCAAGCAGGTGGAAAATATGGCATTTTGGAAATAGGCAGCTTTCGTTATCGCGGTGCAAAGTCATTCGACATAATAACTTGTGTTATTTCCTCGCTGACATATTTATAGTTCGGTTTTGCGAATTCGACCATGCGACAAAACTGATAAAGAGCGGAGCCCATTACTGCCGATAACGTCATCGATGTAATTACAAAAGCCGCGAGGAAACAACATTTTTATGCGCTATACCAGCTGACTCAAGCATCTTTTGAGAACTGAAAAGGAAGCATATCCGACGTGTAAAAATCGCTTTCGCATCCATGACTGTACACCAAAAAAATCACTTTCTCGCGCCTGATGCAAGTTACCGGGTAATTCGCTCGAGTTTATAAATATTTCATATCTTAACTTCTACTCGTCTCGCGACACAAAATACGAATCGCCATCAATGCAAGTCAGTCGTCGCTCTCGAGTACCATACTAAGAGCCCTTTACGAAATCAATAACGGTATATAATAATAAAGTTTCAACGCGCCCGTCGTAAAAACCAAAACGAAAGTTCTGGCATCGCGCCATGAAGCTGTCATAAACAGCAACCTTGAGAAGGCCGTGTTGCCTGACAAAAGATCTGCCCGCGTGTAATTAATAATTCCCCTTTCTCCTCGGCACACCACGGAAAGCGCTACGACAACCCAAACAAAAAAAGACCACATCACGCGCATCGGACTCGACCTCCCCCTGGGCGCTTTCTCCGCGCGATTTTCGTCGTAATTCGCGGCCCATTATCGCTCCACTCCCTACCATATATATGTACCTACAGGTATACACATACACACACACACACCGGATGAACTTTCGCACTCGTCGAAAGTCGTCGCGGCGAAAGTGACAATATAACTTAGAGTCTCTCTCACGCGCGTGTGTGTATGTTTGCGATGCCGGTTATAATAACGTAATAGGAGGCGCCGCAGCCGAATCGCGCTTTTCACTCTCTCGCGCGCGCGCGCGCGAGAGAGGAGAGAGAGAGAGCTGTTTATCGTCGCGGAAACGGAAGCTGCTGTCCGTCCGTCCGTCCGTCTGTCTGTCGCGCGCGCGCTTTACGATGTATATTCGGATTGTTTTTTTAACGAGGAGAGCGCGCTGGATTACACGCGGAAGGGACTGCGCGAAATTAGCGAATTAGAGAGACCGACGGGTTTTTTTCTGTGCAAAAGCGAGGTATACGAACGAGGGAAAAATTTCACGAGCGCTGCATCTGTTTGGAAATCTAATTAATCCGCTGAATTGGTTGCGCGCTCGTGACGGATGATTTATGCTTGTATACCATAATTATGTGCGCTGATATAGCTTTTTCGAATATATCATGCACGTGACTTTTCAGATTTTTTGAAATAAGGATTTAACGTTTCTTTTTTCGCGATCCCGTTGACCCTAAATTCAAATTTTGCGCCCAGTCCTTCCTCAATCTCGCGTGTAACATACCGAATAGGGCGCCACCATTAAAACCACGGCTAACTCGAGACGACGGCCAAGGAGGGCCTGGGAATGTCCAGACAGTTCCCACCACCACGGCCGTCAGCATCCCTCTCCAGCACCCGGATCTACCAGGAGGAGGGAACAGAGGCTACGTGTGGCAGAGAAGAGAACCCCAGAGACAGATTGGTTCGAGCCGCGCTCCAGAACACTTGGCAGTTTTTCTGTATCCTCTGAGACTAAATAAACGCAAACTTAGAGCTTGTTCTAAGTTGTGCCCACAGTTGAAGTCCAAGCTACGCTATTTCCTCCCAACTAAAACCTGCCAATAGCGGCCCCTGTCCCAAGATCTCCCGGGAGCAACGCCGACTGAAATGGCGCGCGCTCCACGCTACCACCTTTCACCAAGTGAACGCACCGGGTTATTACGCGCGAGAGCCACAAAGCCGCGAGATCAAACGGTATACTCAGGAGAAAAAAAAATGAAACGTCCAATCAATCCCTCGCAGCCGTAGACCCGCAGTAATCCCGAAAAGCCTAATCATAGATCCGGAATGTACCGCTCGACTCTCTTCGTAGCTCTATAGCTAGCTGTCTATAATACTGCATCGCGGCAGAGCGGTGTTCCAATCATCATTCAAAGCCTACCGCGGCTTCGTGAACTGACTGGTAAACCCGTGTGATTTTCGCGCTGTACTTATAAACACACTCGCGTGTCGAAATCCACAAGCTCAATAAGCCGGCGCGCACACTCTAATACTCTCTCGCGCGCGGAGGCGCAGGTATGGACTTCCGCGCGCGCACTTTCGATCTCGGTGAAACCGCGAGAGCTGCGCGTACTCGTCTATATACCACATTCAGTGCTTTTATGATCGAGCACTTACGCGTTATTGCGACAGAGTCACATAGAGGGGGTCGTCGTTCGGGAAAATTCTGAGATAGGAATTCCCCTATGGGATTAGGGAGTGTTGTACGTAGAACGAGAATTTACGACTGGCGAACACTGTCGAGCTTACTGCGCTCTTTTTCGACGAAAAAAGCCAACGGAAAACTGCATCTCCGCGTATCTTGACTGCGACAGTGAATCATTTGGCGAACGTTCTACACGTCGCGTAGACGCGTAGAATAGCAATAGCGAAGATTTTGCTTATATAGTGCGTGTGTGGTCGCTGCTGAAAGGAATCGCCGTAATTGATTTGAATTTGAAAGGAAGCGGCGAATCACTTTGAATGTTTTGCACCGGACTTTTTCTGAAGCTTTTCAGAGCAGTCGGCCTTTTTAATTTTTAAGAAACTTCGAGAAAGAGTATAATCGCTACGTCGCGCGGAAGCATTGCGAAATAACGGCTCGTTTCGCACTTCGAAAGTGATTTCAAGCCGCGCGAAACTTTTCGTCGGTTTCTTACACGCGCTTCCGAGTATTATAGAGCAATATTTCAATCTATTCAGTCATTAGTACGAGTAGTTTGCATACACACGCGCCATCGCCGATGCAGTTTTTCCCGCGTCCGCTGCAACTCTTTGCCGATTTCACGCGCCGCGTGAAAGTCGCGGCGTTAAAATGCGCTCGAAAAGCGAGCCCGCGCTGCCTGTAATGTCGCTCTTATATAACCGCGAAATTCGATTGGAAAATTGAACATTTGCACTGCAGTATATATCGATTATTATAACTTTTGCCCACCGACCACGACAGAACTCGACGAAGCTTAATTAAGTGTAACTGTCTTGTGTAATAACATCTCTAATTACCGGCAGCGCCTCTGGAGCTCTTCATTTGTTTTTTTCGAGCAACGCGGCGCACCAGAGCCTCCCTAAACATTTGGGTCGACTAACAGCAAAACCTCTCGTCGGCTCGCTGTACTCGCCGCGCATTGTTATACCGCAAAACTCCAATTACAATAATGGCCAGAGTTTACGGGAACTTCCACGACGCTCATCTTTTTTTCCATCTCTCTTTCTCTCTTCGTGTTTGCTCTTCTGGCTTGGCTTCTTGCGCGGGGACTAGCTCTCCGCGGAGCCGTGAGTTCTTTTGTTGTGCTTTGGAGAATCGGTATGGAGTGGATTTATGCAATGCTTTCGCGCCGCACTTGACCTTCTTAGATGGGCGTTAAACTTTATCGACCATCCTTTCTCGCAGATTGAGAAGCGATCGCGGCTTTTTTAGTTCGTTAGGTTAGTTCTCTTTCCCATCGTCGGAGCGAAAACTTGTCTGAAAACTCCGCGGACCTCTTCAACCGCACGGGATTATATCGATCCGCTATAGAACTCACGGTCGGAGAAAATCAGAGCCTCAATTAACGCCCGTCGTTATCGCCGTCGAGAGACTAGAAAAAAAAACAACAACAAAAAATCCGTTTATCGGCACCTAAGATCGGCGCCCATTGTTCGGCGCGTCGCGTGGTTCCGGTCTCTCGCACGCCCTGGCGTCACGATCTCCGTAGAAAATCGGCTTCGCGATTTCAGCCGATACCTCTCATTATATCTGTATAAGCGAAAAATGACAAATTAATTAGCTAGAAAGCTCGGCGTCTCGGCGAGTTCGAAACTACCGATTTTTCGATCGCACGCGACACGAGTTGCCGCTTATTACAGCCTGCAGCCGGCGCTGCACAGTTATTGTGGAAAAGCTTGTAGTGATTATCGAGCTGCAGCCATGCAATTACACCGCGCTCGAACTTGTTGCTAATACTCAAACGCTATAATAAGTATAGCTTACTCGCGCAAGCTCGACCATAATAACGATCGCGACAACGACAGCCGAAAATAAACGTTGTAGCTATACGAGAGAACGAGTGGCCAGTTCACATCAGAGAACGATACACATAAGCCCGCACACCTCTCTCCCGTTGCACGCGGAGCAGAGCGTCGCAGTACACAGCTCGTGTGGTGGGAGTCGGTTCTGTTATAGTAGGCCACGAGGCAGCCGCCGCAGTCGGTCGGTCGTCTCTCGCCGAGTAAGCGCGCGACTCTCTCTTTGCAGCTACACACCTGGCCAGTGCGCTCGCAGTCCAGCAGTGCCCGTTCGTCTCGCCAGCGCGTCTGATCTTCCGCGGGACTTTTCTACTGCGGACGCACACTCGCTCTTTACCAAGGAAAAACAAAAAGAGCTGCGGAGGAGAATCGGAAGAGCGCGTCGATGCTGTGATGAGGAGATCGGCAGCGCCGGACATGGAAGCCGGAAGAGAAACCAAGACGAGCGGATAGTGGCGAATCGCACACACACGCACGCGCACACACACACACACACAGTGTCTTTACACGCAGCGTGGAGAAAGATATAGGCATACCTGTACGCTATAGACAGAGCTGCGCGCCCGAGGCTGTCCCGTTGCGAAAGTGATTCGGATCGTATATTTGGAAGTTTTCTCTGCAGTGCGCGGTGCTTCCCGTACGAGAACTCTGAGCGACTAGTGGACAAGAAGAGGAAGAAGTCGGTTCGTTTACGCGCAGTGAGAGGAGGAGGGAAACATTTCGCCGGCTGGTAGTGCGCCAAACGATGGAGAATTGAGAGACTTCGACGCCCGAGCAGATGCATGAGATGATCGGCAAAGTCGTGCTCGGCCTCTGGATCGTACACTTGTCGAGTTTCATTGGTGAGTGAATGAACGCTCTTTCCTTTACACGCAGTTACATGCGCGCGAGAATGTAATGCGACCGATATATAATATCGCGTCGGCGGTCTCTTTGCAAAAAGGTTATGCCTCACGAAAGCTGAACGCCGGTTACGAAATTCGCGGGCGCGTGCGTTAAAACTAATAAATAATCCCCCACGTGCCTATGATTGCTTGCATAAGGCGTGTGCTTGTAATCCACGTGAAAAGCGTCGACGAAATGGACAAGCTAGAGATAGATCAGTCGTCTAAATTAGGTAAATCGCTGTTTTAACTGTTGTAAGAGAGTTAGTGTCGGTGGAAAGAGGTGGAACAATGGCGCTGCAGGATAAAAACAAAATATCTCGTTAAACTTTAAAACCCACTCGACTGCAGTAAGCTTGAACATTATATACACGTGAGCCGGATCATTTTTAGCCGAGCCAGTCGATGCCTTTCCTCCTCGTAATAGTACTTTCACAATATAACGACTCCAAATGTCAGGTGCACTCGCGGTGCACTCGCCCGACCTTTTAGACCGGGAGTTTTAGATATATGCTCTTTTTCTGTTCGAATTCTACATAATAGGCGCGATAAGTTGAGTTTTTTGCGCAACAGCTGACAGTCGACGCGACAGCGAAGGATAACAGCTTGAAGGGCGAGCAATTGCCAGGTGTAATCGGACCAACTATCTTTGAGAGTAATTAGCAAAATGGTCGTAACGACAGCCGATGCGGGTTGCGATAGGATAGCGACGTCGCGCGGCTGTTATTATTTGGCGTATCCGCTTAAGGCTCGCTCGAAGTGCAATCGTTACAAAACTTACATCCGTTTGTTGGCGACTTCCTATATTTTTCTTCCTACAACGCATCGTCTCCTTTTTTATGTAATAAAATGATTCGCTCGATATTTCGTTAAAAAAAATTGCGTATACTCTCGAGCCTATAAGAACGAAGCATAAACGATGGCTTTCAAATGAACGATGCGGTTTCAGTTATATCTCGTCGGGGAATCGGTATTTTCATATTTACACGCTCTGAATCGCGCGTTCCTGCGCTTCGGCATAAATCTTCCGATTCGAGATTGAATCATTGCCTCTCTCAAAATCTTGGGAAATCTTCTCGCTGCAATCCTCTTTTCAGACGCGTTTTATCTTTGGCGGAACCAGCTTGCAGATTTGGAGCCGATAATCCAAGGCACTTAGTCGTATCTTGTGAAACTAAAAATCTCAAGTAATTCGACGTGAAACTTTGATCAGTTTTCCCAACAGACTCGTTCACTCAACTTTTTTCCGACACCGCGCATTGCAAATAACCATCAGCCTTTTTATCCTCTCTCGGTGACGCCCGAGTTGATGACCGGACCAGTGAAAGCGTGAGCGCCGCGTGTATATCGTTATAATAATTATTGAATCCCCATACTCGGCGTATCAACATGTGTGTGCGTGTGTGCGTGTGCACGAGTAACTGAGTCCCGTACGAGATGAATCTACGTAAAAATCTAAGCGGAAGATAGCAGTAAAATGACTTGCATTATCTCTCGTTCGCAGATCGCACTTCCTAATGGCGATTTTTCGCGGAGATTGAATTTATCGCAGCAGTCGTGTTAATAAAATATTCGCTGACGATTTTATCGCCAGACATAAACGTATACCCACATGTAAGTATAGAGGTGAAACGCTCGATAATCCGTGAGAGCTTTGACAGGGTTTCAATTCTTAGCTGCAGGTGTATATTTTTTACCGATTCTCGAGGGATTTTCGGAACACTCGCGTGCGATCGGCGCGCTTTTGCGACGGTTATTCTCTCACAATCGCGAAGAGCTTTCTCTTCTCTCGAGAAAGCAAATATAAAGTTTGATGCTGTTACGTACGCGACGTCAAAAGCTGACTGACGCGTCATTTATAAATGCAAATCGTGTATCGAACATTTTCTCGGCTGTACACAGTAGTGTTACACTGATTAACCAAGCCGTTGCGAGACTTTTACACTGATTCGGTTCATTGCCGAGTATGCAAATAAACGTGCCTCGAATATAGCTCTCGTCAAATAAGAGCCTTTGTGTGTCCCGTGAAAAATTACCATCTCATTGAAATGGCGAGAGCTACATTTCAGAAACCGGCAGCTATAATACAGAAATACGCACGTAAAAATGCCGAAAAAGAAATCTCCATACGTATACAGACGCGCAGCTCATCGGTTCCGCGAAAATCAACCTATCAACTTGACGGATTGCCTGTAATTTGGCCCAAAAGGCCCTATGGCGACACGTACGTACGTTCGAGATTTCTCTGCTCTCGCGGATCTGCTTACGTCAGCTGATGTGCCAGGTCATTGCTGTCTCTGACCGGTACTCCGATGCTTCGCGCACTTCCGCGTTCGTCTTTTTCTGTGTCATTCGCCCGGCGGCGGGTGGACGACTGCATCGCATGAGATTTCGTAATTTTGAGCTCGGCGAGAGGTCCGTCTGTCTTTACAGTTATATATGTGGGAGCCCCGTGCGACGATCGTCGATCCGGATTTTTTCTCGACTCGTCGGAAAAGATTGTGTCGCAGGAGCATTGTTATGTTGTTGGAATTTTAATGGGCGATTAGACGAGTTGGACGTACGACTAGGCAGATTTAGGCTCCTTCGTATGCGAAATCCGGAGCGTGGAAAGTAAATTCCGTCACTTCCTCGTTCGAGATTAATCCGGTTTCTCGAAAAAGATTCCGTCGGATTTTTTCAGTAAAAGTTTGTGTACAGTGTTTAGAAGTGAAAACATCTCGTACTTCCTCCGAATGTACGAGTAATCGTAAACATCGTGAAAAGCGCGTAGATATATTCTCGAAAGCAGTATGCATGTACTTTCTAGAGCATGGAAAAACCATTCGAAATTCGAAAATGTAAATTCCGTCCCGACCTGAAAAGCCGCAGCATCACGCAGCCGGTGGCCCGCTGACACTAAAAACCGCATCAGCCTAAAATCGACGAAGCGACCGTGACGATCGACGAACCGAGCATCTTTCCGCTCTACAGAATCGCCTCGCGCAACAATGGCTCGTACACCGCACAATAAACACACACACACGTATACAGAGCGAGTGTACACAAAATCGGATCGTCATCCCGTGGAAGGTCTCGCGTGAAATGTAAAACGGGTCGGGGGGCGCCATTAGCCTGATTACAAAGCTACGGAGGAATCGGCGCCCGAGTGCAACGAACCTTGCGATCGATCGGAGAAATCGCCGGTGTTCCTTGTGCTCGGTATAGACTATAGATAGATGCTGTTCCGTGCACCGTGAACGCGGTGAACGCGGGGCACTTATTGGTATTCGCCTGCCGATCGCGCGGAGATCGGTAGCGATCGGCGAAGGTGCAAAAAAGCCGAGAAAGAGGAGGTGGGACCGGAAGTAGGCTGTTTGTTAGTGCAGGGAGAATGAAAAAAAGGGTGAGAATGCGTTGTTGAGAAGATCGGAGATCGATCGCAATTTCTCGGGAGAAAACACCTTGTAATCTTTGGCAACGATGAACGTGACGAAAATCAATTATCGCTTCGTAATTTTTCACTCCTATTGAGCACTCAGCGTCTCGTCACACTCAATCTTCATTACCTTTGATTACCACCTGCGAGCATTAAAAAGACGCGCAAATATGTATTCTTATTCTCCTCATCTCGCGAGGAGGCTTTCTCAAAACAAACTGAAAGTTATTTCCAACCGCAAGTGAGGCTCTAAAAGTTCGAGAAGAAAAGAGTGTAGGAGAAACAATAGCTCTCGGCAAACAGCGAAACCTCCAAATTATCAGGTCGTGGATTTCGTGAGCCAAAGCAGCAACGCTGGCGGTATATTGCTCAATTCCATTGTGCTGCTCGTCTGCAAAGCCAGATGCGACGACGTATTGGCTGATCGTGAAACTACTTCCTCTCTGGGCTTGCTGTAAAGCACCGTGGAAGAGGACGTGTGCGCGAGAGCACACGTGTGTACAGAGCGATGAAATTGCTGGCTCTAGGATGTTTTGAAATTACCTCGCGACTCGAAATTAAAAATGAATTGTAATATTAGAACAATGGAATTTTGGAGAACGCCAGGGTGGGGTATCAAGAGTAATGGTTAACAACCGGTATCCAGCAATTCGTGTCAAACATTTTACATACCATAAAGTCGAATGTTTGCCTTTCATCGGGGTACTCAGTTTGATTAACAGCTCAAATATAAGTGCCTCGAGAAGATCCCCGGAGCACTAAAAGCAATGCTTTCGAGGCTGCGCAAATAAACATTTATTATCACGACTGAATTAAAATGCTACATGCAGGAATACAGCATCGAACTGCCGGTAAAAAATGTCCGATGCGGGCGAAAAAAAAAACGAAGTAACGTATATTCGGGATCGATAAATCTGCAAAGCTCTCGTAAATAAAAGAGAACGAAAGTCCAGTCGCGAGTAAACATCGTTGCTCCATTGCACATATACCACACTCTCCACAGGACGGATAATTAACTTTTACATCTATCAATCGGCCGTTTGAACGAGAAGGAGGAGATATCCGATTCGCGACTCTCATTAGCGTGACTTACCCCAATTAATTAAGCCCAATATGCATCCGTGGAATACTCGATCGGCTGAAAAGAAAATGGGCGAGTATAACCAAAACTCTCGAGTGGAGGCGTGCAAAAGTGGGTCGAGAAGAGTGTGTAGCTGCGTCTCGCAGCGACAGCCTCGAGGCCACAAGCGCACGTATGCAAGCGAGATGGCAGATCGTCGGCGGCGCAAAAATTATATCCCGTGGGAATTGAGGAGAGTCGCCAATTACCGATCGTCGACAATGCGCGAAGCTTCGGCCCAGTTGCATCCTAATCTTGGGATCTTCATTGTTGTCGTATTATGCTGTTATTTCGAATAGCGTACCTGGTAGAAAAGCGTTTATGCGCTGCCTTGCCTTGCGGCGGGTCTTATTTTTTAAAGGAATCTTGAGACAAAAATAAAAATGTTCATCCAGAGGCACGTGTTTACCGACCCTGAGCCTTCAAACCGCACCTGTCCAACCTTGATCGCGACGTCGCTCAAGAGTCGGTCTCCATCATCCGTCGACACATCTACAGCCTGTACCACATTATATTCCGCAGCTCCACTTCTCATCCAGAGATTCGCGTAGCATAAGACGGATATGGGTACAACGAATCCGACAAACTCGCGCCGACGGAGAAAGTTCGAGTGGTCGATCTCTGCTATAGCCGCAGAAGACCGGCTAGAAATTCTCTCTCCCTGCGCGCGATCGCGTGACATCGCACAGACTGGAAATTCTATTCCCGGCGTCCTTGCTCGCGATCGCGCGAGGATCGCGTATGTGTGTCTCGCGAACGTCTCCGCGCGATCCGAGCTCTGTTATTGAGATAGAGAAAGAGCCTGACCTCGGCCTCTCTCCCTCGTGCTCGCGGCCTGACCTTAAAAACGAATTATCGGGATGATCTGCTGCTGTGTGGTTTGCGCCTTTTTTTCAATGCCACTCGCCGTGCTCAGCGATCTTTTGGTTTTCTCTTCTGAAATTTGCCCTCTTGCACGGAGCGAAATGATCCATAGTAAAGAGCCGCTAAATAGAAGAGTTTTCTACTCTAACACTTTCCTCTAGGTTCTGGTTGGCAACGAAATGTATTTTGTATGTTTTATCAAAAAGTATAATCTTACGATACTATAATATATGAGATAAATTAGTTAATTCTAAACGCAAATCTTCCCGTAAAACCACCGAAACCATCAAGACTGCGTAAATCATCTCGAAATCCCATCGCGCGAAAAGTATCAATTCTCTCTCGCCATAACATTTCTCCACCTGTAAAGTACACTTTACACAGAGAGACGATCTCTGTGTTACAAGCATTATGTCATCCGCGCAACAATACAATTCGAGCATAAAATCCCGTTCTGGCGCTGCAGAGAGCGCGAATTTCTCAACGGCCGCAGTTACGCGCGAGCAAATTGAAGAAAATGAGGGAACTTAAGGCAGGCCGGTCGCCGGGTAATCTGCGCCGATCGATCCTGAAATTGCCAACCGCTTACTTACGAGTTCTCGAACCGCGCCCCTTTAGCAGCCGAGATTCGTGTTCGGCGGATAATACCGATATTATGCCACTTGCTCCGACAGAGACGTTAGCAGATCATATAGATTCGACGCCGTCTTTCTCGAGTATACCCGTAATTATATATAACACGTGATCGATTTGACAGGAGTGAGAGTTTCGAGTACACCTGAGTTCGAGTATAAATAAATCTGCGATTTAAATGCATGCTTTCATGAAAAGAACAATACCAACCGATTTTCTCCATAAGGCACTAAAAGCCACAGTAGAAAGACACAGCGCGTACGCACGCTGACGTCAATCAGCAACGAGAACAAAAAAAGAAAAGAAAAAAAAGTTGAAAATCCGCGAAACCAGAACGATGCATGTCGCCTGCTCGAATCCGGTCGCGCCGCAGACAATTAGAAACTCGCGATCGGTAGCAGCGCACACTCGGGGGAACTTTCGCTGCCGGTCGCCGCTGTCGATTTATATCAACTGAAGCGTGCGCTCGCGCGTGATTATAGTCCGAGCTTGAACTTTGCCGGCATACACATCGGGCGTGTGTGCGTGAAATGGAATTTTGAGCCAGTGATGGAATCTCGCCGTTCAATAGCTCCCTATACTGATGATTTCGTACGAGGCGTTAATTTAAAAGGCGCGCGTGAAAGGATCGTTTTAGCTGGCGAGTCTTTTGAAAAACATTTGGTTATGCAAATTCAGCTTCTTTTCGAAAATCAACGACGACGACTGTCGAGCCTCTCTCGGGTGTAATGGAAAAGTACGATTCTGGAATGCAGCGAATCTCGTTGAAGAATACGCCACAAAGCCCATTGTCCAACGAGCACATATAACGATCCACGGATTCCCAAACAAAAACAGACAAATCATACAGTTGTTTCGACACACACTTAGCGCTCATTTACCCGCAGCCGTGTGCATCTCGATTACATAAACACGCGAATGGATTCCCGGGCACAATGAGCGCATCTCATCGCGATCCGAAAACACAGAGCAACCGCAACCCGCATATGCCTGGCTAACGAACGCGCGCGTCGCACGATCCTTATCCGCGCTGAGATACGACCGGCCGATGATGAAGCGCTGCTGCCTGAAATCACTTGCAGCCCGCGTAGAGAGGCGATGACAATTTGTCGCGCGGTGACATCGACGCACTATTACGCAAGCTATGCCAGAGACGGTGTATACGAGATTGTTCTTCTGTCTAAGGCTGTAGCTGCGCGGTTTCCCTCTTATTAGCTCTTATCTCAAGAAAGTTATTCGCGCGGAATGTTCGAGAGTAGGTTTATAGTGTCGTGCGGCGGGAGAGGAGTTTGCGAAACAGATTTTTTTATGTAGTGTTATACAGCCGCGATGTGTTGTCGGTGTGCAATTACTTCACAGGTGTTATCCAACCGCGCTTTTCGCGGTACGGCCAAATACGCGTGTTCCACGAGAGATGCGTTTGAATAACTCTGATGCAGAGTATGACAGGTTGCGAAACCTGACACGTTGCTCCGAGACTCGCTGTATTTGCGGACGTTGTTTGTTCTCGATTCGAGTGCGCGGGCTTTGAATGTCAACCGATCGCATGTACACGCGCTCAACCTGCTGGGTCTGATGTAGCGAGGGACTTTCATAAAAATCGAACGAAAGGTGTGCGCGCAACTCGAATTACTTGTAACTCCGCTCGCTTTACTGGAGCGTACGATTGTTGCAGTAAAAATAATAATAAAACGGAGCCGCGTTATCTGGAGACTGTAAAAATTCGCGGATCGGTTTGCAACTGCGCAGGGAAAGGGAACGCAATTCACGGAGTTGATTTTTGAAGCGATTAGCGACTCGAGCCCGATTCCAAGACTGCATTCTAGCTCAAGCTCGAATCCGTTCCCGCGAACACCTGCACATCCACAGACCATCATCAGCCGTTCACAGTTTCGATCCCCACACGCGCGCGCGAGGCGCACGACTATACTCGGCTCGAGCGAGTTCACTCACCTTTCTCGCGCTACTCCTCCTCGTTCTCTCTCTCTCTCTCTCTCTCTCTCTCTCTCTCTCTCTCTCTCTCTCTCTCTCTCCCTCTCTCTCTCGCTCTCTCTCTCTCTCTCTCTCTATGGGTTAGTAGAAACTGTGTCATATCCCGGGATTTCGTCTGGCGCGAGGAGCGCTTTTCCCGTTTCTTCTTTCCCGTGAAATTAATAGAGAGGAGAAAAAGAGAGGTCGAAAGTGATGTAAGCGCGGAAAACCGAGGATGATTGCCGCTGTGCTGCAGCTGGAAAACAGGATCATAAGCGTTTAGGAAGGCTAACGAGGAGTGCTTCTTCCGACGGGGTTAATTGGAGGCTGGGTTTCGAAGTCGCGAGTCGAGGATGGAAATTTTTCTTCTTTTTTTCGGGAGAAGACTAAAGCGATTCGCTTGAAACGATGCGTTTACTCTTTTTTCTTTTAATTAAAAGCAACGACTTCTGCTGCATTATAGCGGTGCTTGATCTGAAAATTTAGTGATTAACCCACTCGAAAAGGGGCGTCTCCGAGAGAGAGAGAGAGAGAGAATTTTGAAAGAAGGTGTACCGTTCGCTGGTCCAATTAAGCAACTTTCCGGAGTAATTCTTATCAGTGCGCGTGAGTGTAACGAAACCTAATCGGCCATGCAAGCTACTTCCACTTTATCCAGCACCCACTGACACAGCTAGCGCGCGAGAGAAGTCGAAAAGCCGGTCGTTTCAAACGGATCGAAGCCCGCATAACTGTATAACAAAATCGCACGTGACACAAATTACGCGCAACCAGTTCGAAATCGCCGCAAACTCTCGGCGCCCAGACAATGGCCAATTCAAAAACTGCGTAGCCACGCGCTTTCTTTTTTTTCCTCCACACACGCGTATACAGAGAAAAAAATAGAAAATCGACGGCGCCTCTTTTGCAGAAGCCGCGGCGAGTTAAGTGGACCGCGAATCGCATTTCGCTTTCCAAGGACGCGACAATGATCGGTATGTATTAGTGTCGAAATTGCGATGAAAATATCTTATTAGAGCCTCGAGTCGAGTATAGCTATGTAATTGGAGGTTGCGAAGACGAACCGGGATAGCGTGCTGCGTGCGTGTCATTTTGTGGGAGAAGAAAGAAGCTTTTTTCCTCGGGGGCGTTTTGTTGGTGCTGCTGTCGGGTCGTTAAATCGGAACGATTTTGTGTTTGATTAGTTGGCGATCGCGCGATGCCAGGCTTTCTTTTGCGCCGACGATGAATCATGATCTTGGTATATTCGTACCGATCGGGAGTAGATTATTTTATCGTTACGGAAGAAATATTCTTCAAATATTCTCCGTGTATGTATAAGTTTTCTAATTGAAATCAATGAAAGTTGCATCGGAAAGTGGAGAGAAGAAATTGCGGCTCGAATGGATTTCTAATTCGGGTCCGCTGAATAATCAATATTTTACGGAGAATCTTATTGATTCAGCATGCTCGGATTTACTTCACATCTTTTCATCGCGTTTCTTTTCTGATACTATACGAGAAAAGATGGATGTGGTTGTTTCAGTGAGTATATTCGTGTCAGTTGACTTATCAGTTATGTCCCCTGGAGGTGAGATTGTCCGGTCGCTTTTCCATCTTTCAGAGGATAAGACGACCGCTCCACTGTTGTATTATTGTAAAACTAATGCTCAGGGCCAAACAAATATTGACTTCGTACTCAAACTCGAAAGTCTCAAGCAGTTATAGCATAAGCGGCCCAGCAGTAGGTCCAACAACACGGCTTTGGCATAGGTGGGTCATCTCTATTCATACATTCCGGATGCGAATTTTCGTTGCGAGGGTTGTAGGAAAGTGCCTTTGCGCCACCTATCGTCGCTAACCAGAAACGACTGATTCTGCATTCGTGCGTCCACATCGAAAGAGTAATTTTTATAACGCGAAACTTTCACTCGTGTACACGCCTTATTTTTCCACTGTCAATACATCAGACGCTCATGGATGCTTAGTTTGACATTAAATGAATTTGAGATGCAAGTATGCATATTCCCGTACAGAGATTGAATAAGACTTTTTTCGATAAAGTCGGAGAAACTCGCGCGTGTAAGTGGGTCGGAAATTCGACTTTCAAATCAAAAGCTGCTCGGATGATTAAACGCCATCACTCATTACCCACGTTGTGTGTTTTGAGTTCCGAGCGAAAATCAAAGTTTTCTCGTCCTATACCCTACACGTAAATGCACTCGCGCAGCCGGTCCTTTGTTCCATCCTACCACCTTTGCACGCCTCCTTTCCCTCCTCACCTTCGTCCGGCCATCCGTTCCTCCCGCATATCCTCGTGACCTACATACACTCGTGCACAGACGAGCGCAGAACGGAAGAAGGAGAAATTTGAAATTCGAAGAAGCCCGCGATTACAAAAGAGGCTCCCGTTGCGGAGCGACGTCATCGGGGGCTTCACGTAAACTCGAGTAATCGCTCGAGTCCTCGGTTTCCTGCTTCCGGCTTGTACTTCGCTCTCCAGCCGAGACACTGTGCCATAACGAGGTGCCATTCAAAGTCGCGAATGACCGATCGGGTGACGTTTCCTTTTCTTTGTTGGCAAGTCGTTGCTGCGAACTGTGCTCGATCAATTAGCTGATAAGGCACTGTAATGGAGGGTATAATTATACGTTACGAATTAGACACGCGTGACAAAATGCAGATCTACTGACATTTGCTAGTTTTTTTCCTCGTTGCGAATATTCGACGAAAAAAATGTGTCGAGTCGTCTAGTTATATACTTGTAGCTATTTAGTGGGTCGTAAAGATATGAGTTTATTCGAAACGACTGTATAACAATCGATGATTTCTACTATACTCACTTTCTCGCGATCAGCGATGTCCCGCCTCGGATGTAGAATATAAAAAAACCCATCGTGGATTTCACAGAAATTCAAAAGCCCGCACTCGACAGCAGAAATTTCGGACCACTTTCTCCCATTATACTCTCATTATACTCGCGTCTTAGCCCACTTTACGCGCAGTGTTGTGCAGAGTGACAAAAACGCAAATGAGCTCAGAATCGTTAATTCAACTATAGAAACGGACTCGCGCACGCGAATAGAATAGTCGCCGGCACGTACACGCATTGTCCTCGCTCTTTGCAGCGCTTGTAAGCGCGGGTGATAAATATACCGTTACACGCGCGCTGCGTTCAATCCGGGCGAGCGTTTCTTTCTTTCTTCTACACGTGAATGTACGCGTGCGACGATGATGCATCAAGCGCACCTTTTGACCGTTTTTCGGTATACACAGTGTGGGAAAGTGTGCTTTGGTGATCGGCTCGATCGAGGCTGTTTTACAGGTTTGTCGTGGATTTGAATGTGCGTTGACTCTTATTTCTCGGAGATCGGAAGACTCAAGGTGAACTATCGAATGCGCGTAAATACAAGTAAATTGAAAAAAAAAACATCGGCAAGGGCATGAGCGTTTTCCGGGTGAAATACTCGCGCAGGCGCTTTTTATGCAGAACCAGTTTGACGCGACAGTAGCAGGCCATCATCCTTCCTAGAACAGAGAACTTTCCAATGACGGTCCAATGCTTGGACTACTGCCGTCCACTCGAACGTCACTCGGTTATGTATATGAGAAATGTAAAACCGAATCATTATGCTCCTGTCGCGCGCTGACGAGTCCTGGATAAACGACGTCCGCTGCGGAAAAGTGGCTCGGTTAAATAATCCGCCATAAATTATCGAGGATCGCGGTAACTTGACGTCGGAATCGTCCCAACGAAATTCATTAAATTTCTAATGCAGCAACGAGGAAATAACAGAAGGCGGAGGGAAGTCGATACATTTATGAAATCTTATATTATATGCTCGAAAGAAATTTGAAAGCACCGCGCTGGAGAGAGAGAGAGAGAGAGAGAGAGAGAGAGAGAGAGAGAGAGAAACAGAAACGAGGCTCGTTTCCTCGCGAGATATAGCAGAGTAGAAAACGAAGGAGAGTCGACGCGCATTACGGAACACGTATGTGTTTAGTTACGGTATCGGGAGGAAAAAATTTCTATAAGATATATCTACACGTGTGTTCATCTCGCTGGAACGCGACACCGCTGTAATATATGATGCAAAAGTATAAGAATCGGAAGAGCAGAACGAAAAACTTAATCACCCATTGTTCTTCGGTTTTGATCGCTAGGTCGAATCAGCGATTAAAAGACATGACTGCGCCGATGTCGCTGTGGCTTCTTGAAGCTTGAGAAACAATCGTTAAAAGGACATTAAAAATGTGAATCGGCCGATGCTATCGACGTGACTGGCTCGTCGATGTGCACTCGATAGTCGAGAGTATTAATTTTTGAAAAAAAAAATAATAATAATGATAATGCATCTCGTTCGAACTTACATTTAAAGGTATATCATCTCGCGTGGGTATACATGAGAAAAACAACCGTAGCCTCAGCGCAAAGGTACTATAATCGCGGATCGAGACTGTTTCGTCACACCTTAATCGCAGGTGTAAGCGGGCGAATGAACGATATCGTGCGCGCAACGGCCTGTTATAGGAGAAAAAAAGCAAGTCTGCAGTAACGCTGACCGGTGTTAGCTAATACGCGCTTTTCAAGGATAATCGCGGAAAAAAGATACGCCACGCACGCGTAATCGTCGATCGCAACAGCGCCAAGCCGTAAATAATCACAGTTCTGGACTGGTCTTCCCTGGTATTCTGCCGATCGAACTTTTCGGCTATGTATAAGAAGTGGACCACCTGCGCCAAAACTGCCTTGTTTAGCCTGCTTCTTGAACCGCTCGTGCTATGCATAATAATCCGTATGTGGTGGTGAATATAGTTATTGGGTTCACGAATTTTTCAAATGACTGATTTCTTTCTTTCTAAAAAAATGACAAAGATGAGCAGTTACGTGAACACCATCGATTTTAACATGTAATCGACGTCTTGAACCATCGCCTTATACCGTCGTACATCTTTCTATTCCGTTCGCCAGCGCACGAAGCAGTTTCTCAATTTACTTAGCCGCTTCGCCAAGAAAGAGAAAGACTCCGCAGGCAAAAAATCGCTCGCCGCGTGTACCCGACCTGCTCCTTTTTTGTCTGCACACGTACACACGCGCTTTATTATAGAGGTGTGTTTTCCACTTGGAAATAATTAAGCGTTCGCCGCGCGAGTTCGACTGTAAAAAGTTGGCGTTTCAACCGCTAATTTCACATGCTAATCTGTATGGGCAAATTAATAGCGATTTTCGTAATGCTCGGGGAGAGAATGCAAATTCAGCGGGTTTCGTTCCTTTCAATTTTGCTTTATTATCGTTCGAAACTCATTGATTTTCATACCGTATATCAGGAGAATGTAGCAGCCTCAGTTTCCGCAATTCGATCCGTCAGCACATACGCACACAAACCGTCACTTTTTGTTTGTCCTTTCTCCGATTTTCACCTATGAAACAGTCGCTCGCGCGCGAGATATTTACGAGGCCACTACACTCGGCTGTATCACACACACACACACTCGCGGACACTTTGTGTGTATGTGCGTCATACACACACGCGCGCGAGAAAACTTTTACCAGCGCGATTTCGAAATCTCCACTCCACGCGAGTTATGTTTTCCCAATTTAATCGTGATTTTTTCCTCTCAATATCACTACCTCGCGTATATACACATCTGGAGGAGTTTCGCCTTTTTTCAACTTCGAGGAAAAGGTCAAGACGGCATAGCGTATACGGGGCTTTGATTTATTGTACAGATCGCGTAGAAAGTCGTAATTATGCTCGGCTTTGAATCACGAAGTGGCTCGGGATTCAAATCGAGAGGTTTTCAGGCATTTTTCGAAGACTCGCGGGTTTGGTATTTTTCTAATTCTCGAATCGCGCAGTTTCGAGAGTGTATAGCGAAAATCGGAGAAAGTGTATGTAACTCTTACCGTCGACGGGATCATTTTGCCGATGACTTTTTTGCATGCTTGATATTATGGTAGGTTGAAGTAGCTGTATTGGTGTTACAGGATTGCATTGTTTTTTGCCGATATATAATAAGAGTTGTATATTAGCATTCGAGGAAAGGGCTGAGAGAAGCAGACATTCTGGGAAAGCGAGCTTTTTCCCGACCAAATAAAACTGCTTCTGCAATTCAGCGTATTTCGTATCGATCTCTAAACTCTCGCTTTTACGCTTCTCCTTAATTTAAAAGACCCTTGCGGAAAAAGAATCAAATGAATGTCCTGGATTATATAAGTGTACTCGATTGAGTTTATAAATCGAAACACACTGTATAGTATATTATAACTGTAGATTACATTCGGCAGGTCTTTAAAAAAATCTGTTAAAATATAACCGTATAATTTTCACATCATGAAAAACTTTACTCATTTTTTCATGCGCAGTGCAGGAAACAAAACTCTCTCATCCGATGGACACCCAAGTATATTCCAAAAAATCCTCACCTCGCAAAATCCATCGAACCTCCGAAAAAATCGATAACGCGATGACATCGATCGCAACTGGAGTATCCCCTCGTCTCTCACGCGGGCGATTCCTTTGCCGGATTCTTCGCGAGAAAAGAATAGGAATAAGAAGTCGCGCGTCGCATTCCGCGCCTCCTTTTTTCTGCATCGTCTACGTGCCGGAACTGGGTCGTAAGTTCGCGGCGCGTCGCGCAAAAAGGATGAGGCGCGCGCGACAGATTGGGATCTCGCGCGAAAAAATTCTTGCTTTCTTCTTTTAATTCGTGCAAATTTTCAGATAAGCCGTGGGTTAGCAGTACCAAGGCCTTTCCCTACTTTCGGATTTTGGCGTCGTTGAGCTGTATTACATTCTTGATCTGAAATTCTACTTTCAGACCAGAGTGATGATACGCTTCTCATTAATTTTCAAACATAACAATATTTCGATAGTCTAAAACCATCATTCTCTTACTAGCTTGGCAGGTCTTTTTCTCCGTATACAGTGGACGAAATGTAGGTATCAGGAACGCACGAAATGTGAAATTAAGACAGCGGCGGGAGTCGTCCGTTTTTTTTCCTTTATATCTCATTTCATCGCTTTAAATTACCAAGAGATTGAGGACCATGGTTGTCCTTGCGACATGGCATTATTTCGATGTAATTATGCTTTAATACCGCATTGCCGACTATATATAATTCTGGTGTCATTACGTACCTTCTCGCCAAGGTTTCATACGCTCAAATTTTTTGTGAGACGATTTAACCCGATCGTTACCTAACTGTCATAGCTGCGTACACATCCCAAATCCGCGTACTTTCCAATCACTGTGTACACAAGTCTATGCGAAAAACAAAATTTTCTCCTCGGCGTCTTTATACCGACATGTGCGCCAAACGCTCGTGCGAATTTCGTAACCGAGTAGTGGTCCGTTTTCGGGGGCGTAGATAATCGCCGGATTGTATAACGCGTATACCCCGATGTGGCCGATCGTCGACGGGGATTTAAATTCACGACGTGGAGGCACTTTTTATTATTACGCCGCCGAGTCGATGTGTTGTGGCGCTTTTGGTATGCGCTCTTGTGTGTATAGTGTATACGCAAGACGTGTAAGCTCTTTCTCTTCCTATTTACATGTTAGCGCACGTTTGGGAGGCGCGGAGCAAGATTTTTTCCAAAGCTTTGCAGTATAATTTCGTCTGTTGATGCCAACGATTTCCTGAAAGCGGTGAACAGAGAAACGCGAGAAAACAGGAAAAGTATGCCTGATTTCGACCCACATAATTAATCTCGCGGGATTACGAAAACTGCGCAGATTTTGTTATTTTCAAAACTCAAAAAAACGAATCCGCTCTTTTGAAAAAATATGAAGGTCAATCCTCGCACCGACCCAGATAAAATTTCAAAATTTCAAAATTTCAAAATAAAAAATGTAAATCCATCTCTCGCCTCTGTCGATCCTAAAGTATCAGCCGCGCGTGAGTCGAATCAGCTGCGATTGCAAATCACACGCGCCGCGGCTCTTCGATTTGTTCAGTCAGTCAGTGGGCTAGTGGGTTTTTATCGACCGTACACACACTCAAACAAGGCGTGTCGTAAGTGACCGGCCATATTCCATTCAGGCGCGTTATGCTAATGCCGACGAGCTTATAACGGCTTCGTAGAGGCCTCGATTATGTGCCGTTATATGCAGCGCCCAAATCACGCGCGCATACGTTCGTGTATACAGCACTTGGCCTGAGTCAACTAAAATCGAGAGAGACATACACGTGTCCCGAGAGGCAAATGAGATCGATATTGATGGGGTCTTGTACGTCGCTGCATCAGCGTGGAGAAATTGTTTGCTCTGACAAATGGATTTCCTCTCGTTTTGCGTAACGCGTTACATCCAGCTGCCGTGATTGCTTTTCGAAGAGGTTTTTAAGAGGAGTCATTTCAATCACAAATGCTCGACCTGAATTTTACTCGGGGAATCGTGCGCTTACGGAAGCTCTCGCGCGACTCATCGAAGAGAAAGAGTAGGACCGATTAATCATCCCGGGAGACGCGTTACTCGCGCGGTACGTGCCTGAGATCGGCTTCGTATTGACTTTACGAGGCTGCTTTGCGATTAGATCCCAGCCGATGAAGATCGCGATTCGTACACGCACGATCTCGTTATCTCCTCGAGGTTCACGCGATGAGACGCGAGTGTTTTGATTTATTCTGATAAAATAATTGACGGCTTAGCCAACCCCGACTGAATACCCTCCCTATAGGAAAACATAAACTATTATCAGGCACATCCAAGTTGCATACCTGTAAGAATGAAATTTCTTTTGTTGCAGTAAATAATGTCGGAGTGGCAAGCGCGCTCAGACCGATCGACGAGTCGCTGGACGAGATCCACGACGCGGAGATCTTCCAGGCGGTGGTGACGTCTATGAACGAGTGGGAGAGGAAGCGCCGTGGAAGTCATCGTCACAAGCGCGAAGTGTCCCGAGTCTGCTACGAGGATGTCGGCTGTTTCGAGGACACCGGGCCCTTCAGCTACCTCGAGATGCTCCCGTCGCCGCCCAAAGACGTCGGCACGAGGTATGCGCCATTTTACGATTATGAATATTCCGAAGCCCCGACTCGTTATTCAAGCGCACTTTGACATTGCGGTTCGAAAGGCCGTATAACGCCTGAATTCGCTAATTAGGCACCGCGAGAAAATCCGACTTTACAGCTTGACCGCGCAGTGAAAATCGCAGTTTACGATCGACGTCGCATCGCACGACGCCGCGAGGAACTTACGAATACATCTCGAATGGGAGAAAATCTGTTTTTCAAATACGCCCGTTACGCAACCGCTCTCTGCGCTTCGAATAAACAAAACGAAACATTTTTCCAGATTCTTCGTGTACGGCAGTCGCAAGGCGCGCTCCATCCCGATGGAGGTGCCGGCGGAGAGCATCAGCGAGAAGGCGAACAACGCGATAGATCCGGACCTGCCCACCAAAGTCCTGGTCCACGGATTCGGCTCGAGCTGCGACCACGTCTGGGTCTACGAGATGCGCTCGGCTCTCATGGCCGTGATCGAGTGCAACATAGGTGAGTTGTGTATATAGTTTACGACGCATCACCCGCGATAAATAATGCATGTCTCACGCGCGTTTTATTCGGACGCGCTCTAGTTGTAGTCGCGCCAACACCCGATTCACAGCCAATTAACGGCCATACAAATGCTAATTCCGGAGGCGCACAATGGCCAGCGCCGAAAGAACGAGCGTCGTGATATTACAGTGCATGGCTCTCCTGACTAATTTTCTCGTTAACCCGGTCGCAATCGTGAGCATTTTTTTCTTCTTCTGTTCCCTCCCCTCCGGCGACGTAAACACACGCACACGACTCGTAAAATTCCTCTTGATACAGAGTGTGTGCGCGCCTTACAGCCTCGATTCCAGTACACAGCGAAAAAAGCCACCTTTCCACGCTCGTTAACCTAAGCACACTTTACAAAATATTCCCATGGCATCCGAGCCACTTAGCGGCCATAAACATGCAAATCCCGCGCTGCTATAACATCAGCGTATAATATAACGTACAACATACAAGCACTGATGAGATCCGCACGCTTCTTCGCATTGCGCAGTTTGCGTCGACTGGGGTCCTGGTAGCGCGGTACCGAACTACGTTAGAGCCGCTGCCAACACTAGGCTGGTCGGAAGACAGTTGGCCAAACTCGTGAGGAGCCTCAATGTTCCTCTCGAGAACATCCACATGATCGGCTTCAGTCTCGGCGCTCACGTGGCTGGATTCGCCGGAGCCGAGCTCGGAAATGTTTCCAGGATCACTGGTGAGTTTTCTTTTTTCTTTGAAGATTACATTGGGCCTTTTCCGGGACTGCTGATAGTATCGAGATTGTATAGGCACAGGCCGCGTCTTGCCGGTCTCGGGAGAAACTCCTTACAGTAGATAGCATCAGGGTTCGCCGAGAGAGATCTATAGTAATTCGACTTCCACGTGTGGCCCGAATCATAACGATCCATAACGCATAAACAGCTCCTTATCAGCAGTTTTCGAAGCGGAAGATCCGTGCGTTTTCGAAACTTTCTACACTCACGAACGACGCAGAGAACAAAGAGCTTATATCGTTTTCTCGAAAACCAGGAGGAGATTTTTCTCAAGAGCCGTATACGCATCGTTACGCCACGCGCGATCGCTCGAGCGCGGAGTGTATCCGCTGCTCGAACGATCTTCGTTCGCTAATAGGCATCGGTTCGTTCAACCGTTGTATACACACACTCCGATCTCGGCTGTAATCAAGTTAATGCTAATAGCCATCGCGCGCGCGCGGTTATTGAAATGCGCAATTTATTATGATTCCTGCAAGCGCATAATACACAGCGACGGTTCGTCGATCTCTGCGAGAATCGATGCATCTGTATTTCCCAACGGATTCGCCGGAAAATACGCGAGCGTTTATTGCGCGACACAATGGAGGGCGGAGCTAAACAAAAGAGAAACGTAAACACCGCCGCCCGTTGGCGAGTTTTCTTTCTTGCGAGTAATATTGCTCAAACGGATAGGTGAAAGACTATATACACGCGCGGCGCGGGCGAGAAAACGGTCGCAAGGTCAACCGGTCGCTGCAGTTTTCATGGAAGCCGCGATTGTGCCTATCGGTCGGACTGTGAGCCAGCAGGTTTCGAGACAATGTGTATAACGAGGATAATAATTTCCGTGCGAATGACTCACGAGTATATTTTTCTTTTTTTTTTTTTTTTTTTTGACGCAAAAATAAAACATACGAATCATAACAATGGGGCGTAATGAAGCGCCGCGCGCAGTGAAAGTACAGATCGCTAATGACACTAATTCTCCTCTTGCTGCTTTATTGTTGCGTGTGGCATTAAAGCCAGTTCCACTGCTAAGTGTTTTCACTTGATTAGTGCCTTTTGCATCTGCGGCAAAATGGAACAAAAGTAAAAAGTAGGGCTGCGAGGCTTTCTACGCGGAAAATTATGAAATGAAATTTTTCGCAGGTCTCGATCCAGCGGGTCCGCTGTTCGAGGCACAGGACCCTCGGGCTCGTCTCGACGAAACGGACGCCCAGTTCGTCGACGTGATCCACAGCAACGGAGAACAGCTGATTCTCGGAGGGCTCGGCTCTTGGCAGCCCATGGGCGACGTCGACTTTTACCCCAACGGTGGCAAGATGCAGAGCGGCTGTTCCAATCTGTTCGTCGGGGCCGTCAGCGATATCATCTGGTGTAAGTTTTTCGATGTGTATATACCCCAGCTCTTAAACGCAGTGCAACAGGTAGCTTTTACATGCGACGGCGACGGGATATCACTTTCTCGCTCGAAAGATCGATATGTGGTCGCTTGGCAGGTCGATTAGAAAGCCGAGCTGCTGCGGCGCTCCTGCGTGTGTATACGCGAGTGTCGCCTTTTCACTCGCACACGCTCGCGCGCAGTGTATACTCCCCCACAGCTCCTTTTCGCCGCCTCCTTACAGAGACACCGGCTCGAAAGTGGGTCGTACTTCGCTTAAGGAGGAGGCAGCACACGTGTATACAGCTGTATTTTTCTCCTCTCTGGAGTTCCTCGAAGCACTTTTGTGTGTGTGTGTGTGTGTGTGTGTGTGTGTGTGTGTGTATGTGGACATGCTCCTTTGCATGCGGAGAAACGGCTGCGGCTTTTTTTATCGGAGAAAGATGATTAGACTGGGATTTCGATTTCTAATAATACCAAGCCAATATGTTTGTTGCTCCCTTGAGACGCGACATCATTCCTCGAGCATGCAAACATTGCGCAACTATAAGTCGGTTGATCAATTTTACGACGCCTCTGTGAAAGAACTGCGGCGTATGATTTATCTCGAAAAAAATCTCCTCAGCGAGCCCGGTGGAAGGCCGATCGCTGTGCAACCACCGTCGCGCCTACAAGCTCTTCACGGACTCGATAAGCCCGAAATGCCGTTTCCCGGCGTTCCCCTGCGAGCTTGGCTACGACGGTCTGATCAAAGGCCAGTGCTTCCCTTGCGGCACCCACCCGGGAGCTCCTTGCGGCCACATGGGCTTCTACAGCGACCAATCGCCGGCCAGAGGTCAGCTGTACCTGGTGACGCGAGACGAGGAGCCGTTCTGTGCCCATCAGTATCAGGTATTTATATGATCGACTAAGCGGTTATTATACGGTTTATCGTAATAACGGTCGGACTGATTGTTTTCTCGATCGCACAGGTGAAGGTGTACAACAGCAGGCACGAGAGGCCCGTGAAGAGTTACGGTAAACTCCAAGTGACACTGATAGCCGGAGGCTCGATCAACGAGACCTTCACCATGACGAAGAAGGATGACGAGGAGCTGCTCGTTGGCGCCATACTTCAGAAGATAGTGGTCCCGCACCCGACCCTCTCCAAACTCGATGCCATAGAGGTATGTACCTATAGAGATCCGTCTACTTTTATCGTGCACGCCGTGAACTGGCCCGCATCACGATACCGATCTTAACTTCCGCACAGGTGAAGTACACGGCGTACAGCGGCTGGATATCCTCGGGCCTGGTTTCCTGGTCGGTGGACAAGATCGCCGTGCTGGACAGCTACGGAACCATGTTCTCCATCTGCAAACGCGGTCTAGCCCTCGAGTCAGGTAAATCGGTGTACCTGCCGTTGTACCAGGGCGACTGCACCGTGCCACCGGACAACGACGATCAGGAGGATGACGAGCTGCCGGACCATCAGCCACAGCCTTCCAAGGACGATGCTAAGCAACCACCGAGTATCGGACCGTTCACGAGAGACCAGAACTACGACAGAAACAGCGGTGACCATCTCGATTTTATACAGTTAGAGACGGTGCCGATGCACTGCCGATCGTTTACCTATAACGGATCGATTTTTCTCTTCAGGAAAGGACGGTTTCACCAACGAGCTCCCGCAAAAGGGTCTGGGTCCGTTCACGAAGGAGGAAAACATCAAGATCGCTAAGGCCGAGCAGGAGAAGCTGGCAGCGGCGAAGGAGTACAGCGACAACTCGAGCAAACAAACCAGTTACCAGGTTCGTGAGCACCGATAATACGCGATTTCGATACGCGAATAACCGTCATCGAACAAACGTACATCGTGCGCGCATAAATCAACGACCATCTCAGCAGCAGCAGAGTTTTTATTTCACGAGTCGCTGCGCCGTGTAGATGTAGCGGAGGAGAGAGCGGTTTCTCGACGAGCCTCGTGCCTTCAGTAACACGGAGCTTATGAATTTCTGCTAGAAGCTTCCTTCCGCTTCTCAGCGTTTGATTGATATTTCATATTATAATGCTTGTCGATGCGGATAGAATAATCGCTCTCGCAGTTCAGTAATGGTGGGCTGCGTAATTTAGATAACGATTGCAATTGTTGTAATTGTTTCAAAAATTACCAAAATTCACAAACATTTTACGATTATTTTTGCCGGTTAAAAACTGCTTCACGATAATCCAGGCACTTCGGCAAGAACCGAACGACCTTTCCGCAAAATAATAATCACCGCGTAATGATCTTGCAGAGCGTCTCGAGTCCTTGGGCGATAGCCGCGCTGGCGAACGACGGAAGCATCAACTCGAACTCGGTGGAGAACAACGTCGGCGAGTTCGCCGAACGCGGTCGAGGTTTCTCCTCGGGCAGTGCTTCCTTGGGCCTCGACCGTAATGGCATCCTCCAGGTGATCACCATTACCTCGACCTCCACCACCGACAACCCCTCGTCTCCCAACGCCGAGACCCACGAACCGGTGCTCCGTCTTGGAAACCCCGGCGGAGGCAAAAAGGAAACCGGCCGATCGCTGAAGCTGCCGGAGATCACCGAGCCGGTGCTCAGACCCAGGGGTACCAGGCAGGACTCCTCGTCCACGATGAACTTCAGCTCGAGGAACGGCGGAACTGGCGACCAGCAGATGGAGGATAGGAATAGCAAGCAGGAGATGCTGGAGGAGTCGCCCAGCTCGAGAGGCTTCACCGTGCAGTTCTTGCCGGAGAGACTGGCTGGGATACTGGCGCAGGCTGAGCGGTACGCCAGGCAGACGCTGCTGCCGCTCATCTCCCAGTACACGCCGAGCTTCATCGGTGGTGGCAGGGCTGAGAGGCCCAAGTACTTCCCGCCTTTAGGTGAGTTCTGATGGATGCGATGAAAGTTTAATCCGAGTCCAAACATCGACTTGAGACTATATCGCTAACACTGTGTGTTCGCAGGAAGCCTATTCGGCGCCCGGGACGACGACGAGTCTGGCGAGTCCCAGCGTAAGAACGTCAACGACGCTCGCACCAAGTACTACTTCGAGTTCGAAGAGGAGCCCGTCAGCAGCACAACGCTACGCACCAAGTTCACCAGTGTTTCAACCTCGACAGTCAACAGCGTCGAGAAGAAGGACGATTGGGTGCCTCTGACGGTGCAACCGCTTCAGGTGCAGCAACAGCAGGTTGGAGAAAGTCGGAAGGAAAAGTCCATGGAAGGTGAGCTTCGTCGAAATCCTCGATTAAAAATTAAAGTCGAAGCGAACTAACGCGATCTCTCCTCTTCTCTTATAGGTGTATGGCTGAACGAGGACGGAGCAACCTGGTCACCCCGTAGCAATGAGAGCGACACAGCACCCGAGACCAAGATCGACGACTGGGTACCGATCACTCCGACCGGTTCCCCTAACCCCGAGTCGTCGGCCTCGTCCGTCGTCATCGTCAACTCCACGTCGATATCCAACAACAGCAGCAGCTCCCCGAGCCAGGAGCAGGATCGCAAGTTCATCCCTCTGATAGACTTTGCCGATTCATCGCCGAAACCCGAGGATAGCGGCGCCGAGAAGAAGGCAAGATCCATCGTGTTCCCCTACGTCTACGAGAGGAAAAACGATCCCAGGACTAGATACATTCCTCTGATACCCGAGGAGGATCTCGGCATCGACGCTGCTCACAAGGAGAAGGAACGGTGATGAGCACGTGCGCAGTGGTTACTAACCGATTACACACAGCAATCTGATTCCTCGTGAAAATTGTTAAGATATTCTTATAAGCTGTTTTTTTATTTTAGTCGTATGAGCGATATTGCCTCTTGGTTATTTATTTTACGTTGTCTTTATTTAACTTGCTTTTTTTGTTTCGAGGCAAATCCCACGATTGTTGTGCGTGTGATAGGCTCTTCTGGAGAAATCGGTAAAATACTTTGCTTGTACAGGAGAATTTGGTTTGCGGACTGAAGTGGTGGCGCTTTTTGTACTTGAACGAAAGTAAAAGAGTCTTGGCGGCAAATGTCATATGTGAATGCGAGCGATTTTTCGTTTTTTACTATTTATGTGCTTTTGAATTATTCGCTTACAATGTCTTCTCGTCGAGATAAAACTTTTGCTTTCTCTCTTTGCACGAAAAGATCGGGTTTTCAATTTCATGGTTGCATCAAAATTGCTTGATTTTGCGCATACGTTAGAACTAGATGCTGATTTCGAGGCTATTGAAAATAACCAGATTATTAGCCGATACGACAATTTTTTTGGCTATTTTAGAAATACAATAGTCTCCGTATCAAGCATAGTGGTTCCTATACAATAGTGTTTCATTTCAACATTCATTTCTACTCGTGATCTCAATTTCATAAAAAAAAAACGCCATTCGAAAAGGAAATATTAAAAATTAAAAAAAAATACTTCATCACGACATGCAGGAGAGATAATTTTTATGTTGTAAAAAAAAACTTATTAGAACTCATTGGAATAATAATCGACCTACTACAAACCGATGTGTAAATAATTCATAAAAAATAAAAGCCTGGGCGCAGCGGCTTTACACTAAGGCTTTAATGAAAACTTCGACTTTTGGTTTTCGTAAGAGTGAGCTCATTTACATTATATCTAAACTTGTATATAAAATATTTTACGATACACATCTATGTATTTATATAGCTACGACCATAGTCTTCTATCTTCATTGCATTCATCTGTATTACGATACTTTTAGTGTTTATTTACTTGTTATTTCTGTCGCTTATTATTAATTAAAAATAAAATTTGTCATGTGCGAATAGGAAATAAGTTTAAATTAAATATTGTATTAATAAAAAATAGTTTTTAAGTAAATTTGTAAATTATAATTTTCTAAACGTACAATCTATAAAACTTTTTTACTGGATTTAGTATATATTTGGCATCGAAGCTAATACCGATATGTATTTTTTTGGAAAACAATAAATTTGGCTAAATCCAATTGAATAACCAAAAATAATGTTTCAATAAATCCTTCTACCATGCACGAAAGTATAATATGAACATAGAAATGACAAGGGATCAAGAAGTACGAAGTTTTGGCGATGGATAAAATAGAATACAACATTTTGTAAAAATTGCCTTAACTTTATTAATTTTGTGTATATATATAGGAATATTTACAATATATAATAATCTATGTATAGTTTTACTCAAAATCCCCCCTTCAATGCATCCACTCATTTATTTATTTTATTGATTACTTGTTTATTATCATTATTACTACTATTCGTCGTCATTGTCATCGAGCGATATTTTACGTGTTTATTCGCTTATAGGATGACATTGTTTTCAATTGTAGTTACAATATTTATTATCATCTTTAAAAACTACTTGTATATAATAATAGTAAGAAGAATTCTCACGGTAAATTTGATTCAGACGGTATTTAGTTATTCTTCGCTTCTCTCGTACTCTCATATGTACATACAGCATACATGTCTGTCTGGCTACGATCGCGATCACAGACAATTGTCAAAAACAAAAAAAGGGTATGGAAGAGATGGTTCGCTTTCCGTTTTCACTTTTTATCGTAATAGACGTTTATATTATAATATCGTTGCTTTCTGTATTTTCTCTTTTTTCTAGTTTGCTTAAAATAAATAGGTTCTTTACCTTGTGTACTACGATTTTCATTTGCAAAACACTCTTTATCATTCTTCGCATGCTTTATCGAAACCTTATTTCAACTAAGATATTTTTCTTGCTTTTCATTCGCATACATTCTCACATAATAACTACACACATCCAAGTCTATTCATTCAAAATCAGCTCAGTAATTTTTTAGATATGCCCCGCTCACGATATGTCCAGCTTTTGTAAAGGTTCTTAATTTGCCTTTTCTCTAGCAATTTTTTGTTCGCTTGGTTGTTCAGGTACCTTTAAGCGTGTCAAAAAACTATGATGACGTTCTATCTGTTACAAAACGAAAGTACTCTATAAATAACTTTTTTGCTCCAAAGAAAAAATTCATGTTCTATTTACAAATTCGAAAGGATTAAATCTCTGAATCTGAACAAAATAAATTGACTTTTAACGATTTTCATTATACAAATTGCTAAATCCACGGAAAATTCAAATTTTTTCCCATAAATTATTGGGATCAAAATTTTCTCATACGCACATATAATTTCCATTTGTCTCAAAATCTATTTTAAACGACGAACTGTAATTATTACAAACAATGAATTTCATACGACGTTGCTATAAATAATTTTGAAGTTAGTTATATTCATAATGAAAACTACATGATTCACAAATTTTAGTAAAAAATTCTATTATTTTTACAATAAATGATTTGTTCTCTTGTCTCATTATTATAAATATCGATTAGATTATTAAAACTTTAGATGTGCAAACTTGTGTGTAAGAAATAAATCTGCTGAAAATGTATTATTTTTAAAATGTGTAAATATTTTAATCGTCTCAATATTATAGAAATTTTTCAGCTATTATCCAACTTTTAGCATTTTTCTTTTTATCAAGAAAGTTATTATGAATCTGATCTGTTGGTTTGGAAAAGAAGAGTTCGATTTAAAGCCATACTTACATATACTTAAATATTATTATATTCAACAAACGCACAGTCTTATTTGAGGAAGATAAACAGCTATGCAGTTCAACTCCAGCGATCGATTATAAAACAATGATAATTTAATCGCTATCATCTTAAATACGAATTTGGTACAATTTGTATAGAAAAAAAAGAATAACAGTACGACGAGGCGACGGATTCGATCAATACGGTGCTATTATCCAAAACGGACGTAAACATATCTAAACTCCATTCAACATCGTCACAATTACGTTATTTCTGTAATTGAACATCGATTACGTACTTTTAGACATGCATACAGCAATTTGCTGTTATAATTTTTTTGTGTGATTTTCATTTTTTTCAAAGATTCTAGTACAATACAAAGTTAATGCAAAGTTCTATTGCTATGATTTTAATTGAATTATACAGAACAAACTTCTGCGTGTATCAGTTCTTTGCATTGTAGAATTAATTATTGTTGCAGATAATCTGAATTAAACGAAACCAATTTTCGATTTTTGTAAATAAATATCAGAATGCTTTTCTAATGCCAACAGTGAACATTGAAATGACCATGAAGCGTGGTTGTACAGAATCTTATCTTTCCCATAACTCAACGCTCAGATAAACGATGTACATCAGACTTTTAAGATTCATCGACAATTCTGCCGCTATAATAGCGATAGATATAACATGCCGGTACATCAACCAAACAGATGATTCAGATTATACAATATTCGTTTGTCTTGTTTGTTAAATCTCATATTAAACTTTATTTTTAATATTCCCGTGTGTATACATATAAAATATAAGGCCGCCTCGTTTTATACACTGACTAGATCAGTTTCATATACATTTATAGATATATTAAATTATTTATATATAACTTTTCTTCAGCTTGGCAATATCCTCATTCGCTTTGAATTCCTTTAACGAGGATCGATTCGGTACTTCTTCATTAGCAACAAAAATACGTGGGTATACGAACTCCCTTTCTCTCTGAACAAAATATATTATATTTGCATCTTTCGTTTCCTAATCACACGCACCCCTCGAACACGTTGTTCTAAGATTCCAGAAATGTTCATGTGTGACTTTCACTATGGATACACATATCTGTGTTCATTTCATTTAAATATATTTGTTTACTTTTGTATGTTAGGCCTTGCTAGGGTCTTATAGTTGTATTTTAACGGTAGAAGACTTTCTATTTTTCTCTTTAACATCGCAGTAGATGATTTGACACTGAATTGACACAGACGGACGTTCTTAGGAAGATGTAGGAAGGCAAGGGATAAAAGAAACCTAGTGTACTTTACGGCTGTACGTTTTGTTATTGATTTTTGATGACAAAATAATACTTTAAACCGAACCGTAAATTAACTCGACTAATTAGGAGGGTTTAAAAAAATCGATTAGTTTACAATGATGGTTAGTACGAAAATGCATGCTTTTATTAGTAATCATTTCCTAGGCAAATCTAAACGATTATTTTAAATTATTACGATAAGATTTTTTCGTGAAGAAAAAACAACAAGATTCAAAATCCGTAACGACTTTTGCTGAACTAATCGACTTTATAATTTCCCAATACTCTAGCCCGTAAACATTTCGGTTATTCAACTAAAATATTACCGATAATTTTCACTCGGATAATCCTAAATTATCGTATATACCTTGTCTTAATATTTGCTATTTACACACTTTAAAATAAATTCAGTCTAGTTTTCTAATGCCTACGAGCCTTTTTGATAAATTCCATTGATCTAAGCAAAAATCAATAACAAAAGGGTAACATTTTATAGCTTACAAGTTTGTTATATAATGTAATATTTTCATTGTATTAACAAGGTGTGTAAAGTACAATTGAGTGTACCTCCAATGTCTACAGGACGGAGCTGCCTAACTAGGAACTGCTTGAAACACATAACAATAAGATGATCTTGTACAAACATCGACATTTCATATTTTCGAATAAAGACTTATTCTTATTCATGTCACAGCTTTATTTCTAAATAATGCTTAAAAGTTTTGGAAAATTAATATGATCATTACCTTGTTTGCGATTATAATAAAATTATTTAGTAGAATAATTAGCAAAGCGTTCATTCGAAATGGAAATGGATGTTTGCCTTCGAAAGAACCTCGTTGCGCGAGCAAATCGTTACTTTCTCGACTCTTTATCGAAGTTTCATTTCGATCCAAAACTTGGAGCACGTCACATTTCACATATGCGTAATAGATCATAAAAATAGATCACAGTCTTGTAAAATTATGAGCTCGAAGTTCGGATCGACGTCATAAGTATAGCAGGTAAAAGAACAGCGATCTAACGCGATGCAACATGAGTTTCGATCGACAAGCCTAATAGAAGATGTGTGAACAATTCAAATAAATAGATTCGGTATTCGTCTCCTCATTTTACCAAGACTTTAGGCGTGCATTATGAGAACGTCGAGAATCAGAGCGTTGAATAACGTTACCATCCGTTTTCCTATACTTCCAATGATACAAAAATTTGACGAATAAATGAAATACCGATACTCTTCTCGCGGAGAAACGAAATTTTAGTTTATATGTACAATTATTTTCGAAAAATAACAAACTCAAAAACGCTCTTCAGCCTCCTGCTCGACGTTCTCGTCTAATCATCGCCCCAGACTCCTGTAAACGCACTCCCTTCCTCGTCACTTTTTATCAAATAGTGGCAGCTTGCTGCGAACTGCGCCGTCGCACACGACCAGCCTCTGAGCTGCGCTAATGCTGCACAGGGGCATCGAGCCCTCGAGTCTCGCCCTGAGCAGGGCTATCCTGCTGGGTGCCGCGACGTCGTATCCCTGTTCACCGTGCTTCCCAGCACCAGCCTGCTTACGCTCAAAGTAATCTACGATCTTGGCTATGGTTTTGCTGGAGGGGCCCAATCTGTCGAGCCGGTCCTCCCAGCAGGCGGAATCACCACCACCTAAACTAGCTATGTCTTCGCTCGAATCCGTGTAGATCGAGCTGGTTCTGTGGTCGTCGAGAAGAAAGAGACTCGATGCGGCGGAACTGCTTAACGTTGAGGCATGGCGACGGTTGGGTGGTTCGGGGCTCAGATCCTCGCCTACGCAGCTCCAAAAGCCCGACTCGCAGCTGCCGCGCCGGCGAGGCTCCCAACCGTCACGGAAGAGCGGGTGCGCGAAAAGGCTCGCGGCTCCAACTTTGGTCGCCACCTGGAAATTTCGAAGGAGTTGAATCAGCAGCCTGCTCGACTAACGTCTTATCATGAAAAGAAAAAGGAACTATGTATCCGTACCTTCTTCTCCCACTTTTTTCGAGCTGTAGGGCTGCTGGGTTCCGAGCTTGGCTTTTTCCTCTCCAAAATCTTGGCAATACAGTCGTTCGTCGCAGCTTTGAACTTTGCAGTCGTCCCCGAGCTTTCACCTCCTGACCTGACATCCTCGAGCGAAGGCAGCTCCAAGCAACTGGAGAACAAGTCCCCGAGTATCTTCTTGACGCCTCCGAGCGCATGAAAGGGATTGGCGGTCATGGGCCTGTAATGTGGGTCCCTGCGACTGGCCAACTCGGCAACTCGTCTCGCCGAGTGACAACGAGCCTTGTCGCACGGAGGTGTGGAATTGGCTGCACAGGCTCTGGCATCGGCCGAATGGCTGCGCAGCCTCGCAGATTTACGGCCCAGAGAACGGGACTGACGGCTGATCTCGTGCATGCTTGACATGAGCTCTTGGTCGACCGATTGGCGCTTGTCCATGCTGGCCTTGGAATCGTCCGCGTGCGTCGCGATCAAGTTGTCCAGAGTCTGGACTATGTCCGGGAAGGTCGGTCGCGAACGTGGCTCGTACTGTGGGAAAACGAATGGTTGATTATTAATCTCTCATTGTATAAATAGAAGCTCGTACATCGACAAGACCTAACAGCGAGTCATTTTTACAAGATAACCAGCACAAGGATTCTTTATCGAGTCGTTAAGTAAACGAAACAGCGCAGAGAGTGAACAATCAGGAAGTTTTCCCAAGCATGCACCATTTGTTTGCAATGACTAATTAACTAGTGAGTATTTTCAATGACTGCAATTAAAAGCTACTGCGCTGACCAGTGCCACTTGATAACGAAAAGCAAATAGTAAATGTTCCTACTCACCGTGCAACACTGAAAAGCGAGCTGCAGAAATGCCGGTGGCGGATCAGCGGCGGCGCAGATCTCCGCCACCGCTAGGTAATCCAGCCCGAAGTTGTCGCTCCTCGGCAGCACGTCTGGATCGGCAGGAACCCTGCCGATCAGCTCGCAAACGACGATCCCGAACGAAAAGACGTCCGAGCGATGATCGTACCACTGACCCTTGAGACACTCGGGCGACATCCAGTAGGGACTGCCCACGGTGCTGAGCCTGTATCCGGTACTGGGGTCGGGTATCTTGGCGGCGAGTCCGAAGTCGCCGACAACGGCCGTGAGCTCGTTCGTCGCCTCGTCGCGCTTCACCAGGACGTTCTTCGAGGTGAGATCCCGGTGGAAGAAGCCCTTGCTGTGCAGATACGCCATACCGCAAGCCGTGTCCCGAGCCAATTTCATCCGGATCAGGTGGGGCAGGGGTGTGTGACGGGCCATTATCAGCTGTTCCAGACTGCCGCCGTTGATATACTCGGTGAGCGCGTGCAGCTGACCCTCGTGCACGCAGACGCCCATGAACCTGCCAGTGGAAAAACGAATTTTAGTATTCGTGCCTCGACTGTTTTTCCCGATTGTGTCTTGGGTAGTAAAAATACGCGCGTATGAGTGTGCAAAACTGGCGGCAGACCAAGTGTGTTAAAATAACGCGTTTATGCGCGATGAGTCCGCTCATATAGATGCAGCGCGCGAAACTCTATATCCCTCGGTAAGATTTTTTCCGCGTATACCTCGCTGCAATCACGTTTAGAGAAAATGGAGGGACATTAGTCATCAGCCCTGGCGTTGTTTACTCCCCATCAAGAGCGGTCATGTGTGCAATGGAAAAGGCAAAGTAGGCCTATTCGCGCCGTCGACGAGTCAAATCAGACTCTCGACTCACGTTCTAACGACTTTCCTCGTCCTTTTCGAGTGTCACACTATAGACTTACTCATCGAGTCACTCGACCCATATCGGATCTCCTTTTAATTACCATTTTAAATCAATCGACGGATCTAAATCACGATCGATCAACACCAGCGCGCGACGACCGTTACGTAGAGATAAACATCGTCGAAAAACGCACTATAGCCTGTGTACACATATGATATATTATAGAGGGACGACACAGAGAGCTGCATTGTGCGCTACGACGACATTCTATATCTCGAAGCCACAAAGGCGCGGAGATCGACTGGTGGTAATCCACTTCCGTATAAAGTCTGCGACCTTCGAGTGCCGTTATGGTCGAAACCGAAGGTCCTCGACCCACTTGTGGCCAAGGTATACGCTGCATAGCGCGGGCCTGTCGAGTGTCTTGTCTGCCTGCACTTGGCGGACAGGCTTTCGCATCGGGATTGATGACTGTTTTTTCTTTCGAAGGAGTTTTCAAAGAGAGAGTTATTATACGTTATGGATGACAAAAAAAGTGAGCGTTTGGAAATCAGATTGAGCATTGGGATGAGAACAAAAAGTCGTATCTAATTAACTGGGTTATTGTTTTTATCTCGTCGAGAGCGATAAAAAAACACAATTAGAAAGAAGAACTCGCGCACACGCACACACGAATCGACTTTCGAATGCTTATCACCGCGCGCGGCTGTTCTTTATTTTCTCCCAAAGCAGTAACGCTTCCCTGCGCGCTAATGACTCAACCGTTTTGCTCTCCCACACGCACATATAACGAGAGGAGAGAGGGAGAGAGACTCGATCGTCCCGACGATAAAAGAGCGAAGACGTCTCTCTGTTATGCAGAGAAAACACACACGAGGGAGATCAGCACGACGGTGACACGTCTGTCTCTCCGTGATGTTTTATAAATACGACCGGTGACTCGCGGAAAAAAGAAAGAAGTCGTTGCGTTACGATTCACGCCGCTGATTACGGATTCACGCGGAGGCGCCGCCGGTCGATCGACCGTACAGCATGTGTGTGTGCGTGTATGCGTATGCGTTCGTTATTCATGGGAAAAAAGGCGTGAAGGGAATTTAATGAGGCTGTAATCCTGTTACTCAATTGTTGCAGTCTCGTGTGTGTATATTGAGTCTCGGAGGAGGAGGAGGATTTGTTTGCTGCGTTTGTTCTGGGTGATAACAGTATTTTGAGAGATGGTGATTAAACAATTACGACTGCGACGATGCGTGAATTGACTGTCGATGGGAAAATTGTTTCGACATTGAGAAGCGTGGAAAATGGAGCTTTGAGAACGTCGGTAATCAGCGGTTCGAATTACCGAAAAAAAAAGTTAATGAAAAGATTGCAGC